>NC_133720.1:7891413-8011413 GCF_048934315.1 Petromyzon marinus
CCTCTTCTTGTCCCTCCTCTTCTTGTCCCTCCTCTTCTGTCCCTCCTCTTCTTGTCCCTCCTCTTCTTGTCCCTCTCTTCTTGTCCCTCCTCTTCTTGTCCCTCCTTTTCTTGTCCCTCTTCTTGTCCCTCCTCTTCTTGTCCCTCCTCTTCTTGTCCCTCCTCTTCTTGTCCCTCCTCTTCTTGTCCCTCCTCTTCTTGTCCTCCTCTTCTTGTCCCTCCTCTTCTCGTCTCTCCTCTTCTCGTCCCTCCTCTTCTCGTCCCTCCTCTTCTCGTCCCTCCTCTTCTCGTCCCTCCTCTTCTTGTCCCTCCTCTTCTTGTCCCTCCTCTTCTTGTCCCTCCTCTTCTTGTCCCTCCTCTTCTTGTCCCTCCTCTTCTTGTCTCTCCTCTTCTTGTCCCTCCTCTTCTTGTCCCTCCTCTTCTTGTCCCTCCTCTTCTTGTCCCTCCTCTTCTTGTCCCTCCTCTTCTCGTCCCTCCTCTTCTCGTCCCTCCTCTTCTCGTCCTCTCCTCTTCTCGTCCCTCCTCTTCTCGTCCCTCCTCTTCTCGTCCCTCCTCTTCTTGTCCCTCCTCTTCTTGTCCCTCCTCTTCTTGTCCCTCCTCTTCTTGTCCCTCCTCTTCTCGTCTCCTCCTCTTCTCGTCTCTCCTCTTCTCGTCCCTCCTCTTCTCGTCCCTCCCTCTTCTTGTCCCTCCTCTTCTTGTCCCTCCTCTTCTTGTCCCTCCTCTTCTTGTCCCTCCTCTTCTTGTCCCTCCTCTTCTCGTCTCTCCTCTTCTCGTCCCTCCTCTTCTCGTCCCTCCTCTTCTTGTCCCTCCTCTTCTTGTCCCTCCTCTTTTGTCCTCCTCTTCTTGTCCCTCCTCTTCTTGTCCCTCCTCTTCTTGTCCCTCCTCTTCTTGTCCCTCCTCTTCTTGTCCCTCCTCTTCTCGTCCCTCCTCTTCTCGTCTCTCCTCTTCTCGTCTCTCCTCTTCTCGTCCCTCCTCTTCTCGTCCCTCCTCTTCTTGTCCCTCCTCTTCTTGTCCCTCCTCTTCTTGTCCCTCCTCTTCTTGTCCCTCCTCTTTCTTGTCCCTCCTCTTCTCGTCCCTCCTCTTCTCGTCCCTCCTCTTCTTGTCCCTCCTCTTCTTGTCCCTCCTCTTCTTGTCCCTCCTCTTCTTGTCCCTCCTCTTCTTGTCCCTCCTCTTCTTGTCCCCTCCTCTTCTTGTCCCTCCTCTTCTTGTCCCTCCTCTTCTTGTCCCTCCTCTTCTCGTCCCTCCTCTTCTCGTCTCTCTCTCTCGTCTCTCCTCTTCTTGTCCCTCCTCTTCTTGTCCCTCCTCTTCTTGTCCCTCCTCTTCTTGTCCCTCCTCGTCTCTCCTCTTCTCGTCTCTCCTCTTCTCGTCTCTCCTCTTCTTGTCTCTCCTCTTCATGTCCCTCCTCTTCTTGTCTCTCCTCTTCTTGTCCCTCCTCTTCTTGTCTCTCCTCTTCTTGTCCCTCCTCTTCTTGTCCCTCCTCTTCTTGTCCCTCCTCTTCTTGTCCCTCCTCTTCTTGTCCCTCCTCTTCTTGTCCCTCCTCTTCTCGTCCTCTCCTCTTCTCGTCTCTCCTCTTCTTGTCCCTCCTCTTCTTGTCTCTCCTCTTCTTGTCTCTCCTCTTCTTGTCCCTCCTCTTGTCTCTCCTCTTCTTGTCCCTCCTCTTCTTCTTGTCCTCTCCTCTTGTCCCTCCTCTTCTTGTCCCTCCTCTTCTTGTCCCTCCTCTTCTTGTCCCTCCTCTTCTTGTCTCTCCTCTTCTTGTCCCTCCTCTTCTTGTCTCTCCTCTTCTTGTCCCTCCTCGTCTTGTCTCTCCTCTTCTTGTCCCTCCTCTTCTTCTCCCTCCTCTTCTTGTCTCTCCTCTTCTTGTCTCTCCTCTTCTTGTCCCTCCTCTTCTTCTTGTCTCTCCTCTTGTCTCTCCTCTTCTTGTCCCTCCTCTTCTTGTCCCTCCTCTTCTTCTCCCTCCTCTTCTTGTCCCTCCTCTTCTTGTCTCTCCTCTTCTTGTCCCTCCTCTTCTTCTTGTCTCTCCTCTTGTCTCTCCTCTTCTTGTCCCTCCTCTTCTCGTCTCTCCTCTTCTCGTCTCTCCTCTTCTTGTCCCTCCTCTTCTTGTCCCTCCTCTTCTTGTCCCTCCTCTTCTTGTCCCTCCTCTTCTTGTCCCTCCTCTTCTTGTCCCTCCTCTTCTCGTCCCTCCTCTTCTCGTCCCTCCTCTTCTTGTCCCTCCTCTTCTTGTCCCTCCTCTTCTTGTCCCTCCTCTTCTTGTCCCTCCTCTTCTTGTCCCTCCTCTTCTTGTCCCTCCTCTTCTTGTCCCTCCTCTTCTTGTCCCTCCTCTTCTCGTCCCTCCTCTTCTCGTCTCTCCTCTTCTCGTCTCTCCTCTTCTTATCCCTCCTCTTCTTGTCCCTCCTCTTCTTGTCCCTCCTCTTCTTGTCCCTCCTCGTCCCTCCTCTTCTTGTCTCTCCTCTTCTTGTCTCTCCTCTTCTTGTCCCTCCTCTTGTCTCTCCTCTTCTTGTCCCTCCTCTTCTTCTTGTCTCTCCTCTTGTCCCTCCTCTTCTTGTCCCTCCTCTTCTTGTCCCTCCTCTTCTTGTCCCTCCTCTTCTTGTCTCTCCTCTTCTTGTCCCTCCTCTTCTTGTCTCTCCTCTTCTTGTCCCCTCCTCGTCTTGTCTCTCCTCTTCTTGTCCCTCCTCTTCTTCTCCCTCCTCTTCTTGTCTCTCCTCTTCTTGTCTCTCTCTTCTTGTCCCTCCTCTTCTTGTCTCTCCTCTTGTCTCTCCTCTTCTTGTCCCTCCTCTTCTTGTCCCTCCTCTTCTTCTCCCTCCTCTTCTTGTCCCTCCTCTTCTTGTCTCTCCTCTCTTCTTGTCTCTCCTCTTGTCTCTCCTCTTCTTGTCCCTCCTCTTCTTGTCTCTCCTCTTCTTGTCTCTCCTCTTCTCGTCCCTCCCTCTTCTTGTCCCTCCTCTTCTTGTCTCTCCTCTTCTTGTCCCTCCTCTTCTTCTTGTCTCTCCTCTTGTCTCTCCTCTTCTTGTCCCTCCTCTTCTTGTCTCTCCTCTTCTTGTCTCTCCTCTTCTTGTCTCTCCTCTTCTTGTCTCTCCTCTTCTTGTCCCTCCTCTTCTTGTCTCTCCTCTTCTTGTCCCTCCTCTTCTTCTTGTCTCTCCTCTTGTCTCTCCTCTTCTTGTCCCTCCTCTTCTTGTCTCTCCTCTTCTTGTCTCTCCTCTTCTTGTCCCTCCTCTTCTTGTCTCTCCTCTTCTTGTCCCTCCTCTTCTTGTCTCTCCTCTTCATGTCTCTCCTCTTCTTGTCCCTCCTCGTCTTGTCTCTCCTCTTCTTCTCCCTCCTCTTCTTGTCCCTCCTCTTCTTGTCCCTCCTCTTCTTGTCTCTCCTCTTCTTGTCCCTCCTCTTCATGTCTCTCCTCTTATTGTCTCTCCTCTTCTTGTCCCTCCTCTTCTCGTCTCTCCTCTTCTTCTCCCTCCTCTTCTTGTCCTCCTCTTCATGTCTCTCCTCTTCTTGTCCCTCCTCTTCTTGTCCCTCCTCTTCTTCTCCCTCCTCTTCTTGTCCCTCCTCTTCTTGTCCCTCCTCTTCTTGTCTCTCCTCTTCTTGTCCCTCCTCTTCTTCTCTCTCCTCTTCACCACGGCGATTGGTTCCACGACAGCGGGCCGTGGGAACGATTTGGTCGTTCAGCGAGGATAGGAGACGCGTTAAAGGCTTCATTCGTCAGCGACAGCATCGAGAGTTACTCCCTTCGTCACCCCCCCAAATAACAACAATGGATATTCGCGCATGAAGACACGAACATTACAAACGCATTAAAATTAAACATGGTTAATCAATGCATTGATTCATGTTTACTGTAAGCACAACAGCCCGTCGTTAACAGGGCGAATGTTCGGTAAGCGAACATATTGGGCTCTATGGAGGCACTACACTACTATACACTACACTACTATACATTACACTATACACTACAATATACTACACTACTATACACTACACTATACACTGGGCTCTGTGGAGTCATACAGCAGTGCATAGACCACGACTCATGATGGATGAAGTAAACAGGCCTTCATCCAGTAGTGCATAGACCACGGCTCATGACGACAGAGATATATATATTCGATGTGACCCGGGAGGACGTTTTCCACTTGCGACTCCCACGGTGAGGAGCGATGCTTCCGCTGTTGGGGAGGTGCCGTCCCTGGAGATCGACATTCACAACACCACAACGTCGGGCACTCGACTCAAGTAAGCAGCATCTTGTTCACCCAGCGCTGGGTGTGATAGTCGAGTCGCTTTAAAAAACGAAAACCTCTTTGCGATTGTTTTTTTTTATTAGATCGTCATCATCAGCGTTACAATTTTATAAAAATTATTTTAAAAATTAACACGAGGTTTTCGCGACCAATAGTATCCGTAATACGGGTTTTTTTTTGGATTAGAGCGTGTAAATGTGTCGTTAAACCCGCCACCACCCGACACGGCCAACTAGTAAGGGTTGTCACGTAAACAGAACGTGGCCAATTCGTCACTTGTACAGCACTAGTGTGTAGTGTATAGTGTGTAGTGTAGTGTATAGTGGTGTATTGTGTAGTGTATAGTGTATTGTATTGTGTAGTGAATAGTGTAGTAGTGTGTAGTGTATAGTGCAGTGTATTGTGTAGTGTATAGTGTAGTAGTGTATAGTGTAGTGTATAGTAGTGCATAGTGTAGTGTACTAGTACAGCACTAGTGTGTAGTGTATTGTGTAGTGTATAGTAGTGTAGTGTATAGTAGTGTAGTGTATTGTGTAGTGTATAGTGTAGTGTATAGTGTAGTGTACTAGTACAGCATCACCGGTGCGTTGGAGAGACAAGCCACAACATTTACAATCCGAGTACGACGTTTCGTCAGTAATTACAACCAGCTTCATCAGGCTACTTGTAATTACTGGTACGTTCTGTTAACGTGACAACCCTTACTAGTTGGCTGTGTCGATGGTGGCGGGTTTTAACGACACATTTATATATTTACGTGATTTAACCCAAAGTTTGGAAAACACGTATGCGCTTTGTTTTAATCGTCAGGCAGTAGTTGTATACTTCATGCACGTCTCACTATCAATTTTTTCTTCACTTTAAAACAATTCTCCTTTTCCTGCTCCCCCTCCCACACCACGTGGCCACCATAAATCGTGGCCGTCAGCGTGACGCTCCGAGACGAAGCAGCCAATGGGATCCCTCGCAGAGCGCAGCAACGACCCTTCAGTGTCAACCGCACAACCGGCCCGCGGAAGCGGACATCACAGGGCTACCTTTGAGAAGCCCGCGGAACACCGGCGCTCCACACGGGGAGTCGACGCGAATGATGGGTCTCTCTGTGTGATGAGTCTGTGGGTCTCTGTGTGGCGAGTCTGTGGGTCTCTGTGTGGTGAGTCTGTGGGTCTCTGTGTGGTGAGTCTGTGGGTCTCTGTGTGGTGAGTCTGTGGGTCTCTGTGTGGCGAGTCTGTGGGTCTCTGTGTGGCGAGTCTGTGGGTCTCTGTGTGGTGAGTCTGTGGGTCTCTGTGTGGTGAGTCTGTGGGTCTCTGTGTGGTCAGTCTGTGGGTCTCTGTGTGGTGAGTCTGTGGGTCTCTGTGTGGCGAGTCTGTGGGTCTCTGTGTGGCGAGTCTGTGGGTCTCTGTGTGGTGAGTCTATGGGTCTCTTTGTGGTGGGTCTGCGTCTCTGTGGTGAGTCTATGGGTCTCTGTGTGGTGGGGTCTGCGTCTCTGTGGTGAGTCTATCGGTCTCTTTGTGGTGGAGTCTGCGTCTCTGTGGTGAGTCTATGGGTCTCTGTGTGGTGGGGTCTGCGTCTCTGTGGTGAGTCTATGGGTCTCTGTGTGGTAAGTCTATGGGTCCCTGTGTGGTGGTGAGTCTATGGGTGTCTGTGTGGTGAGTCTATGGGTGTCTGTATGGTGAGTCTGTGGGTCTCTGTGTGTGAGTCTATGGGTCTGTGTGGTGAGTCTGTGGGTCTCTGTGTGGTGAGTCTGTGGGTCTGCGTGGTGAGTCTGTGGGTCTCTGTGTGGTGAGTCTGTGGGTCTCTGTGTGGTGAGTCTGTGGGTCTCTGTGTGGTGAGTCTGTGGGTCTCTGCGTGGTGAGTCTATGGGTCTCTTTGTGGTGGGGTCTGCGTCTCTGTGGTGAGTCTATGGGTCTCCGTGTGGTGGGGTCTGCGTCTCTGTGGTGAGTCTATGGGTCTCTGTGTGGTGAGTCTATGGGTCCCTGTGTGGGGAGTCTATGGGTGTCTGTGTGGTGAGTCTATGGATCTCTGTGTGGTGGAGTCTGCGTCTCTGTAGCGAGTCCGTGGGTATCTGTGTGGCGAGTCTGTGGGTCTCTGTGTGGCGAGTCTGTGGGTCTCTGTGTGGCGAGTCTGTGGGTCTCTGTGTGGTGAGTCTGTGGGTCTCTGTGTGGTGAGTCTGTGGGTCTCTGTGTGGCGAGTCTGTGGGTCTCTGTGTGGTGAGTCTGTGGGTCTCTGTGTGGTGAGTCTGTGGGTCTCTGTGTGGTGAGTCTGTGGGTCTCTGTGTGGTGAGTCTGTGGGTCTCTGTGTGGCGAGTCTGTGGGTCTCTGTGTGGCGAGTCTGTGGGTCTCTGTGTGGTGAGTATGTGGGTCTCTGTGTGGTGAGTCTGTGGGTCTCTGTGTGGTCAGTCTGTGGGTCTCTGTGTGGCGAGTCTGTGGGTCTCTGTGTGGTGAGTCTGTGGGTCTCTGTGTGGTGAGTCTATGGGTCTCTTTGTGGTGGGGTCTGCGTCTCTGTGGTGAGTCTATGGGTCTCTGTGTGGTGGGGTCTGGCGTCTCTGTGGTGAGTCTATGGGTCTCTTTGTGGTGGAGTCTGCGTCTCTGTGGTGAGTCTATGGGTCTCTGTGTGGTGGGGTCTGCGTCTCTGTGGTGAGTCTATGGGTCTCTGTGTGGTGAGTCTATGGGTCCCTGTGTGGTGAGTCTATGGGTGTCTGTGTGGTGAGTCTATGGGTGTCTGTATGGTGAGTCTGTGGGTCTCTGTGTGGTGAGTCTATGGGTCTCTGTGTGGTGAGTCTGTGGGTCTGCGTGGTGAGTCTGTGGGTCTCTGTGTGGTGAGTCTGTGGGTCTCTGTGTGGTGAGTCTGTGGGTCTCTGTGTGGTGAGTCTGTGGGTCTCTGCGTGGTGAGTCTATGGGTCTCTTTGTGGTGGGGTCTGGCGTCTCTGTGGTGAGTCTATGGGTCTCCGTGTGGTGGGGTCTGCGTCTCTGTGGTGAGTCTATGGGTCTCTGTGTGGTGAGTCTATGGGTCCCTGTGTGGGGAGTCTATGGGTGTCTGTGTGGTGAGTCTATGGATCTCTGTGTGGGGAGTCTATGGGTGTCTGTGTGGCGAGTCTGTGGGTCTCTGTGTGGTGAGTCTGTGGGTCTCTGTGTGGTGAGTCTGTGGGTCTCTGTGTGGCGAGTCTGTGGGTCTCTGTGTGGTGAGTCTGTGGGTCTCTGTGTGGTGAGTCTGTGGGTCTCTGTGTGGTGAGTCTGTGGGTCTCTGTGTGGTGAGTCTGTGGGTCTCTGTGTGGCGAGTCTGTGGGTCTCTGTGTGGCGAGTCTGTGGGTCTCTGTGTGGTGAGTCTGTGGGTCTCTGTGTGGTGAGTCTGTGGGTCTCCTGTGTGGTCAGTCCTGTGGGTCTCTGTGTGGCGAGTCTGTGGGTCTCTGTGTGGTGAGTCTGTGGGTCTCTTTGTGGGTGGAGTCTGCGTCTCTGTGGTGAGTCTATGGGTCTCTGTGTGGTGGGGTCTGCGTCTCTGTGGTGAGTCTATGGGTCTCTGTGTGGTGAGTCTATGGGTCCCTGTGTGGTGAGTCTATGGGTGTCTGTGTGGTGAGTCTATGGGTGTCTGTATGGTGAGTCTGTGGGTCTCTGTGTGGTGAGGTCTATGGGTCTCTGTGTGGTGAGTCCTGTGGGTCTGCGTGGTGGAAGGTCCTCTGTGTGGTGAGTCTGTGGGTCTCTGTGTGGTGAGTCTGTGGGTCTCTGCGTGGTGAGTCTATGGGTCTCTTTGTGGTGGGGTCTGCGTCTCTGTGGTGAGTCTATGGGTCTCCGTGTGGGTGGGGGTCTGCGTCTCTGTGGTGAGTCTATGGGTCTCTGTGTGGTGAGTCTATGGGTCCCTGTGTGGGGAGTCTATGGGTGTCTGTGTGGTGAGTCTATGGATCTCTGTGTGGTGGAGTCTGCGTCTCTGTAGCGAGTCCGTGGGTCTCTGTGTGGCGAGTCTGTGGTCTCTGTGTGGCGAGTCTGTGGGTCTCTGTGTGGCGAGTCTATGGGTCTCTGTGTGGTGAGTCTGTGGGTCTCTGTGTGGTGAGTCTGTGGGTCTCTGTGTGGTGAGTCTGTGGGTCTCTGTGTGGTGAGTCTGTGGGTTTCTGTGTGGTGAGTCTGTGGGTCTCTGTGTGGTGAGTCTGTGGGTCTCTGTGTGGCGAGTCTGTGGGTCTCTGTGTGGTGAGTCTATGGGTCTCTGTGGTGAGTCTATGGGTCTCTGTGTGGTGGGGTCTGCGTCTCTGTGGTGAGTCTATGGGTCTCTTTGTGGTGGAGTCTGCGTCTCTGTGGTGAGTCTATGGGTCTCTGTGTGGTGGGGTCTGCGTCTCTGTGGTGAGTCTATGGGTCTCTGTGTGGTGAGTCTATGGGTCCCTGTGTGGTGAGTCTATGGGTGTCTGTGTGGTGGAGTCTGCGTCTGTGTGGTGAGTCTGTGGGTCTCTGTGTGGTGAGTCTGTGGGTTTCTGTGTGGTGAGTCTGTGGGTCTCTGTGTGGTGAGTCTATGGGTCTCTGTGTGGTGAGTCTGTGGGTCTCTGTGTGGTGAGTCTGTGGGTCTCTGTGTGGTGAGTCTGTGGGTCTCTGCGTGGTGAGTCTGTGGGTCTCTGTGTGGTGAGTCTGTGGGTCTCTGCGTGGTGAGTCTATGGGTGTCTGTGTGGTGGAGTCTGCGTCTCTGTGATGAGTCTATGGGTCTCTGTGTGGTGAGTCTATGGGTCTCTTTGTGGTGGGGTCTGCGTCTCTGTGGTGAGTCTATGGGTCTCCGTGTTGGTGGGGTCTGCGTCTCTGTGGTGAGTCTATGGGTGTCTGTGTGGTGAGTCTATGGATCTCTGTGTGGTGGAGTCTGCGTCTCTGTAGTGAGTCTATGAGTGTCTGTGTGGTGGGGTCATTGGGTCTCTGTGGTGAGTCTATGAGTGTCTGTGTGGTGGGGTCTATGGGTCTCTGTGTGGTGAGTCTATGGGTGTCTGTGTGGTGGAGTCTGCGTCTCTGTGATGAGTCTATGGGTCTCTGTGTGGTGGGGTCTGGGTCTCTGTGGTGAGTCTGTGGGTCTCTGTGTGGTGGGGTCTGGGTCTCTGTGGTGAGTCTATGGGTCTCTGTACGGTGAGTTTATGGGTCTCTATGGTGAGTCTGCATTTCTGTGAGTCTATGGGTCTCTGTGTGATGAGTCTATGGGTCTCTGTGTGGTGGCTCTATGGGTCTCTGTGTGGTGGCTCTATGGGTCTCTGTGTGGTGAGTCTATGGGTCTCTGTGTGGTGGCTCTATGGGTCTCTGTGTGGTGAGTCTATGGGTCTCTGTGTGGTGAGTCTATGGGTCTCTGTGTGGTGAGTCTATGGGTCTCTGTGTGGTGGCTCTATGGGTCTCTGTGTGGTGGCTCTATGGGTCTCTGTGTGGTGAGTCTATGGGTCTCTGTGTGGTGGCTCTATGGGTCTCTGTGTGGTGGCTCTATGGGTCTCTGTGTGGTGAGTCTATGGGTCTCTGTGTTGGTGGCTCTATGGGTCTCTGTGTGGTGGCTCTATGGGTCTCTGTGTGGTGAGACTATGGGTCTCTGTGTGGTGGCTCTATGGGTCTCTGTGTGGTGAGTCTATGGGTCTCTGTGTGGTGAGTCTATGGGTCTCTGTGTGGTGAGTCTATGGGTCTCTGTGTGGTGAGTCTATGGGTCTCTGTGTGGTGGCTCTATGGGTCTCTGTGTGGTGAGTCTATGGGTCTCTGTGTGGTGGCTCTATGGGTCTCTGTGTGGTGAGTCTATGGGTCTCTGTGTGGTGGCTCTATGGGTCTCTGTGTGGTGAGTCTATGGGTCTCTGTGTGTTAAGCGACGATTCGGCGAATGGCGACGATCCGTTTTGAGAATCCGTTTGTCGCTTGCTACTGCCCGTGTCGCGGGGCTGAGCGGTGTGCACCTCCAGCGGCCGCAGGGGCTGAATGTGAACCCATGAACGCGAAGCGTACGAATCGAATTACCCACCGGCACCCTGCCAACCCCCCCCGCCCCCCCCAAGCTACCTCCACCCACCCCCCACCACTGTGTCGACTGCCAAACCCCATCCAGCTGTGGCCAGCACGCATCATTTCACTCCACGTGGTTTCTGTTCCGCTAGGCCGGGTTGTTTTTGTGAACGGCGAGCGTGGCGGCCGCCGATCCGTGTTCAGGATGCCCCGGGTTGACGTCGGAATGGCCCTGCGAGCCGATCCCGCGCTCCACTCAAGCGGTCTGCCACTGCGAGCCACTCCCGCAACTCCTGCATCAGCTCCCCCACTCCCCACCCCGCACTCCCCCACTGCCCCACTCCCCCACTGCCCCACTCCCCCACTCCCCCACCCCCCCACTCCCCCACTCCCCCCCACTCCCCCACTCCCGCACTCCCCCACCCCGCACTCCCCCCACTCCCGCACTCCCCCACTCCCCCACTCCCCACTCCCCCCACTCCCCCACTCCCCCACTCCCGCACTCCCCCACTCCCGCCTCCCCCACTCCCCCACTCCCGCACTCCCCCACTCCCCCACTCCCCACTCCCCCACTCCCCGCACTCCCTCCCACTCCCGCACTCCCCCACTCCCCACTCCCCACCTCCCACCCCCCCCACTCCCCCACTCCCCCACTCCCGCACTCCCCCACTCCCGCACTCCCCCACTCCCCGCACTCCCCCACTCCCGCACTCCCCACTCCCGCACTCCCCCACTCCCGCACTCCCCACTCCCGCACTCCCCCACTCCCCCACTCCCCCACTCCCCCACTCCACCCCACCCTCCCACCCCCCACTCCCCCACTCCACCCCCCCACCCCCCCAAGCAATTTTTCTCGCTCGCGCCGCTGTCCGACTCCGCGGTGTTTGCGCGTCGATTAGTCGGCCGTGTGCGAAGCGATTATTATCCGTTTGTACTGTACGGAGGATTCCGCACTGGAGGATCCCACACGAATCACATTGGGCAAACAAAAAAAAGTGATTCTCAAATCGGATCGAGGGGCTGAATTGTGATCGTCCATCGCATCGAATTGCAGCGGAACGGGGGGGGGGGGGGCTAGGTA
Source organism: Petromyzon marinus (assembly GCF_048934315.1). Taxonomy (NCBI): domain Eukaryota; kingdom Metazoa; phylum Chordata; class Hyperoartia; order Petromyzontiformes; family Petromyzontidae; genus Petromyzon; species Petromyzon marinus. Next base: position 7,902,650 of record NC_133720.1, read on the forward strand.
GGTGGAGGGGGTGCGATGTTACCCTCCTAATTAGCGCACGCAGGTTTAGCGAACAGCTACGCGGAGTGGTGACTCCAATGTCAGCGTCTCTTTGGTCTTGATCTCTGGGTGGGTGAGATGAGTCGGTGGTTGGGTGGGGTGAGGCGAGCGCGTAAGTGGGTGAAGTGTGTCGGGTGAGTGGACGAGTAGGATGCTCCAGTGGGTGTGCGGTGAGCGGGGAGCGGCAGTGTAGCGGTTAGCGTGCTGCGCTTCGAACCCGGTCATCCAGGTGCGACTCCCGCTCTTGGCCAACATGAGTGACGATTATATTAATATTATCTGAACCGGTTATGGGCCTTCCGTAGGTCGATTTAGCCTCAAATGAGCACCTCGTGCGGTGTGTAAACATCGCCAGTAGGGAGATAAAGGCGGCCGGGCGTGGTGTTGGACAGCCACCCCCTCGTGTCCCGTGACAGGTGCTCGCTAACAGCACTTGCCCCAACAATCTGCTAAGGCTATACAGGTGAACTTGGTCTTTGTGTGGTGAGTGTGCAGTGGATGTGGTGGATGAGCGAATGACCGAGCGAGTGAGTGGTGAGTGAGTGTGTGGTGGATGTGGTAGGCGAGCGAGTGAGTGGTAAGTGTGTGGTGGATGTGGTGGATGAGCGAACGGGCGACCGAGTGGTGAGTGAGTGTGCGGTGGATGTGGTGGATGACCGAACGGGCGACCGAGTGGTGAGTGAGTGTGTGGTGGATGTGGTGGATGACCGAACGGGCGAGCGAGTGAGTGGTGAGTAAGTGTGTGATGGATGTGGTGATGACCGAGCGGGCGAGTGACTGAGTGGTGAGTAAGTGTGTGATGGATGTGGTGGGTGAGCGAACGGGCGATCGAGTGAGTGGTGAATGTGCGGTGGATGTGGTGGTTGACCGAACGGGCGAGCGACTGAGTGTTGAGTGAGTGTGTGGGTGGATGTGGTGGATGACCGAACGGGCGAGCGACTGAGCGGTGAGTGTGCGGTGGATGTGGGGGATGAGCGAGCGGGCGGGCGGGCGAGCGAGCGCGATGGAACGAGCCGGCAGGGGCCGGGCGGCGTTCCAACTCCGCCGTGGCGAGCCGCGGCCGCCAGGGGTCGGCCTCGGGGCCTTCACAGCTTGCTGGCTGGCACGGCTCCTGGCGTCTTCTGGCGCAGGCGGAAGACGCCCTCCTGTGCGCAGGACACTGCCAGCGTCCCGTCCCTCCTCCACAAGCGGCCCAGCACCAGGCCTCGGCTGCTCCCTGCGGGCGCACCAAAGGGGCGGGCCCACCGACCGCCGCCGGCGTCACGTCGCCGTCAGCCAAATTGGCGGCCCAAAAGTATCCGGCGGCTCGCAGCCATCGGGAAAGCGAGCTCCGGCGGGGGGAGGGGGGGGGCTGGACACGCTGCGTACACGTGTGCGCGTGTGTGTGTACACGTGTGTGTGTGTACACGTGTGTGTGTGTACACGTGTGTGTGTACACGTGTGTGTGTACACGTGTGTGTGTGTACACGTGTGTGTGTGTACACGTGTGTGTGTACACGTGTGTGTGTGTGTGTGTACACGTGTGTGTGTGTACACGTGTGTGTGTGTACACGTGGGGCAGTTGTGGAGAGAGTGGAGAGTTTCCCATACCCTGGGCAGTGTGCTTATGACTGGCTCCAGTTTAACAGCAGAGGTCTCACTCCGAATCAGTCGAGCGGCAATATCTTTTCATCGGTTGCGTAACGCTGTGTGGAAGCTACCTGGTCTGTCGCTCCGCACTAAGCTTCAGGTCTTCTCGGCCACGGTCATTCCCTCCCTTCTCTACGCTTGCGAAACGTGGACCCCCTAATGGAACATCTTCGCCGGTTAGAAACATTTAGGCTGACCTGCCTACGATCCATCCTGGGTTTAACCAGACTGGATTGTGTGAGGAGCTCACAAATCCTTGAAAGATCTGGGGCAGGGTCCCATCGGTGAGCTCCTCCGGCAGGCAAGGCTGCGATGGCTGGGTCATGTAGCCCGCATGCCCAGCCACCGCATGCCGAAACAGCTTTTGTTTGGCCGGATTGAGGGGGCTAAGCGGGCGCGGCACGGGCTAGAGAAGAGATGGAGTGATGTGGTACAGGAGGACGTGGAGCTGAGTGGACTTGCCGATGACTGGTACCAGCGGTGTCAAGATCGGCCTCTGTGGAGGAGGCTCCGTGAAGGATGCTACTGGGCAGTTGGAGGCAGTCGCCCTCCAACAACAACGGAGGGCGGAGGAGCGACGCTCACAACAGCGAGCGGAGCGCCGGGTGGCTAAAGCACAGCAGGTTGGCACAGTAGGGGCACAGGTGGTGCATCAGCCAGTCATCTCAGTCAGTCGACCCGTGGCACCTGGGTCTGCCCCGTGACCTCCTGCCAGCGGGCGTTCGACACTTCACGTGGCCTCAGGGTGCACATAGCCTGGCACAAGCGTCGTGGTGACGTCACCGCCACTTAGTGGCGAATGGCGGTTGTTGTTGTTGTGTGTACACGTGTGTGTGTACACGTGTGTGTGTGTGTACACGTGTGTGTGTACACGTGTGTGTGTACACGTGTGTGTGTGTGTGTACACGTGTGTGTGTTGGCACAGTAGGGGGCACAGGCGGTGCATCGGCCGGTCATCTCAGTCAGTCGACCCGTAGCACCTGCCGGGTCTGCCCCGTGACCTCCTGCCGGCGGGCGTTCGACACTTCACGTGGCCTTAACGTGCACATAGCCTGACACAAGCGACGTGGTGGCGTCACCGCCACTTAGTGGCGAATGGCGGTTGTTGTTGTTGTTTACACATATGCTTGTATGCTGGATTTTAAAACATTCAGACTGATCTGCCTACGATCCATCCGGGTTTATCCAGGTTAACGACGACACACAGTGCCAATGTCTCACAGCGTGCGCGTGTGGGGTGAGCAGCAGAGTGGCGTTTAGCTCGATGCGCTACAAACCCGGCGACCCGAGTTCCTTTCCTGCTCACGGCCACCAACACCAGTGACGGATTTATCTGAACCGGTTATGAAGCTGAGCCTCGTGACCACGATGAGAACATGGAAACTCCAAATATACAGCAGGTGTCAGAGTCAGGATCAAACCCACCAGGCGAGGTAGTTAACATCTTCTCACCACCCCCACATCACCCCCACATCACCCCCGCATCGCTGTCATGAAGCAGCACTTCTGCCTTTTATAACGGACATTATAGAGTCTCACGGCCGGAACACAAAGTGTTCCCATTTATATCAAGATGTCATTATGGTCAGAGCCGCTAATGCCACCACACATCATTGCTGACGCGTTCCGCCCTCTGACAGATCCTGCACAGTAGAGACACGGAGCGACCTCTACCATCTGCCCTCACACAGAGAGCCATAGCCTTCCCACAGGAGACCCACACACTCACACAGAGAGCCATAGCCTTCCGACAGGAGACCCACACACTCACACAGAGAGCCATACACTCACAGAGCCATACACTCAAACAGAGAGCCATAGCCTTCCCGCAGGAGACCCACACACTCACACAGAGAGCCATACACTTAGAGAGCCATAGGCTTGCACAGAGGGCCATAGGCTTCCCACAGGAGACCCACACACTCACACAGAGAGCCATACACTCAAACAGAGACTCATAGGCTTGCATAGAGGGCCATAGGCTTCCCACAGGAGACCCACACACTCACACAGAGACCAATACACTCAGAGACCCAACACACTCACACAGAGACCCACAGGCTGCCCGCACAACATCTCACCATCTGGCCTCAGGTCTTCCCCGTGGTCATCACCGCGTTCGTGAAGGCCATTCCAACGCCTGCCCCGGTGGTCGGCCGTCCTCCACCCTACGCACGGGAAGAACCGAGCGTAGCCGCCGCCGCCTGATGGCACATCTGCACCTCCCCCCCCCACCCCCCCCCCCACCCCCCCCCCCACCACCAACACTCTCCGTCTCCCCCGCCAGAATTTCTACCGCAAAATTCTCGGCGTCCGTCTCGAGACGCGCTTCCCCCCCCCCCCCGCCCCCGCCCCTCCACCCCCCGAGTTCGATACCCCAAAACAACTTCCTTTTGTCGAGCCGCCGCCGCCGCCGCCGCCGAAGAAGTCAGCAGCTTCCGGCTCTCCGGCGCTGACGGTAGCGTGGGCAGCAAGTGCCCGCGGACGCGAATCGTCGTCACGGCCGGGACCCTCATCTCTCTCCTCTTCCAAAAGCGGTTTCCTCGGCCCACCGCAAAGCCTGACCCCCGCCAAACAGACGCGCCTCTTTACCCCCTCCCCCCCCCCTCCTCCACACCCCCCCCACACCACCACCACCACCACCGACCCCTCCGGCATTACGGACGTCACTGCCTAAGGACGCGAAAGTCCGCGCCCGCGCCGACCTCCGCTCCGACTACCGCGACGCGCGATCCCTCCTCCGCGGCCGCGGCCGCGGCGATCGACACCGGCCCGAGCCCGAACACAATTGGCCGCGCGTCAGCGCCGGCGGCGACTCTGAAACCAAAAATCCGCAGCACAAACGAAGTCGTCCGTTCAACGGGAGGTCGGCGCGAGCGTACAAAATTAACCGCGTGGACGTCAATGACCGCCGTCGCTTGCGCTTGCGCTTGCACGCGCAAGCGAGCTGTTGGGGAGTGCCCCCTCGAAAAAAAGGTATCTGTCCTACTCTTCCACGCGGGCAGCCAGACGTCATCGAAGACGTGCGAGTGCCCAGACCGTACGTGGCGGCGGGGAGAGGAGTTCAGGTTAAATTGACATTGAATGAATGCACCTTGATTCACGGCGAGTGATACGTATCTCAACCGGTTCCGCATGGTTGTCTACCCCCCGGTTTCACCGAAACCCGCAACTGACCAGCGTTGGGAAGTATGGCAAAAAAACAGCCCCCACCGTCCGTGGCGGGGAGGCCTTGATCCAGCAGTGCGTGTTCAAACGCACGTTGTGCATGCACGACGTACTGGCACGCAAAAAAAATTAAATCACCCCTTCCTTCCCGTCTTTGTCTCTAGACAAGAAATAAACTCAACTTTAAACTATAAACTGATTTTTATTTGACCACGTAGGACGCACCGAGCTATATACAGCTCTTTTTCAGAAGCGATCTGCCCACGAATGATAGCCCAACGAAGTGGCTCATCACGTGGAAATGTATAGCAGCCAAATTCACCTTATGGCGGTACTCCGGGGTCCCACAAGCCCCCCCGGCTCTCGCATGAACTGCGTTGCGACGTCATTTTACGTCCGTTGAAGGCGAACGACACAGGCGATCTATTCCTCTCGACGAGCTCTACGCGATGTGCCAATCAAAGTTTCAAAGTTTTGTTTGTGACTACGGCAATTTTGGCAACGACGGGTGCTTGGTGAAGAACGAGAGGAATGATTTCTGGTGGGTCGCGGCATTCGTTTGTGTGCGCGGAGTTGGGACGGAGTCGCCAAAAAAACGGTAAATTAATTACGATTTCGACTTGAGTTGATTCTGGACCCCGGGGCTCCCGCCATGAATGCTCAAGCACTCCAAATGCATGAGTCTAACCGCGGAGGGAAAAGACCCCGGGAAAAAATCCACGCGACCACGGGGAGAACATGCACACTCAAAATATGCAGGCGTCGGGCTAGAACCCACGACCTTCGCTGCACACCGGGCGAGGTAATCAACATCTCGCCACCTTGGCGCCCTGCCCCCACTGGGTCAACTGCCGAGCCTGGAGGTGGGGGTCGAACCGGCCAGCTCAGCGCCGCAAGTGCGGTGCGCCCGCGTTACATCCCGGCGACGGACGTCACCGGTGCGATGAAGGCGAATGAACATTTGAGGAAGTACGAAAACGATACGTAGAAAATACTTCTGGCAGTGTTGGGAGCTTGAATGCCAGCGGGACCACCACTGAGGGCAGGACAGGGGAGGCATTTGACACGGCAGCCGTCGGAAGGGAAAATAAGCGGGCGTTTAGTGGCTGGGAGCGAACTTTTGTCCGAAGAAATGCCACAATTTGCTTAATGAGCAGCAATTAGGAGCCCAGGCAGCTTTTATCCTGGTCCACAAACACAAAATCAAGGCTCCACCACTCTCACATGGGCTCCAGACTTTGAGCCAAGCGCTTATTGGCAGCAAAAAAAAAAAACAGACCTCGCTTTGTTTCGCTAACAACATTTTTTTTTTCCTCCAACGGACGCTCGCGGACGCCCGAGGCGGCCACCGCTGTGGGCAGCAGGGGGCGGTGCAGCCAGATCCGCTGTTGTACCGTACCGCTACGCTCCCACGTCCACGGCCCCCCCCCCACCTACCCGCCTTCAGGAACACGTGTTGATCAGCAGGTAGTGGGGGGGGGCGTGGGGCTAACGGTTGTTTGCCCATACTTCCACACTCTGGAATTCCCTCCCCATCGTCGTGAATCCCTGGCTCTTATAGAGTGCAGTACAACATCACATGTTTGCTGGTCTGGCCCCTCAATGCCGCCCAGGACGTAGCCCCGCAGAAACCCTACAGCGCTCTGGGCTTTATTTTATTTTATTACTTACGCATGGCGGTCGCCCATCCAAGCATTACCGAGGCTCAACCCCGCTTAGCTTTTCCGCGCTGCGATGAGATCGGGCGCATTCCACGTGATTTAGTCAGAGGCGTGTGTAGTAAAAAAACGACACGCGCACACGAACACGTGTAGCTGCGCACGTGTACGTACGTATATAGTCTGCCCTGGAGGCTAAGGGAGGGGGTGGTGGTGGTGGTGGTACCCACAACTTGGCACGGACTTCAATAACTCCTCGGGGAGCCACGAGAAGCGGTTTTTGTGGGGAGCGCCATCCCGAACAACGCCGGCATGCGGCTGTGTCGCATTAACCGAGGAATGCCGCGCGATGGGAATTCACGTTTTTTTTGTTTTTGTTTTGCCTGCAATGCCTTTTATTGCCATTGATGCGCCCGCGCCCGCGCCCGCGCTATAACGCTCCTGACGACGCGAACGCTACGTGTCAGGTGTGCGTCGCGACCCGGCCCATTAACAAACTGGCCACGCTGATAAAAAGGGTCGGCCCCAAAAAACTTACGGTGCTCAAACCAGACGAAAAAACAATCATATTGTTGGTTCTTTCGGTAAAGTCACGTTGAAGGGAAACAATAAAATAACAAAATATTTACATATATATGTAAATATTTACATATATTTTATTATTTTATTGTTTCCCTTCAACGTGACTTTACCAAAAGAATCAAGAATATGAATCACTGCAGTCACGAAAGCTTTAAATCGAAAAACAATTAGTTACAAAATATATATATGCGAACGACTTTTGACCCCCCCCGACAGCTACCCGTCAGAATCCGTGCTGCTAATGAATGCTTCTGAAGACAAAACGCATTGTGGAAAGCGTTACATGATCCACACGGAGGCATGACTTATACCCAACTAGTTTATTATAAGTGCCATCTCGGTGAGTCTTCCTCTACTACATACACGCCACACACACTACAGTCGCACAAACACTACACACACTGCATCCACACGCCACACACACTACAGTCACACAAACACTACACACAGTGCATCCACACGCCACACACACTACAGTCACACAAACACTACACACACTGCATCCACACGCCACAAAGACAATCGCACAACCACCACACACACACATACATATCAAAGACACACACACCAAATAAGAAGACAAAGATCCCCCCGTATAGCCTGAACAGACTGTTGGGGCAAGTGCTGTTAGCCAGCACCTACGAAGGCCGGCACGGCACACGAGGAGGTGGGTAGCCACCACCTCTATCTCCCTCAGTGGCGACGTTTACACACCTCACCGGGTACTCATTTGAAGCCGAGTCCACCTAGGGGAGGCCCAGGACCGGTTCAGATAATCGTCACCGGTGTTGGCCGTGAGCGGTATTTGAACTCGGGTCGCCGGGTTCGGAGCGCGGCGTAGCGCTAACCGCCACACTGCCGCTCCCCACCGGGCCTACCTCTCTCTGCGAGGCGGCCGGGGCCTCTGAGAGGCGGCCGGGTCTTGGAGAGCGAGATGACATCACTAGGGTCCCACAAACCCAAACCCTGCCAAGTGCCGTGTTTACACAACCGCGCAGCTATGTGCTCAATTCATGGCCCTCGCCTGCACGTTGTGTGCATGCGTGTGTATGTGGGGGAGGGGGGAGCGGTGGTGTAGCGGTTAGCGCTACGCTGCGCTATGAACCTGGCGACCCGGGTTCGATTCCCGCTCATGGCCAACACCGGTGACGATTATCTGAACCGGTCCTGGGCCTCCCCCCTAGGTCGACTCGGCCTCAAATGAGTACCCGGTGAGGTGTGTAAAGATCGCCACTAGGGAGACAAAGGCGGCCGGGCGTGGTGCGGGACACCCACCCCCTCGTGTGCTGTGCCGGCCTTCATAGGCGGTGCTCGCTAACAGCACTTGCCTCAACAGTTTGTTCAGGCTATGCGGGGAAATCTTTGTCTTTTATGCGTGTAACGATTGTGAATGCATGCAGTGCGCGTGTAGTGTATGTGCGCGCGTGTGTGTAGTTCGTGTATGTAGTGTGTGTTTGTGGTGCGTGCGACACGTGTGTACAGTGCATTATGCGTGGCGTTTGTAATATTTGTTGGAGTGTGCGTGTGCGTGCATTCACTGTGCGTCGGTGCTCGCTGACAGCACTTGCCTAAAAAAGTCTGCGCGGCTATATCGGGGGGTCGTAGCCTCCACCGTGCGTGGATGTCAGTGGCTCGCGCACTGCGCCACGAACCGGATCACCTGAGTTTGTACCCTGGCCGCGGTCCGTGGCGAGTGATATCGGAACGGGTCCAGGGGCTTCCTGGACAGCGACTCGGCCTCAAACAAGTTGCTGGTGCAGGGTGTAAACGCAAGCACTGGGAGATAAAGGCGGCTGGGCAGGATTCAGGCCACAAACACCCACTTGTGCGACACGGCGGCCTTAATAGGTGCTCGCTGACAACACTTGCCCCAATAGTCCATTAAAAAAAAATATTCAAACGAGGGATCTTTGTCTTTGTGAGCGTATGGCTTTGCGTGGCGTTATTGGCGACGATGTTTATTCTAGATTCGAAGCTTTCGTGACTGCAAGGATCCATACTCTTTGGTTCTATTGGGTAAAGTCACGTAGGCAAAAAAATAAAATAACAAAAATCACGACGTTTCGGCCACAACACAAGAGCGGCCTTCATCAGGTGAAGGGATCAGACTGTCTCGAGGATCCCTTCACCTGATGAAGGCCGCTTGTGCTGTGGCTGAAACGTCGTGATTTTTTGTTATTTTATTTTTTACCTACGTGACTTTACCCAACAGAACCAAAGACGATGTTTATGACGACGACGACGACGTCAAGTCCTAATTACGATGACACTTAAAAACGGCGAAAATGGCGGCAACGATCCCGAAGGCAACGGGTGGGAATTCGGACCGGGACGACCGCGCGCACAGTGGCCGGAGTCAAGGGTCAAGGAGAGCTGCGTGGCCACTGAAAAAAAAAAGGGAGGGCGTCTGAAAAAAATTCAACGGTGCCAGGGAGACCGAAGTGTGTTCTCTTCCTCCGAGTTCCCCCCCCCCCCCCCCCGCCAACTCGCCCTTGCGGACGGCAATTAATGCGCTTGGCGGACCGTGAATTAATTACGGACAAAAAAACCCTAATTAGCGTGGGGGGGGGGGAGGAGGGGGGGTCGTGCGTGCCGCCCCCAAAATTTGGTTTTAATTGAGCGGCGAAAGAAAGAAGCCGGGCGACTTGCCGTGTGCGCTGTTTGCCAAATATTTTGCCAACCGCGGCTCGTTCACGTCGCCCGCCCCCCCCCCCCGCCCCCCCAATCCCCTCGGCGCGCTCCGACCGCTTGAGCTCGCTCGTCCTAACCCCTCGCCCTCCCGCTCGCTTGCACGCTGACGACACGAGCAAACCATCGTCACCATCACCGATCCCTGACGCCTGTATATCTGGATTGTGCGTGTCTCTCTCCGTGCGTCGAACTTTCGTTGCTATCTGACGTCACATTTTACCCAGGCCTATTCCGGGGGTAAGGCCTGGCGAGAGGCCCCGGGTGGGTGTGGAGATACTCACAAGCCCCCCCCCCCCCCCACCCCCCCCCCCCCCCCGCCGCTGGGCGCTGTAAAGTTGGAGTTTGTCCCAGTAGACGAGAGGGTCCCCCCAATGAGACTTCGGGCTTCAGAAAGGAAAACTCTTCACTGTTGTTTGTGCCTATGCACCGAACAGCAGTTCAGGAGTATTCGGCCTTCGTGGACATGGCGGGTGCAGTTACTCGACAGAGCGCTGCCTACCGACCCCACAGTCTTCCTGGACGACTTCAATGCTCACGTGGGAAACGATGGAGATACCTGGAGAGGCGTGATTGGGAGGAATGCCCCCCCCCCCCCCCACCCACACCCTGATCTGAACCCGAACAGTGAGATGTTATTGGAATTCTGCGCTAGTCACGGAACGTCAATAACAAACGCCGTGTTCGAACACAAGGATGCTCATGAGTGTACTTGTTACCTGAGCACTTTGGGCCTAAGGTCAATGATTGACTTTTTAGTCGTATCATCGGACCTAAGGCCGTAAGTGTTCTGGACACTCGGGTGAAGAGAGGGGTCAACCGATCACCACCTGGTGGTGAGTTGGATCCGATGCTTAGGGCACCAACCAGATAGACGCGGAAGGCCTAGACAAATACTGCGGGTTTCATGGGAACGTCTGGTAGAAGTCTCTGGGTCTTCTGCCGGATGTTCCCATAAAACCCGCACTATTCGTGTGGGCCTTCCGCGTCTAACTGAAAACAAACGCACTCCAGGGGAGGTCGTGGACATCGAGTCCGAGCGAACGATGCTCAGGACCTCGACTGTCGATGCAGCTGTGAAAAGCTGTGGCCTGCAGACAGTTGTTGGTTCTCAAGGCGGCAACCCTAGGACCTGCTGGTGAACACCAGTGGTGAGAGAAGCTGTCAAGTTGAAGGAGGAGGCTTTGCGGGCTATGCTCACAAAAAGGTGTCACGAGTCAAATTGAGAGGTACTGGCTTGCCAAGAGGGCGGCAGCGGTAGCAGTCGCTGAAGCGAAAGCCCCCCGGGGCATGGGAGGAGTTTGGAGAGGCCGTGGAGAGGGACTACTGGGCAGCCTCAAAGATCTTCTTTGGTTCTTTCGGTAAAGTCACCACGTAGAATGAGAATAAAATAATAAATTGATAAAATAAAATAACACAATAATATTCTCACGACGTTTCAGCCACAACACAAGCGGCCTTCATCAGGTGACAGTCTCGTCCCTTTACCTGATGAAGGCCGGTTGTGTTGTGGCCGAAACGTCGTGAGAATATTATTGTGTTATTTTATTTTATCAATTTATTATTTTATTCTCATTCTACGTGGTGACTTTACCGAAAGAACCAAAGAAGATGAATCCTTGCAGTCACGAAAGCTTTAAATCGAAATTTAGCCTCAAAGATGTTCTGGCAAACCATCCGATGCCTTAGGCGGGATCGACGGGACGTGGCCCAGGCTGTGTCTCGGTAAGGGCGGCGGCGTAACATTGAACTCAACGAAGGAGGTAGTCGAGAGGTGGCAGGAACACTCTGAGGAGCTTCTCAACCCGGTGGACATTCACTCCTCTCAGGAGGCAGCCCTGGAAACAGGTGGGAGGGGTGCGGGGGGGGGGGGTCGGATCCATCGCGGCTGCTTAAGTCGCTGCGGCGGTCGCGGGCCTTCGTAGCGGCAAAACTGTCGGGGCGGACGGGTGTAGGGGTGTCGTGGTTAACACGCCTCTTCAATCTTCCGTGGAAGGCGAGCAACGTACCCCTGGATTGACAAGCTGGGGTCGTGGTGCCCATTTTTAAGAAAGGAAGGGGACCAGAGGGCGTGCTCCAACTGCAGAGGGATCGCACTCCTCAGCGTCCCAGGTAAAGCCGATGCCAGAGTGCTGAATCTGAGGCTGCGGCTGGTGGCCGCAGCCTCAGATTCAGCAGGAGCAATGCGGATTCCGTCAGGGTCGTGGAATGGACCAGCTCTTCTTCCCTCTCACAGATATTTCAGGGGGTGTCATGGGAGTATGCTTTCGCAGTGGACCGCTGACTTTTGTAGACTTGGACCGTGTTCCCCGGCATGTCTTGTGGGAGGTGCTGCGGGAGTATGCTGTAGCGGTGCCACCTGCGTGTGCTGTCCGGTCCCTCTTATTCCCGGAGTGAGAGCGATGTCCGTATTCTTGGGTGTCAAATGAAAGTCGCTCACTGTGGGTGTTGGACTCCGCCAAGGGTGCGTCTTGTCTCCACTCCTGTTTGTGATTTTCACGGACAGGATATCAGGGCGCAGGCAAGGTGTGGGGAGTATCCAGTATGGGGGGCATGAAGCTGGCATCGCTGCTTTTTGCAGATGTCCTCTTTGCTTCGTCAATCTGTCACCTCCAGCGCGCACTTGAACGGTTTGATGCCGAGTGCGAAGGGGCTGGGATGAGGATCAGCACCTCCAAATTTGAGGTCACGGTTCACTCCCAGGAGACGGTGGCATGTGCTCTTCAGCTGAAGGGGGGGGAACAGCTGCCCGTAGCGGAGGAGTTTAAGTGCCACGGGGTCTCCTTCGCGAGCGATGGCAAGTGGGAGCGGGAGATCGGCCGGCAGATCGGCGCGTCATCCGCGGGGATTATTGGGCGCCGTGCCGTTCCATGATAGTGAAGCGAGAGCCGAGTTCTTGAACAAAAGCTCTCGCGATTTACAGGTCCATCTACATTGCCACCCTCGCCTATGGTCATGAGCTTGGATGATGACCGATAGGATGAGATCGCGGGTGCAAGGGGCCGAAACGAGGTTTCTCCGCAGGGCTGCCGGGCTCGCTGCCCGTGATCGGGCGAGGAGCTCGGCAATCCGGGAGAGCCTCAGCGTCGAGTCGCCGCTCCTTCGGATCGAGGGGAGCCAGTTGAGGTGGTTCGGGCATCTGGTAAGGATCCCCCTGGAACTCTTCCCGGGCACGTCCCACTGGAAAAAGACCCCGGGGTCGGCCCAGGAGACGCTGGCGGGACTATGTCGCTCGGCTGGCCTGGGAACGCCTGGGAATTCGCCAGGAAGAGCTAGAGTCCGTCGTCAGTGATAAGGGAGGTCTGGACCAGCCTTATTCAACATGCTGCCGCCGCGAGGCTGGCCAGGACAAGTGGATTCGAGAAACGAACAAATACATGTCGACGATCACAAACGGTTACGTGTATTGTTTGTTATAATATCGGAATGATTTACTGCCCTGGGGAGGTAACAGGAGACACGGGGAGGTGAAGAGACAGATTGGGACGTAGAGGGAGACAAGGGAAGGAGAAGATGAACACAGAGAGAAGGGAGACGTGGGAATAAGGGAGACACGGGGAGGAGGATAGGGACTCCGGATAGTGAAGGGAGAAATGGGGAGAAGAGGGGAGGCACTGGGAGGAAAAGGAACACGTGGAGAGATGGCAGACATGGGGATGAGAAGGGGTGCCGCTATGGCGGGATGTTAACTACCTCGCCTGGTACGCAGGAGGGTTTGAGCCCGACCCTGACCCCTGCTGCTGTATATTTGGAGTTTGCATGTTCTCCCCGTGGTCGTGTGGATTTTTTCCCTCATACATTTAGAAACGGGCGTTTAAGAGTTATTTGGCTGTTATAAATTTCCACGTGCTAAGCCGCTTCTGAAAAAGAGCTGTACAGCTCACTGATCCTCACCTGGTCAAATAAAAACGGTAAAAAAAAACAATAGTTTACGAGAACGCGTTGGGAGTTCATGTGACACCATCTTCACTCGTGCTGACAACGGGGCAACAACAACAACAACAACACCAACGATCTCGACGACGGTGGCGATGATGACGACGGTGAATGGCGAAACGGCGAATCAAGCCACTCACCTGCCCAGGGGCTCTCGCACTCGTACAGCATCCACTCGTCGGCGCGGAACGGCGCGTGGAACCACAGGGAGTGGTCGAGCGACGCCATGGACCTCATGGGCATGCGCACGTGCGGATGCCACGCCGTGCGTACAAACGAGTAGTCCGAGATGTACGCGGCCACGCAGCGGTGCATGTTCATATCGCCCTCGCCTGGCAGGATTAAACGCACGCACGCAACAAAAACTTGACGTGCGGCAAGTGCGGCCGTACGACCGCGGCGAGCAACGCGCAGAGACGAGGATTCTCTCACAGGCTCCATGAGCGGGCACCTGTCGAGGCCAGCACGGCGCACGAGGCGTGGTGGTGCCTGGCACGCAGGAGGTCGTGGAGTTCGATCCCGACCCTCTCTCTCTCTCATCATCATCATCATCACGGTGGCTAAGAGATGTTAACTGCCTCGCCTGGTACGCAGGAGGTCGTGGCGTTCGATCCCGACCCTCTCTCTCTCTCATCATCATCATCATCACGGTGGCTAAGAGATGTTAACTGCCTCGCCTGGCACGCAGGAGGTTGTGGCGTTCGATCCCGACCCTCTCTCTCTCATCATCATCATCATCATCACGGTGGCTAAGAGATGTTAACTGCCTCGCCTGGTATACAGGAGGTCGTGGCGTTCGATCCCGACCCTCTCTCTCTCTCTCATCATCATCATCATCACGGTGGCTAAGAGATGTTAACTGCCTCGCCTGGTACGCAGGAGGTCGTGGCGTTCGATCCCGACCCTCTCTCTCGCTCTCATCATCATCACGGTGGCTAAGAGATGTTAACTGCCTCGCCTGGTACGCAGGAGGTCGTGGCGTTCGATCCCGACCCTCTCTCTCTCTCTCATCATCATCATCACGGTGGCTAAGAGATGTTAACTGCCTCGCCTGGTACGCAGGAGGTCGTGGCGTTCGATCCCGACCCTCTCTCTCTCATCATCATCATCACGGTGGCTAAGAGATGTTAACTACCTCGCCTGGTATACAGGAGGTCGTGGGTTCGATCCCGACCCTGACGCCTGGGCTTCTGCTGCTGTATATTTGGAGTTTCTCTCTCTCTCTCTCTCATCATCATCATCATGAAGGTGGCTAGGAGATGTTAACTACCTCGCCTGGTGTACAGGAGGTCGTGGGTTCGATCCCGACCCTGACGATGCCTGCTGCTGTATATCTGGATTTTGCGTGTCTCTCTCCGTGCGGTTGCGTGGATTTTTCTCCGGGTCCTCCGGCGTTTCCTTCCACGTTTAGAATCAACATGCATTTAGTGTATTTGGCTGCTATGAATTTCCACGTGATAAGCCACTTCGTTGAGCTATCATTTGTGGTCAGGTTCCTTCTGAAAAAGAGTTATACAGCTCACTGGGCCTTAAATGGTAAAATAAAAATAGTTTATCGTTTTTCCCTCCACATTTAGAAAGATTCACTTGGAGCACTTGGATGCTATAAATTTCCTACATGACAAGCCACTTTGTTGGGCTATCATCTGTGGCCAGGTCGCTTCTAAAAAAACTGCTACACAGCTCAGTGGGCCTTACCTGGTAAAATAAAATAAAAAAATGTCAAGTTAGTTTTAGTCGTATAGTAGTCATCGTTACACTGCACCACGCAACCCATTCAAGGACGGGGTTTTGATCTCCTATAACTGCGTTGTCTTTTTTTTTTATTTAAAGCTTTCGTGACTGCAGTAATTCGGTAAAGTCACGTTGAAGGGAAACAATAAAATATATATAAAACAATAAAAATTCTCACGACGTTTCGACCATAACACACCTGATGACGACCGTTTGTGTTGTGGTCGAAACGTCGTGAGAATTTTTATTGTTTTATATATTTTTTATTATTTTATTGTTTCCCTTCAACGTGACTTTACCGAAAGAGCTAAGAATATGCGTTGTCTTTGTCGCTAGCGGCCTCACACGGAAACAAAGCGATGAAGCAAGGGCCGGAACTGAAGAGGCCGTTGACCCCCACCACCGACCTATGTGCCCCTTCGCCCGGACCCAGAAGAGCTGCCTGGGCTCGAGGGGGGTGCCGGGAACGTAGTCGATGGGAAGCACGGGACGAATCTCGATGGGAACGTCTTTCGCCAGGATCTTGCTGAGGCCTAGTCGGTGTCGCTCGGACAGCAACGGGTCCCTGGGGGGAAAGAGGGGGGAAAAAAACACAAACACAAAACACGCAGCACGATCAATGTGGAAGCGGATCGCGGACCAGTAAAAGGCGTCGAACGCTCGTCACAAACAACGTTTGGCCTCGCTGCATCGCAAGCTCTTCGCTCGACGGCAGGACGGGATGGATCGTAGGCAGGGCAGCCTGAACGTTTCAGGCCGGCGCGTGCTCAGTAACGGCAATAAAAGCCACCAAGTGGTGACGTCCATCATACGTAGAAGCCCTTCATCGCCATCATCATCGTCGTCGTCATACTTCTCCATCCCATCAGCTCAAGAGCGACGATGGGTACGAATAAACAGAACGGATTTTGCTGGACCGCCCGCTACTACCCAAAGTTTATCCTCAGCACACACGTGCACACACACACACACGCGCGCACACACACTCATAAAGCCTCACCGTGGCATTGTTACCGTAAGGCTTCAAGCCGGCACCCACACCAACACACACACCCACGCACTCAGAAAACATCACCGTGCCATCGTTACCTTTACAAATAAAAAAAAGAAACTGGATAAACTCTGGACAGACGGGTAGGCGAGGGCAGGCAGCCCGAATGTTTCATGGTCAGCAACACGCGACAGCACACGCGCCCCTCCGGTAACTCGGCACTACACTGGCATCACCGCATGGCCTTGTCGATGAGCTCTGCCCACGTGAGCAGACTCTCGGGGAGCGGCGCCTCGGGCATGCAGCACTGGTGCTCCATGGGGCTCGGCTGGTCCAGCTGGAAGGAGGCCTGGCACACGAAGATGGCGAGGCCGTGCTGCACGGCTCGCACCGAGCGCACCGAGAAACTGCGGCCGTCGCGCACGAGGTCCACCTGGTAGAGAACCGGCACCCGCGGGTCTCCTGCGACGACACCGTGCCAATGCCATTGACGATGACGACAGAACATAGATGGACTCGTCCTTCTAAATAAACTGCCAAATCGCTGCGCGTGGCGCTGACGTTTTTTTTTATAAATAAATAAATACACCGTTAAAAAATAAATAAATTTATGTAAACCGACACACCTGATGACGACCGTTTGTGTTATGGTCGAAACGTCGTGATAATTTTTTATTGTTTTATATATATTTTATTATTTTATTGTTTCCCTTCAACGTGACTTTACCGAAAGAGCTAAGAATACCTAAGTTTTCGTAACTAGTTTTTGGGTAGGAACCCCGGCCGCCACCTCCCCCCGCCCCCCCAGCCCCCCCTCCACCATCCGACACAGTCAAACAAATTAAATTGTCACGTGGCAAACAAGCGTTTAACGTGCGCCAATTGTTATTGCAACTCACCAGTGATTTGAAGAGCAATCCTCATGACCAATAGCCACTTCAGTTAATGAGCACGTAACGACGCTTCAATTCATCATCGTCACGATCAACCATTACCTATCCACTGCTGGATGAACGGTATGAATGACTGTGTAGGATAGTGCTGTATAGGTCTTCACACGTGTGCAGGCTCATTGTTGATGTTACACTATGATAAAAAAATGGTGAAGGATCTTCATCCGACAGTGAATTGATCACGGCTGACAATGATGATGATTTAATGAGAAAAGGTCTCGCTGAGTTTTAAGACCTTTTCAGGATTGGACCTGGCTAAATTGGGAAGATTTGGCCAATTCATTTTTTAAGGATTGTGTTTTGGTGTTTGACTTGAAGTGCTTATACAACGTGATGGAGGAGACTCATTAATAATAATAATAATAACAACAACGGCATTTATTTACGCGGGAAAGCGTCACCGAGTCTCAAGACCTTTTTGGGAAGGATTCCGCAACATTCGGATGTCTGAAAAGTTTACTTTTTTAAGGAGTGTTTTCGTGTTTCACTTCTACGCAGTTAAAGGACACGATGAAAGAGAATGGCGATCATGCTTAAGACTCATCACAAAGGCAACACAATTTAGGAAGGCCAGAAGGCACCACTTCGTCTCAAGACTTGTTCTGAGGATAGGTGGCAAGACTACGCAGACATAGAAAGACAGGAGGAGGACACGCAGGATCGCCGCGTCCGTATGAACAAGTGAACCTGGAGGAGCCACTACTTACGATCTAAGGCAAGAAGGAGAAGCGGAGGGAAGGGTAAGAAGAGAGAGAGGAAAGGCAGGCAAAGGAGTATATTGGTTAGGTCATCAAGAGGTTAAGAAATGAGACCCACAGCTTCCTATTATCAGAATTAAGATTCATGTTTACTGGAATCCGATGCGCTATAAAGTTATTTTTCACCGACGTCCGCAAGGTGGTGGTGGTCAGTACGTGGATAACGATCCACAGGTGGATCGCAAAAGATATGTTGTGGATCTCAGGGTAAATTAGAACAAATGCAAACATAAGCACCCGAAACATTTCGTTACAGCTGATGATAAGTAAAAACCCCCAACGAAGAATTTATATATTTAAAACATACTTAACCTCTACCTATAGATAGCGCCGGTTCCTGCGTATGTCTAGGGTATGTTACGGGGCCATATCCGTCCGGGAAATTGTTCGTCGGAAGCTTTCTGCTGGATCGCGGAGCCTGTTGAGAACCACCAGAAAGTGGATCACTATGCCAGGTGTGTTGGCCGCTGCCGCTGTATCGTAAAGAAATAAATCAACAGGGAAACATACCTCCTTCACATGTTTGTATCCCCCACTTAAAAAAAAAACAAAAAAGTTAATATTTTTTGCACATCCCCATCAGCCAGACGGCAGATCCGAAGTGGATAATTTCAGCGGCATCGGTTCAACACAAGCGAAATTCTCGAACCAATGTCGACGTCGACGGTCGACTCGTCTTGTCAGAGCAAAAGGGCTCGCCCGCCACGGCGCCGGTGAGCTGACGGGACGTCTATAGGAGTCGGCGGACTGAGCCGGGCAGCGCTGATTTGAAGGAGCCTGTTTCGGCGCTCGCGCAGCGCGGCGGCGTCGGAGACGCGACTCGCCGGGACTCGCCGCGTCAGGCCCCCGGCCACGCACCTGGACGCACGAAGTAGCAGTGGAGTGAGTGCGCGTGGAGGCCCTTGCCCACCGTGAGCCCGGCCGCCACCAGCGCCTGTCCCACGATCTGCCCGCCAAACAGCGTGTTTGACCGTGGCACCCAGGGATGCGACCCCCTACGCGTGCACACAGACAAAAAAGAGACGCCTTCTTTGGTGCTTTCGGTAAAGTCACCACGTTAGAATGAGAATAAAATGATAAATTGATCAAATGAAATAACGCAATGATAAAATAATCAATTTATGATTTTATTCTCATTCTACGTGGTGGTGACTTTACCGAAAGAACCAAAGAAGATGAATCCTTGCAGTCACGAAAGCTTTCAATCGGAAAAAAAGAGATGTCCCCCCCGGGTGTAGCTTTAACAGGCCGCTGAGGCTAGTGCTGCCGCACGTACGCACGTTTGAACTGCTTTCGCACGGTACGTGTGGCCAACCGTGCAGATCGGGGGCGCGGGGGAAGGACGACAAACTAAACACCAAAAGCGGTGCTAAAAAAATGAGTTTTCAAATCTAGCGAGCCTCTGAAGGCTGGCGGAGGACACGAGGCGGTGGGTTGCTCGCACCACGCCCGGCCGCCTTTGTCTCCCTAGTGGCGATGTTTTTGCACACCGCACCAGGCACTCATTTGAGGCCGAGTTCGAACTAAGGGAGGCCCAGGACCGGTTCAGATGATCGTCACCGGCGTTGGCCGTGAGCGGGAAACAAAACCCGCTTCGCCAGGTTCGTAGTGCAGCGTAGCGCTACCCGCTACACTACCGCTACCCAGTATACAAATACACCAGCATCATGTCGACAAGCTGCCACCATCTCTCACTGTGATGCAGTAGAACGATCCTCTAAGTGGTTCTATCCATCGCTGGACGACCTACTCAATGTAGCTCTTCGTTTCAGGCATTCATTTGGTAAAATTAATTTTCACTTTTGGTCGCTCAGGGCGCCCTCTGCTGCCGAATTTGTTTTTTTTTCCCGTGACCACGTTCAAAATGTACGAAGACCAAGTTTTAACTTTAAGCCCTGTAGAGGCAAGTGATGTTTGTGAGCACCTATTTAGGCTGTGGTGGCACTTGTGTTAGTGAAGTCTATATCAGTGTGTACGTGTGTCAGTGTGTACGTGTGTCAGTGTGTACGTGTGCACGTGTCTGTGTGTCAGTGTGTCAGTGTGTACATGTGTCTGTGTGTCAGTGTGTCTGTGTGTCAGTGTGTCTGTGTGCACGTGTCTGTGTGTCTGAGTGTCAGTGTGTCTGTGTGTCAGTGTGTCTGTGTGCACGTGTCTGTGTGTCAGTGTGTACGTGTGTCAGTGTGCACGTGTGTCAGTGTGCACGTGTGTCTGTGTGCACGTGTCAGTGTGCACGTGTGTCTGTGTGCACGTGTCTGTGTGTCAGTGTGTACGTGTCAGTGTGTACGTGTCAGTGTGTACGTGTGTCAGTGTGTCAGTGTGTACGTGTGCACGTGTCTGTGTGTCAGTGTGTACGTGTCAGTGTGTACGTGTCAGTGTGTCAGTGTACACGTGTGTCAGTGTGTACGTGTGTCTGTGTCAGTGTACACGTGTGTCAGTGCGTTAGTGTGTCTGTGTGTCAGTGTGTCTGTGTGTCTGTGTGCAATGCGCACTGTCCCCAGCATACAGTGACTGTGCCTCAGTGTGGCTTCCGTGGGTCACTGTAGTACAGTACAGTGCACTGTATCCGGTACGATTAAAAACACAAAACATGAACATTTAAACTTCCCCATACACCACAACAACAACATCATCACCACCACCACCAACAACAAAATGTTATCCGCCCCCTTTTTTAATTTGACCTAAAACGCAAAACATTAACATCGCGTGCAGCGCGCGGTTAAAATTCTGCATCTTTAACGCGAACACCAAAACCACCGCGCCCCCCACAACTCGTTAACAAACACTAACATCTTGTTAGCGAATATCAAACTGCGTCCCTTTTGCGTCTCGCCCTACTATTCGGCGGGTGGCAATTCCACGTTAGCGTGGCAGGCGCCGGCAGGTCGTTCCGCGCGCATGGGGGCGAACGCGCAAACGGTACTCGTTTTATCGACCGTGACGACCGCTGGTGATGATGATGGTGATGGTCATCATCATCATCACCGTCAATGTTTGTGGCATTACAAACCATCTCCGATCAGCACGACAGACGGAGAGACGTTGCAACGGCAGGCCCACTCAACGCCGCAAATAAGCACATTATTATGGCAACGCTAACGCCGTTTAACTTTGACATTTAAAAAAAAAACGGTACAAGTTTTAATTTAAAAATAAATGTGACCTGTAAAGGCCCTGGTCGATTTTCTCCAGAGTGAGGACGCTCGTCACCAACACGCTGCGCAGATCCTTCTCCTCCTCCTCCTCCTGCTGCTCTTTAACGTCGGACATGTCGCTCGGCGGTTGCTTCGTCAACACAACGAGATGTTGCCTAGTAATAAACTCTCGTTCTTTATTTCACTTTGTTGTTGTTGTTTAATCACGAGATCGCCCGGTGGCTCTTCTGGACTTTGTCGCCGCCGCCACAGCCGCCTGTCCGCGTCTACGTGAGGCTATGACGTAGGGTCGTGACGTCGCAACAACTACAACAACTACTACAACTATTATAACTACAACAACAATTACTACTACAATTACTACAATAACAATTACTACTACAACAATTACTACTACAATAACAATTACTACTACAGCAATTACTACTACAACAACTACAACAACTACTACTACAACAACTACAACAATTATTACTACAACAATTACTACAATAACAATTACTACTACAACAATTATTACTACAACTACTACTGCAATAACAATTACTACTACAACTACTACAAAAACAATTACTACAATAACAATTACTACAACAACTATTACTACAACAACTACTACTACAATTACTACTACAATAACAATTACTACTACAGCAATTACTACTACAACAACTACTACAACAACTACTACTACAACAACTACAACAATTATTACTACAACAACAATTACTACTACTACAACAATTATTACTACAACAACAATTACTACAACAATTATTACTACAACAACTACTACAACTATTATAACTACAACAACAATTACTACAACAATTACTACAATAACAATTACTACTACAACAATTATTACTACAACTACTACTACAATAACAATTACTACTACAACTACTACAACAACAATTACTACAATAACAGTTACTACAACAACTACTACTACAACTACTACAACAACTCTAGATTTAAAGCTTTCGTGACTGCTAGGATCCATACTCTTTGGTTCTATTGGGTAAAGTCACGTAGGTGAAAATAAAATAACAAAAAATCAACTCCAGCTGTCAATCAACTCCAGCTGTCCATCACCTCCAGCTGTCCATCAACTCCAGCTGTCTATCAACTCCAGCTGTCCATCAACTCCAGCTGCCCATCAACTCCAGCTGTCCATCAACTCCAGCTGTCGATCAACTCCAGCTGTCTATCAACTCCAGCTTTCCATCAACTACAGCTGTCCATCAACTCCAGCTGTCCATCAACTCCAGCTGTCTATCAACTCCAGCTGTCCATTAACTACAGCTGTCTATCAACTCCAGCTGTCCATCAACTCCAGCTGTCTATCAACTCCAGCTGTCCATCAACTCCAGCTGTCAATCAACTCCAGCTGTCCATCAACTCCAGCTGTCCATCAACTCCAGCTGTCCATCAACTCCAGCTGCCCATCAACTCCAGCTGTCTATCAACTCCAGCTGTCCATCACCTCCAGCTGTCCATCAACTCCAGCTGTCTATCAACTCCAGCTGTCCATCAACTCCAGCTGTCCATCAACTCCAGCTGTCCATCAACCCCAGCTCTCCATCAACTACAGCTGTCCATCAACTCCAGCTGCACATCAACTCCAGCTGTCCATCAACTCCAGCTGTCCATCATCTCCAGCTGCACATCAACTCCAGCTGTCCATCAACTCCAGCTGTCCATCAACTCCAGCTGTCCATCAACTCCAGCTGCCCATCAACTCCAGCTGTCTATCAACTCCAGCTGTCCATCACCTCCAGCTGTCCATCAACTCCAGCTGTCTATCAACTCCAGCTGTCCATCAACTCCAGCTGTCCATCAACTCCAGCTGTCCATCAACCCCAGCTCTCCATCAACTACAGCTGTCCATCAACTCCAGCTGCACATCAACTCCAGCTGTCCATCAACTCCAGCTGTCCATCATCTCCAGCTGCACATCAACTCCAGCTGTCCATCAACTCCAGCTGTCTATCAACTCCAGCTGTCCATCAACTACAGCTGTCCATCAACTCCAGCTGCCCAACTGGGAGCTGAGTTGTCTGAGGGGCGGTGAAGCCTCGATAATAATTTGTCTACATTGGCCTTCAAATGAGTTAGCTGGCCCAGTGGTGGACTATCTGTTTGCTTAAACGCGTCAATATTATTATTCCTTGATCGTTTCTGCGTGCGTTAAATATCGGCCGTTCCATCGGATTCCGGGTGGGGGGTGGGGGGTGCGTCTTATAATCCGGTATTCTTCGTCCGGCCCGACCGGCTGACCAGAGACGCAGAGCCACGCCTGCAATGTCGCATTGAGGCGGCCGAGTCGGGAGGAGCCGAGCGGAGTGCGTGGCTGGGGCGAGGGTCTGGGGCGAATGGCTGGGGCACGTTGCGTCCTCGCTAGCCGCTGTGGTCACCCCCTGAGTGGTTCCGGATGGACACACGCGCGCGGGCGCGCAACCACGCAAACTTTTCATTTTCACTTTTAACATCGTGTGCATCAGGTGCACGACATCCGCCCCACGGCCTTTGTGCAGCGCACGCGGTTAGGGTGACGCCCCCCCCCACCCATGAACAGATGGAGAGCGGTGGCGCTGTGGTTAGCGCAGTGGTTAGCTCACCGGTTAGCTCACCGCACCACGAACCCGGCGGCTAGAGTTCGATTCCTGCTCAAACCGGGCCCCCGCCCACCCCGCATAGGTTGACTCGGCCTCGAAGCGAGTACCTGGGCTCAGCGTGTGAACATCGGCACCGCTGGGAAGACAAAGGCGGCCGGGCGTAGTGCTCACCCCCACCACCCACCCCCCACGTTGTGTGGCCGTCATTCGGTGCAGCTCGCTGACCTCAACTAGCCACCAGCAGTCTCTTAAAGGCTATACGAGGAAGGGGGGGGGGGTGGTCGTTTGTCTTGTAGGATGTTCGTTTAACGCGTATTGCTTTCGCGACCATTATCTATCTCCATATATATAAAAGGCGAAGTTGTGATTGTGTGTGTCTGATCAAAATGTTTAGCGTACTTCCGGACATGCAACAAACTTGAAATTTGCCATGTGGGTACTTTCCAGACTGTACACCATGCAAACATGATTAAAATAGACTTCTGTATATTTTTTTAGGGGGGAGCTCAATAATATATGTATTTTTTGCACGGCAAGTGAGCTGTGACGTCAAATCGGTCACGTGACCCGCGCACGTGGAAGCGTAACGCATTGTAGTGTAGCGGTTAGCGCGCTGTGTGTGTGTATATGTGTGTGTCTGTGTGGAAGCGTAACGCATTGTAGTGTAGTGGTTAGCGCTACGCTGCGCTACGAACCCGGCAACCCGAGTTCGATTCCCGCTCACGGCCACCACCGGTGACGATTATTTGAACCGGTCCTGGGCCTCCCCTAGGTCGACTCAGCCTCAAACGTGTAACTGGTGTGCTGTGTGAACATCGCCACTGGGGAGACAAAGGCGGCCGGGCGTGGTGAATCCAAGTCCCGGGCGAAGCCGGGTAGTGTAAAGCTAGTTAATAATAAAGGGGGGGGGGGGGAGGTGGTTGTTAGATCGCATCGTTATAAATGTTGTGTCGTGACCCTTCCACCACTCGACACAGCCGGGAGGGTGGCGAGTTGCTGCTACGGGTGGTTATTCACACGACGCACGCGATTCGGGGTCGCGTCTTGACCTCCCAGAGAGACTCATCGTCGTCCTGAGTTTACCCGCAGTAGGGAGTCGCGTTTAAAGTTCTAACTGAACACAATTTACCGACCACCCAGGACAACAACGTCAACAACATCAACAACAACAACACATCATCATCATGCGATAATTTATTCAGCAAATGATTCGCAAAGAAAAATATGCCGGGGGAAATTAAATGTACGTCTTTTTTTTGTAGGAGGTAACGGCGATTGATGTTAAATGCACCTCTACGCATTACCGCACTTTTTGCGTTCGTAAATGTAACGTCCAACTCGCCACAACAACAACAACAATAAACAACCAACATGGACTATGCACACAGCGACAGTCACACCACACACATCACTCACTAGTAGTAGTGTAGTAGTAGTGTAGTAGTAGAGTAGTAGTGTAGTAGTAGTGTAGTAGTAGAAGAGTAGTAGTGTAGTAGTAGTAGTGTAGTAGTATTGTAGTAGTAGTGTAGTAGTGGTAGTGTAGTAGTAGTGTAGTAGTAGTGTAGTAGTAGTAGAGTTGTAGTAGTGTAGTAGTAGAGTAGTAGTGTAGTAGTAGTGTAGTAGTAGTGTAGTAGTAGAGTAGTAGTGTAGTAGTAGTGTAGTAGTAGTAGCAGTGTAGTAGTAGTAGTGTAGTAGTAGAGTAGTAGTGTAGTAGTAGTGTAGTAGTAGAGTAGTAGTGTAGTAGTAGTGTAGTAGTAGTATCAGTGTAGTAGTAGTAGAGTAGTAGTAGTGTAGTAGTAGTGTAGAAGGTGTAGTAGTAGCAGTGTAGTAGTAGTAGAGTAGTAGTGTAGTAGTAGTGTAGTAGAGTAGTAGTAGTATAGTAGTAGTGTAGTAGTATTGTAGTAGTAGTGTAGTAGTAGTGTAGTAGTAGTAGTGTAGTAATAGTGTAGTAGTAGTAGTGTGTATCTCTCTATGTATCTCTAAGTATGTCTATCTCTGCGCCTATCTCTGTATGTATCTCTGTAATGTATGTATCGCTACGTGTATCTATACATATGTGCGATTCTCTCTATCTATCTCTCTATGTATCTCTGTGTGTATCTATGTGTGTGAGACAGCTGCTTTACCGAGTAGCGCACACAGTACACACACAGTATCAGTGTAGTAGTAGTGTAGTAGTAGTAGTGTAGCAGTAGTGTAGTAGTAGTGTAGTAGTAGTAGAGTAGTAGTGTAGTGGTAGTAGTAGTGTAGTAGTAGTGTGGTAGTAGCAGTGTAGCACACTGCTACACACACATTTTCGCCACACGTCTGACCGCATAGTCGCATGTAGAGGCAATAAAACCCTGCAGAATACAGCGGACTTTGACAAGATATAGGTTAGCCGCAGATACAGCGCAAAATCGCACAAACCGAACCCGCATGATGCGAGGGATAACTGTAACTTTCTGCATATATAACCAAGCAGAGCTTAAATAAGCCTCAACTCTTTATCCCAGAGGGACTTCTAGTGGGATGTTATTGGTCCAGTGGTGGTGCTGGACCTATTTCGAGATCCAAAGTAAACATTATTCCATACCTGTCAACCCCTTATCAGTGCCCCTACCTTATTACAGACCAATTCAGATCTTATTGGTCACCCCGTGCCCCTTATACATCTCAACGTTCATCCTACATAAAAACCACAAAAAACAATTTTGCCCGTATTCAAACGGCTGTACGCCGAATGGACCTGAAAACTCAATGCCCCTGTACAAGAATACTGGGTAAACCGCATGGGCCGACAGGTAGGAGGTTATTCCCTACCCATTCAAATTTAGAACATTTGAGTGAAGTGACAGAAGAGCTATGGGCAAGAGATTGAAAATGTAGCGAGATAAGAGACACGTCCACGAACATAACGATGCGGTGAGATGAGAGATGCAGGCCAGTATTGAGATGGCGGATCAATCAAACTTTTTGTTTGCGCGCGTAAAATTGAGTTTGTCACGCTTATTCTTTGGGTCTTTCGGTACATTCACGTAGATAGGCTCAAAGAAAATAACAAAAAAACGACGGGTTTTTTTCCCTCTTCCTGATGACGACCGCTTGTCTTGCGATCGAAACGCAGTAGTGGGTTTTTTGTTGTTATTTCATTTGTACCCATCTACGTAGTGACTTTACCGAAAGACCCAAGGAATATGAATCCCTGCAGTCACGAAAGCCTTAAGTCGAGATTTGTCATGCTTCTTTGGATTCTAATCTGACATGTTTTGATGTTCGTTGCACCCGAGCAAGGGCCCCCAGCGTCTCTGGGGGCCCTTGATCGTTTTATTATTATTATTACTACTACACGCTTTTGATTAACTCCGTCTATTGTAGCCTCAAATCTTGTAACTCAATTTTTACCCACTTCCAAATGTGGCATCGACCGCAAACTCGGTATACTTACGTCATACCGATGACAATTACTATATTATATCATTAAAACATAAAAAAGTATATATTTTTAAAGCATTCTTTTTTTTTATATGTTATGGGTCTCATTGTCCCACGCTCAACTCACGTTGGGCTGTAAATCACCACCGGTCCCCTTACGTTGTGGGCAAGCTTCGGGCCCACTTCCTGGATTCGTGGACTTCTTCCATTACTAGTACGGTACATTTAATAAAAGCGTGCTTTAAAAAAAAAGTTTTTTTTTTTTTAAAAATTAAATATTACTTAATTCCTGCTTTGCTTACGCCCGGCGAACCTGCAACATGTGAGGGCAGTTCCATGTTTTTTTGCCTACTTGTGTAGTCAAATAACAAACTGGAGTTGCTCTGAAGAAACCCCGGGGTTGCGATGGTTATTCAAGCTCAACCGGCAATGTACGGTGCTTGCAATTGGAACGGTGGGACGGACTGCCGCCGCTAAAAGTTCGTGGCGGGGTAGTTTCAGCATCCACGCAACGTCCGCTTGACTGGACAACCGCAGCCGTGCAAAGCGGTATGGGTATTTAAAATTGTGGCAACACCCCCCCGGTTTTTAAACTACCAGAAACTATTTAAAGTACAGTAAAAACCTTGGATTGCGAGTAACTTGGTCTGCGAGTGTTTTGCAAGACGAGCAGAAATTGTAAATGAATATTAATTTGATAAACGAGCGAGGGTCTTGCAATACGAGCAGTACGTGTACACGCTTTGTCTGCCGAGCGTCACGTGATCACAACTGATATACGTTGTGCTTTGATGTACGAGTGCTGTGGGTTACAAACACGTTTCCGGAACGAATTATGCTCGCAATCCAAGGATTTACTGTGATTTATTTTTTGATTTTAACAGGTGAGGCTCACTGAGCTACATTGCTCTGTTGCAGAAGCGACCTGGTCACAGATGACAGCATCAACGACCTGGCCTGTCATGCGGGAATTCGTGGCAGCCAAACTCTCTCAACGCGTGATGATGGTGATTCTAAACGTGGAGGGGAAATCCGGAGGTTCCGGAGAAGAATCCACACGTGGCCACGGGGAGAGAGAGAGAGAGAGAGGGGGAGACACACCGCAAACTCCAAATATACAGGCATCACGGTTCAGTGCCGGATTATCCTGGGAGCAAGAGTAGCTTATTCTACGGGCCCCGCGCTTTCACAGCTGCACTTGCTCGATTACTATAGTACTATACTGCCTTCAACTTTTATGAACGAATGGGTTTTAAGGTTAGCGATTTGTCGTATTGTCTGGCTGTGTAGCAAATAATAAAAAAATACAATTACTTTACTCTGCAAGTGAAGCATTTGTGTGGTTGGCTCAACGTTGGCATGTGGTTGGATAAAAACCCACGACCATCCTGTATACCAGGCGAGGTAGTAAACGTCTCGTCACCGATATGTTAACATGCCAACGTTGGTTCAACGTTGGAACGTGGTTGGATCAAAACCCACGACCATCCTGTATACCAGGCGAGGTAGTAAACGTCTCGTCACCGATATGTTAACGTGCCAACGTTGCTTCAACGTTGGCACGTGGTTGGATAAAAACCCACGACCATCCTGTATACCAGGCGAGGTAGTAAACATCTCGCCACCGATATGTTAACGTGCCAACGTTGGTTCAACGTTGGCACGTGGTTGGATCAAAACCCACGACCATCCTGTATACCAGGCGAGGTAGTAAACATCTCGTCACCGATATGTTAACGTGCCAACACGTTGGCATGTGGTTGGATCAAAACCCACGACCATTCTGTATACCAGGCGAGGTAGTAAACATCTCGTCACCGATATGTTAACGTGCCAACGTTGGTTCAACGTTCGGACCCATGGCCGAACGTTAACCCAACAGTGTGCTGTAGGGTCGCAGCGCTGGCGAGACGCTCGCTCCCTCTGCTGGTTCGGCGTAGGTAGTGGATTGAATCCCGACCCTGACGATGCCTGTTGCACATTGGGAGTTCACGTGTCTCTCTCTTCTAGATTTGAAGCTTTCGTGACTGCAAGGATCCATACTCTTTGGTTCTATTCGGTAAAGTCGCGTAGGTGAAAATAAAATAACAAAACAAATCACGACGTTTCGGCCACAACACAAGTGGCCTTCATCAGGTGAAGGGACTGGACTGTCCAGAGGACAGCGTTGGAGTGAAGACAGCAAGTCCTTTTTGTTTCCTCCCACACAGCTTAAAGGGCGCGACCTGGGCTTGGCTGTCTTCACTCCAACGCTGTCCTCTGGACAGTCCGGTCCCTTCACCTGA
Source organism: Petromyzon marinus (assembly GCF_048934315.1). Lineage (NCBI taxonomy): Eukaryota > Metazoa > Chordata > Hyperoartia > Petromyzontiformes > Petromyzontidae > Petromyzon > Petromyzon marinus. Next base: position 7,932,261 of record NC_133720.1, read on the forward strand.
TGAAGGCTACTTGTGTTGTGGCCGAAACGTCGTGATTTTTTTGTTACTTTCTTTTTTTACCTACGTGACTTTACCGAATAGAACCAAAGAGTGTCTCTCTCTCTCTGTCTCTCTCCCCGCGGTGGTCGCGTGGATTTTTCTCCGGGTCCTCCGGTTTATTCCCCTCCACGTTAAGAATCAACGTGCGTTTCGATCATTTGACTTCCGTAAAACAAAAAAAAAATCCCACTTGATAAGTTTGTCATGCGTGGCCAGGTCCCCTCTCAACAAGAGCGCATGGCTCAGTGGGGCTTTACCTGGCAACAAAACAATAATTGGTTCTGCAGAATGAAAATGACCAAGTCACTGAAATTTACAGGAGGATATTGCCATACAGCTTGGCCATGCGTGGCTTTCACGCAGAAGAAGTGTGATCGAGTGGCGTTAAAGGTTTAAAAGTGGATGTCAGTGGGCGCAGACTCATGATGGCGATGGTTTGACTCGCAGATGTACTCACGAGTTCTATGCTCCTGGTATTAACGCGTTGCAACTCCCAACGGGAATTATAGAGTTTGACTAACGTCACGTGCTAATATCATCTGGAAGTAAAAGTGCAGGTCAAGCCATTGGACTCCGTTCAAATTTCACAGCGAGATGTGGTACACACAAGAGCGTGCCATCACGGCATCGGTTACGACTACACTGCACTGATGATCCTAAATGATAGCGACTCCTGTACGCAATTGTCATGCAGAAGGACAGGGCTACACTGTCACTGATGATCCCTAATGATGGTGAACCCATTACAAAGTTACCATGTGGAAGCAAGGGTACACTGTCACTGATGATCCCTAATGATTGTGAAACCATTACACAGTCGTCATATGTGTCTGAATTATCACCGATGATCCCTAATGATTGTGAAACCATTAAGCAGTCGTCATGTGTGTCTGCACTGTCACCGATGATCCCTAATGATTGTGAAACCATTACAAAGTTACCATGTGGCAGCAAGGGTACACTGTCACTGATGATCCCTAATGATTGTGAAACCATTAAACAGTCATCATGTGTGGCTGAATTATCACCGATGATCCCCAATGATTGTGAAACCATTACACAGTCGTCATATGTGGCTGCACTATCACCGATGATCCCTAATGATTGTGAAACCATTACACAGTCGTCATACGTGTCTGCACTATCACTGATGATCCCTAATGATTGTGAAACCATTATACAGTCGTCATACGTGTCTGAATTATCAGTGATGATCCCTAATGATTGAGAAACCATTACACAGTCGTCATGTGTGGCTGCATTATCACCGATGATCCCTAATGATTGTGAAACCATTACACAGTCGTCATGTGTAGCTGAATTATCACCGATGATCCCTAATGATTGTGAAACCATTACACAGTCGTCAGAAGTGGCTGAATTATCACTGATGATCCCTAATGATTGTGAAACCATTACACAGTCTTCATGTGTGTCTGCCCTATCACCGATAATCCCTAATGATTGTGAAACCATTACACAGTCGTCATACGTGTCTGAATTATCACCGATGATCCCCAATTATTGTGAAACCATTACACAGTCTTCATGTGTGTCTGAATTATCACCGATGATCCCTAATGATTGTGAAACCATTACACAGTCGTCATGTGTGTCTGCACTGTCACCGATGATCCCCAATGATGACGACTTCTTATCCAATTGCCATGAAGAATAACAGGGCCTACACGATCACGAACGAGTTCTCGTGATTCCGAATCCTGTACCCAATTGCCACGCAAGCCGACAGGACCATGCCACACTGACGATACTCGACAATGGTGAAACTCCACGTGGTTGTCATGTTGCGAAGGACGGCACGATCACTGATGAGCCCAAATGCAAGCGAAACCAGTTTACAGTTAGAACGACCACACGTTCACCACGTTTGATATTTCAAGCGCCTTGCCCATTCTGGGCTCTCGTGCGTGGACACAAATGGCATGACGAAATTAAAATCGATAATGGGTTTTTTTTGGTAGTTAACTCTTTTTATATTCCCGATATAAGTGAAGAAATATTACGTTTAAAAGGGTTATCGATGCTGTTTGTTTTGCTCAAATGGACACTTGCAGGTGGTGCGCATCTCCTGTTGTTTTACAGCCCCAAGCCAGTGGTGGGAATCCCACATTTCCACGGGGAAATTACTTCTTACGCCCACCAAACCGGTACCTCGTTTTATCGACCCTAGAGGGCTGATGGGCCGGGTCAGCCCCCGTAACTCTCCATCTCAGGCTCGCACTACCGCTGAGACACCTGACCAGTCAAATAACAATTATAATAAGTATAACGATGATCAATTTTTTTTTGGCATTATCAATCCACTGCTGGATGAAGGCCTCCCCACGCCGCGTCGTTTGTGATGGCCCTTTGACCATACTTCACCACACCGGTCAGCACGGGGGTTGGTGTAAGGTGAGCTTGGAGCCCAGGAATCAAAACTCGGGTTGCCAAATCGGCGGCGGAGCGCGCTAACCGCCGTGCCTGCCCCCACGCTGCCCCTGTCGGGGGGGGGGGCCCATTTGACCATACTTCACCGCGCCGGTGCGTGCGGGTCGGCGAAGGGAGCGCATAAGTAGAGTCCAGTGATGGCACTGTCGTGTCTGTACCGCGCGACGTCGCTCAGCAGGTGTCATCTCGTTAACGTCACGTGTCTGACGGCGGAATTCCACCCCGTCCACCGCGAAATACTCTACCGCACGAGGGGTTCATTGGAGCATGACGCTGGAGAGAAATGGCCGCAGGCTCTGGATTACACGTAGCACCCTTCCCCTGCGCGCCCGCCGGCCCTCGTATATTAAAGCAAACATTCTGAGCGTGCCCTATAATCCGGTAGGCAGGTGTGAGGTGTGTGCGCGTGTGTGTGCGCGTGTGGGCGCACGCTAGCGGCACTTGTGAGGAGCGGTGGTGCAGCGGTTAAGGAACCCGGCGACCCGGGGTGCGATTCCCGCTCACGGCCACCAACACACCCGGTGACGATTATCTGGAGCCGGTGCCGGGCCTCTCCTAGGTCGACTCAGCCTCAGATCGAGTTCCTGGTGCGCTGCGTTAAACATTGGCAAGGAGGGGAGACAAAGGCGGCCGGGCGTGCTGCTCGGCCACCCACCCACTCCCTCGTATGCCGTGCCCGCTAAACAGCACTCGCCCCAAGCAGTCTGTTACAGGCAATGTGTTTCGGTCCGTGCGTGTCCTGATTTGCGTGCAAGTTCGTGGCCCGGGTTCGCGCGCCTCACCGTCCGGAGCGTCTCATAAACTCCCGCAGGCTACGGTAACGTTCAACGCAATCTTGTGAATACTGCCTCGCAGAGATGGGCGTACGTTCCTCCGGCAAGCGATGAACTCGCTCGGCAAGCGATAGCGCCAACATCACGCGAAGCAGTCATCGTCGTCGTCATCGTCATCATCGTCGTCAACAAGCCATGATCTATCCACTGCCGGATGAAGGCCTCCGCCGCCGCACACGGTCGCCTGGCCTCGTGGTCCGTTTGCCGGCCAACATCAGTGGGCCTCCTGCGCTTGGGGGCGAACTCATTTGCTCCGTCACCGCAGCGCTCGTCCTCCGGTGCACGTCGTGAAATAACAATTCAGCGGTAGTAGTCACAATAACAACAATAACAACAATAACGATATCTCGAAGAGCGCTCGCAAATTACATCCCGACGTTCAAATCCAGAGACCGATTATGATTTGGGATGGGTGGTCGATGGGGGGGGGGGGTGTGTGGGGGTCGACACTTCCTCGACTTCTAATTCTATTCTCTCACGGTCCCAACAACGCTCACCACGCCGACGGGTGTCGCGGCGGCTTCGTCAATGACCGATAGCAAGTGAGGGTGGGTGGGTGGTGGGTGGGTGGTAGTGTGGGGAGAGCCAGAGCCAACTCGACGATGGGCAGGAGAAGCGAGGTCAAGAGGTCAAGGCGGCGTCTATCCGTCGGAGGATGGCGGAGTGACCCATCCATACTTCTCGTGGGTCTTCACGAGGCTACGGAACGTCGCCTGTGCCTCCTTTCTCGTGAACGCCTTTTTCTTGCGGCTGATTCGCCCCTGTGAGGCGGGGGGTGGGTGGGTGGGTGGGTTGGTGGGGGGGGTGGGTGGCGAAACAAGGAAGAACAATCACGCACGCGCACGGCACACCTAAACTACTGATCTCAATACGTTTTTAGTTTTTATTTTATTTTACGAGCTAAGGCCCACTGAGCTATACGCGGCTCTTTTTTTTCCCATAAGCGACCTGGCCACAGCCGACAGCCCCGACGAAGTGGCTTGTCGTCATCACGTGTAGATTTACAGCAGTCAAACACTCGAAACGAGTGACGTTCACTCGAGATGTGGTGTGGTGGGAACAACCCTAGGACCTGGAGGAAGTCAAAAAAACAACTCCCACACGCATTAAAATAAAACACTTCTGCAAGACTCTACATCTCCACACACTTGCCTTCCCGTAAAATCTAAAGGAGATTTTTTTCGTGTTATTTAAAAAAAACACACAAAAGCACACACACACACAGACGTACAGTTTTCCTCATTTGTTATTTTCTTTACCACTTAATGTCTCCTCGCGTCGCGCGCGGTTGTAATTCACTGTGCTCTGTCGCCGTGAGTCGCGCTACTGGGAACCCTTGAAAGATAAAAGGAGCTTTATAGCTCATCGGATTCCTTCTGCAGTCGACGTGAATATTCTCATTCCATTCTGATTGTGCGATGCCTCTACCGCATTGAGGGGCGATTATCGGCGGGTAAAATATCGACGAGTGGTTGATCGATTGAACAGATCAATCCTACCTCGTCACACCGCGCCACTCCTCATCCTCGTCACATCGTGCTCCTCCTCGTCACACCGTGATCATCATCATCCTCGTCACACCGTGCTCCTCATCATCCTCCTCGTCACACCGTGCTCTTCATCATCCTCGTCACACCGTGCTCCTCATCATCCTCGTCACACCGTGCTCCTCATCATCCTCCTCGTCACACCGTGCTCTTCATCATCCTCGTCACACCGTGCTCCTCATCATCCTCCTCGTCACACCGTGCTCCTCATCATCCTCCTCGTCACACCGTGCTCATCATCCTCCTCGTCACACCGTGCTCTTCATCATCATCCTCATCACACCGTGATCATCATCCTCCTCGTCACACCGTGCTCCTCATCCTCCTCATCACACCGTGCTCCTCATCATCCTCGTCACACCGTGCTCCTAATCATCATCCTCGTCACACCGTGCTCCTCATCCTCCTCGTCACACCGTGCTCCTCATCCTCCTCATCACACCGTGCTCCTCATCCTCCTCGTCACACCGTGCTCCTCATCCTCCTCATCACACCGTGCTCCTCATCATCCTCGTCACACCGTGCTCCTAATCATCCTCCTCATCACACCGTGCTCCTCATCCTCCTCGTCACACCGTGCTCCTCATCATCCTCCTCGTCACACCGTGCTCCTCATCATCCTCCTCGTCACACCGTGCTCCTCATCATCATCCTCGTCACACCGTGCTCCTCATCCTCCTCGTCACACCGTGCTCCTCATCCTCCTCGTCACACCGTGCTCCTCATCATCCTCGTCACACCGTGCTCCTCATCATCCTCCTCGTCACACCGTGCTCATCATCCTCCTCGTCACACCGTGCTCTTCATCCTCCTCGTCACACCGTGCTCCTCATCATCCTCCTCGTCACACCGTGCTCCTCATCATCATCCTCGTCACACCGTGCTCCTCATCCTCCTCGTCACACCGTGCTCCTCATCCTCCTCGTCACACCGTGCTCCTCATCATCCTCGTCACACCGTGCTCCTCATCATCCTCCTCGTCACACCGTGCTCATCATCCTCCTCGTCACACCGTGCTCTTCATCATCATCCTCGTCACACCGTGATCATCATCCTCCTCGTCACACCGTGCTCCTCATCCTCCTCATCACACCGTGCTCCTCATCATCCTCGTCACACCGTGCTCCTAATCATCATCCTCGTCACACCGTGCTCCTCATCCTCCTCGTCACACCGTGCTCCTCATCCTCCTCATCACACCGTGCTCCTCATCCTCCTCGTCACACCGTGCTCCTCATCCTCCTCATCACACCGTGCTCCTCATCATCCTCGTCACACCGTGCTCCTAATCATCCTCCTCATCACACCGTGCTCCTCATCCTCCTCGTCACACCGTGCTCCTCATCATCCTCCTCGTCACACCGTGCTCCTCATCATCCTCCTCGTCACACCGTGCTCCTCATCATCATCCTCGTCACACCGTGCTCCTCATCATCCTCCTCGTCACACCGTGCTCCTCATCCTCCTCGTCACACCGTGCTCCTCATCATCCTCCTCGTCACACCGCACTCGCGCACACCTCATCCTGACCCCCAGCACCGCGGAGAGAATTTTCCGTTTCCCACGACAACGGTCGGAGCGTCACGGTGACGTCACTCGTCACGGTGACGTCACTCGCCACGGCGACGTCACGGGCGGCGCTGCCACGTGGCATGTCGCGTGCCCGCGCGCGTCATCTCTGACGAACGTGTGGAGTGTTGAGTTGCGTGTGCTGATGTACACGTGCGTGTGAGTGATAATAAATTGTACCTTAAATTCTTGGTTCTTTCGGTAAAGTCACCACGTAGAAGGGAAACAATAAAATAATAAAATATATCAAACAATAAAATTCTCACGACGTTTCGACTGCAACACAAGCAATCATCATCAGGTGTGAAAACCACAACAATGAAATTTTCTTTGAAACAACAAGAACATTTTCTTTGAAGAAATTATTGTTGTGGTTTTCACACCTGATGATGATTGCTCGTGTTGCAGTCGAAACGTCGTGAGAATTTTATTGTTTTATATATTTTTTATTATTTTATTGTTTCCCTTCTACGTGACTTTACCGAAAGAACCAAGAATATGAATCCTCGCAGTCACGAAAGCTTTAAATTCAAATTTAAATTGTGCCTTATTAATTTATCTAACACAGACACAAACATGTACATTATAGGACTTCAACAGTTATCAGAAATACGTCTTCAGGTGAAGACGACTGCTTGTGTTGCGATCGAAACGTGATATTATTATTTGTATTATTCCTTTCAATCTACGTGGCTTTACCGAAAGACCCAAAGAAAATTGTAAATAATTTTTACATTTACAATCCGCATATTTAGCAATATAGCTTTTGTGTGTAAGTGCGTGTGTGTGTAGTGGGGAGCGGTGGTGTAGCGGTTAGCGCGCTGCTCTATGAACCTGGCGACCCGGGTTCGATTCCCGCTCACGGCCCCGGTCCTGGGGCCTCCCCTAGGTCGACTCAACCTCAAATGAGTACCTGGTGGGGTGTGTAAACATCGCCACTGGGGAGACAAAGGCGGTCGGGCGTGGTGCTGCCGTGTCGGCCTTCACAGGTGCTGCTCGCTAACAGCACTTGCCCCTACAGTCTGTTAAGGCTACACGGGGTGGGGGATCTTTGTCTTTGTCTTTGTGTGGAGGCGCAGTGACTAACGATATGAACCCTGCGACCCGATTGTCACGACAGAGAGGACTCGTAAAAAAAAAAAACACATCAATGCCACCATCATCCTTCATAGTCATCTCCTCAACCACTCTCACTATGCGAACCACACCCACCACCATCTCTATCATCATCAATATCTCCTGAAACAACTACAACAGCCTCATGGGTGTTTAGTTTGTTGTCTTTACCCCGCACCTCCGATTGGCACGGTTGTTGCTACGTACGGTGCGAAAGAAATTCAACATACACGCGTGCAATCGTCGTTAGAAGCAGTCCATGATGCTCCACGCACTTGCGACAAGATGACTTAGCTCATAACGGACTGCGGGGTTTGCTCGTTGTAATGTACAGCAGAGGAATAAATGCAATATTTTTTTTTGTTCAAGGCAACATAAGGCGCACTCACATGCGTATTCACAAAAGGGTACGAACAGTTTACAAGTCCATTGGGCCTGATTGCCTCGCCAGGCCAAAATATTATGCGACAGAATTTTGATCAATCAACCTTCCTCTGGACGTTACATTTTGATTGTTACCCAGCGAGCTACACGTGGGCTCTTCTTCAGAAATCGACCTGGCCATCACAAACGATGACTCGACGAAGCGGTTTTAGTCTCGTCGTGTGGAAGTGTGTAGCAGCAGCAGCAGCCCAATATTGGAAACTTGCGATGCTGATTCTAAATGTGGAGTGGAAACACCGGAGGGACCCGGAGAACAATCCACGCGACCACGGTGGAGAGAGACACCGCAAACCCCAAATATACAGCAGCAGGCATCGTCAGTGTCGGGATCGAACCCACGACCTCCTGTGTACCAGGCGAGGTAGTTAACATCTCATAGCCACCCTGATGATGATGAGAGAGCGAGACACACGCAAACCCCAAATATACAGCAGCAGCAGGCATCAGTGTCGGGATCGAACCCACGACCTCCTGTATACCAGGCGAGGTAGTTAACATCTCATTGCCACCCTGATGATGATGATGAGAGCGAGACACCGCAAACCCCAAATATACAGCAGCAGCAGGCGTCAGTGTCGGGATCGAACCCACGACCTCCTGTATACCAGGCGAGGTAGTTAACATCTCATAGCCACCGTGATGATGATGTGAGAGCGAGAGACACGCAAACTCCAAATATACAGCAGCAGGCATCCGTGTCGGGATCGAACCCACGACCTCCTGTGTACCAGGCGAGGTAGTTAACATCTCATAGCCACTGTGATGATGATGAGAGAGACACACAGACTCCAAATATACAGCAGCAGGCGTCAGTGTCGGGATCGAACCCACGACCTCCTGTGCACCAGGCGAGGTAGTTAACATCTCCTAGCCACCGCAGCGCCCTGGTTCTCATCAGCACGATATGGCTTATTAAGCAAATGTGACAATCACCCCGATACGGTATTTTAATTCCCAAGAGCTTGTATTTTATCCAAATTAAGCACGGAAACCCAATTGAACGTGTCGGGGGGCATGTTTATTTTCTCTCTCTCTCCCTCCCTCTCTCTCTGTGCATTGATGACCAGACTAAAACCATCAACTCAGGCGACTCGAGGATACAGGCTGAAGCCTGGAGTCGAACCCAGGTTCTCGGCGGTGCCAGCTTCGGAGTCTCTGACCTGTGAGCCACGTGGCCACTTCGGGTTCAGTGGGCTCTTAACTCGTTTTCAGATTGTTTATTTCCACTGGAGGAATCCGATGACCCACAAAGATCTTTAATACATGAAGGTCCTCTACATCTCTTTCATCACCTCCAACAAAAGAGATAATGACCACCCGTATAGTGTTAACAGACTGTAGGGGCAAGTGCCGTTCGCGAGTAGTTACCCATGAAGGCCGGAACGGCACACGACGGGGGGGTGGCTGGCCAGCACCACGCCCGGCCGCCTTTGTCTCCCCAGTGACGACGTTTAGACACCGCACCAGCTGCTCATTTGAGGCCGAGTCGACCTACGGGAGGCTCAGGACCGGTTCAAGTCATTGTCACCGGCGTTGGCCGTGAGCGGCGGGAATCAGTGCCAGACTAAGCTAGTGCGTGGCCTGTAGCACATGTTATGAATATTAAAACACGTAAAAAATTTAATTTAATTTTGTAAAGTAATCGTGTTTTTTTCATTCGCTATTCAGCCGGATAGTACGACAAACCTCTAACCTTAAACACCCAGCCGTTCATAAAAGTTGAAGGCGGTATTGACGACTATAATGAGCCAAGAATGTCTGTGTGTCTCGCGCGTGACGTCACTCCACGTCGACCAGCCCCCCTCACTAATAATCATGAACAAGTGACGTCACTCCACGTCGACCAGCCCCCCTCATTAATAATCATGAACAAGTGACGTCACTCCACGTCGACCAGCCCCCCTCATTAATAATCATGAACAGGTGACGTCACTCCACGTGGAGCACCCCCCCTCATTAATAATCATGAGCAGGTGACGTCACTCCACGTGGACACCCCCACCATTTATATTAATTAGCTGGTGATATCACTACACATGCAGCACCCCCCTCATTAATATTCATTAGCGGGTGACGTCACTCCACATGGGGGGGGGGGTCGAGGCGCCTCCTCCCCCCTCCTCAGCGTCAACTCACAACCCTCACTACAAAGGCAGAACCCTCATCACGTCATCACGTGATCTCCGTGACTGCTGTTGTTGAGACATCAAAGTAAAAAGGACGTCACGATGAACGAGGGATTATAAACCTTTACATGAAATAGCTCCGTGTCACCGCGCCCTTACCACTTGCCACACGAATTAATGCGAGGAATATCACGTCGAGGTCCGTGGACGGGCAAAAGGCTCGAACATAGTGATGGAGCAAGTGCGGAATCACTGAACCGGAATTGATCGCTTGAAAGCGTTTAGCGCGGGGCCCTTGAAAGTGCGGGGCCCGTAGCTACTACTACATATGTAGTACTACATGTGTAGCTACTACTACATATGTGTAACTACTACATGTGTAACTACTACATGTGTAGCTACTACATATGTAGCTACTACACATGTGTAGCTACTACACATGTGTAGCTACTACATGTGTAGCTACTACTACATGTGTAACTACTACATGTGTAGCTACTACTACATGTGTAACTACTACATGTGTAGCTACTACTACATGTGTGTAGCTACTACTACATGTATGTAGCTACTGCTACATGTGTAGCTACTACATGTGTAGCTACTACTTATGTAGCTACTACATATGTAGCTACTACATGTGTAGCTACTACTACATGTGTAGCTACTACTACATGTGTGTAGCTACTACATGTGTAGCTACTACATGTGTAGCTACTACTACATGTGTAGCTACTACTACATGTGTAGCTACTACATGTGTAGCTACTACTACATATGTAACTACTACATGTGTAGCTACTACTTGTGCAGCTACTACTACTTGTGTAGCTACTACTACACGTGTAGCTACTACTACATATGCAGCTACTACACGTGTAGCTACTACTACATGTGTAACTACTACATGTGTAGCTACTACTACATGTGTAGCTACTACTACTACATGTGTAGCTACTACATGTGTAGCTACTACTACATATGTAGCTACTACTACATGTGTAGCTACTACTACATGTGTAGCTACTACATGTGTAGCTACTACATGTGTAGTAATTACTACATGTGTGTAGCTACTACATGTGTAGCTACTACATGTGTAACTACTACATGTGTAGTAGTTACTACATGTGTGTAGCTACTACATATGTAGCTACTACATGTGTAGCTACTACTACATGTGTAGCTACTCACTACATGTGTAGTAGTAGATACCTTTGCTACGAGGATGATCCGACCCTGGCAGGAATCTAACTCGGGTCGCTGGATCTTAGCGCAGCGCGCTAACCACCGCGCCACCGCCACTTCGTGAAATCCCACCACCAAACCTTTACAGCTGTAAACCTTTTCGTTTGTTGTTTTGGTGGTTTTCATCATTCGAAATGTGCGATCTGCGTCATGGATCGCGGCGTCCATTTGGACGGTCGCAGAGCAGTGCTGCCCTTCCCCGTGCTAGAGAACGGTCTGCAGAAGAAGATAACACAGAACTACATCTGTGATGCCTTCAAGTGTCACCTCTTATCCACACCACCGTCGCCACCAAAATAAAAATACAAATATCTCCTGTATAGCCTGTCACAGACTGTTGGGGCAAGTGCTGTTAGCGAGCACCTATGGATGCCGGCACTGTGGCACACGAGGGGGTGGGTGGCCAGCATCCACGCCCGGCCGCCTTTGTCTCCCCAGTGGTCATGTCTGCACACCGCACCAGGTACTCAATTAAAGCTGAGTCGACCTAGGAGAGGCCCGGGACCGGTTCAGATCATCGTCACTGGTGGTGTTCGTGGTTCGTGAGCGGGAATCGAACTGGGGTCGCCAGGTTCCCAGCGTAGAGGCTACACTGACACTCACCCACAGTGCACCACCAACAATCGCCATTCGCCACTAAGTGACGCCTGTGCCAGGCTAGGTGCACCACGAGGCCACGCGAAGTGTCGAACGCCCGTCGGCAGGAGGTCACGGGGCAGACCCAGCAGGTGCCACCGGTCGACTGACTGAGATGACTGGCTGATGAATTGCACCACCTCCACGCGAACCACAACCACGACCACCACCCACCACGACCACCACCTACCACCACTTCTCACTACCACCACCACCCACCACAACCCCCCACCACCTCCCACCACCACCACTTCTCACTACCACCACCACCCACCAACACCCACCACCTCCACCCGAACCACCACCACCACCCACCACCACCTCCCACCACCACCACCACCACCTCCCACCACCACCAGCTCCCACAACCACCCACCACAACCTCCCACCACCTCCTACCACCACCACTTCTCACTACCACCATCACCTCCCACCACCACCACCACCACCACCTCCCACCACCACCACTTCTCACTACCACTACCACCCACCACAACCACCCACCAACCTCCCACCACCACCACCACCACCTCCCACCACCACCCACGACCTCCACCCGAAACCACCTCACCACCCACCACCGACCTCCACCCACCCACACCCCCCCGCCTCACCTGGCCCTTCACGAGGCTGGCGGCGAACTGTCGCACGAGCGCCTCCACGGTGTAGGCGCTCGACCACCCCTTGGGGGTGAGCAGCTCCATGCAGATGGCGCCTCCGTCGAGAACGAACCCGTTGTCGATGCGCGGGTTCAGCACGCGCATGAAGGGCGGCGAGAAGGGGAAGTTCTCGGGGAAGGTCAGGTTGAGGAGGACGCCGTCGGCGCCCGCCTCGCGCATGTCCTGCCAGAGCGCCGACTCGAGGTCTATCTGCCGCAGCGTGACGTTCCACTCGAAGAGGCTCTCCCCCACGAGCTCCACGCTCAGGACCTCGTGGCCCAGGCGGCTCAGCTCGGACAGCTCCTTCATGAGGCGGCGCGCGCGCACCTGGCGGCACTGCGTGGAGCTCGCGGGCGCGGGCGGATGCTGCTGCTGATGATGATGGTGCTGATGGTGCTGATGATGATGATGCTGATGATGATGATGCTGTTGCTGCTGATTATGCTGCTGCTGCTGCTGATGATGTCGCTGATCGTGATTTTGCTGCTGCTGCTGCTGCTGTTTCTTGGTGTCCGAGGCGCTGTCCTTGGTACCCGAAGCGTTCAGAACCCCCGCGAGATGCTGCTGCTGATGCTGCTGCTGTGCCCCGCCACCGCCACCGCCGCTGCTGCTGCTGCTGCTGCTCGCCCTCAACACGTCCAGGCTGACCGTGCCTTTCCTGGACACCTGCGGACTGAGTGTCACGACGGGCGGACGCAAGCGACTGAAGCCGATTTTGCGCAGGAGGGTGGCCATTTTCGTTAAACCCAAACACGTCTGTGTGTGTGTATATGACGGATTTAAAAAAAAATGGAATGCCAGTGCTGCTGTACGCCGCGCGCGCGTGTTGTGAACGTGCGTGTGAACGTGCGCGTGAACGTGCGTGTGAACGTGCGTGTGAACGTGCGCGTGAACGTGCGTGTGAACGTGCGCGTTAACGTGCGTGTGTGTGCTTCGTTGTCCTTGCAGGTGTCCAGGGCGCGCCGTGTGGATTAAATTTTGGGGGCGCGCATCTTGAATAATGGAGGGAGCGAGCGAGCGGGCGGGCGAGCGCCACTGAACGTTGCAGCGATGGCGACCCCACGCGGAGCTCAGCGACAACACACAGACCCCTCCTTCCTCCTCCTCCTCCCACCCACCCACCACCACACATCTCACTCCCACCCACCACCGCCTCTCTCCTCCTCCTCCTCCTCCTCCTCCCACCCACCACCACACATCTCACTCCCACCCACCACCGCCTCTCTCCTCCTTCCTCCTCCCACCCACCACCACACATCTCACTCCCACCCACCATCTCCTCCCCCCCTCCCCCCACCCACCCACCACGGCATACATCTCACTCCCACCCACCATCTCCTCCCCCCCTCCCCCCACTCACTCACCACGGCACACATCTCACTCCCACCCACCATCTCCTCTCCCCACACCCACCACGGCATACATCTCACTCCCACCCACCATCTCCTCCCCCCCATCCACCCACCACGGCATGCATCTCACTACTCACCCACCATCTCCTCCCACCCACCTCACACCCATCACTCCCCTCCAACCGCGCACCCATCACCGCCGACGTCACACCGTCACACTCGCTAGCCCCAATCCACCACAACCACCCATCACTGCCACAACCACTCATCAACCACCCATCACTGCCACAACCACTCATCAACCACCCATCACTGCCACAACCACTCATCAACCACCCATCACTGCCACAACCACTCATCAACCACCCATCACTGCCACAACCACTCATCAACCACCCATCACTGTCACAACCACTCATCAACCACCCATCACTGCCACAACCACTCATCAACCACCCATCACTGCCACAACCACTCATCAACCACCCATCACTGCCACAACCACTCATCAACCACCCATCACTGCCACAACCACTAATCAACCACCCATCACTGCCACAATCCACCACAACCACCCATCACTGCCACAACCACTCATCAACCACCCATCACTGCCACAACCACTCATCAACCACCCATCACTGTCACAACCACTCATCAACCACCCATCACTGCATCCCCGTGTGTCTCCCAGGTAACAACCTCGCTCTCTCTATCTAGCCCCAGGCTGGCGGGCGGCCCTCGCAAACCTACTGACCTACAAACCTACTGACCTACAAACCTACTGACCTACAAACCTACTGACCTACAAACCTACTGACCTACTTGCTGTACTGGCACGGGCCCTGCAGCCTTTGCGCGAACCCCAGCGGGCCGGGTGCCTTACCCTGGCACGCGCTTTGACAACTCCCATCTCAGCGTGACCCACCAACCCCGCCCCCAAAGCTGCGGAGCGAGGGTGACCCTGCACCATTTAAAATTGATCACGGCTGGAATTTCATCTGTGGTGTCTGCCCGACTCCCGTGGGCTATTTAAGGCTGCCTCCTCCCCACTCCTGCTCATCTGGAGGCGCCGCGGTGCCTAGGAGATGTTAACTACCTCGCCTGGTACACAGGAGGTCGTGGGTTTGATACCGACCCTGATGCCTGCTGCTGTATATTTGGAGTTTGCGTGTCTCTCTCTCATCATCATCACGGTGGCTAGGAGATGTTAACTACCTCGCCTGGTATACAGGAGGTCGTGGGTTTGATACCGACCCTGATGCCTGCTGCTGTATATTTGGAGTTTGCGTGTCTCTCTCTCATCATCATCACGGTGGCTAGGAGATGTTAACTACCTCGCCTGGTACGCAGGAGGTTCGTGGGTTCAATCCCAACCCTGACGCCTGCTGCTGCTGTATATTTTAAGTTTTGCATGTTTCTCTCTCCCCCACTCACCCGTGGTCGCGTTGTTTTTATCCGGGTCCTCCGGGTTGTCCCTCCACATTTAGAATCAAAGTGCGTTCAAAGTATTTGGCTGCTGTACATTCCACACGGCGATAAAGCCACTTCGCTAAGCTGTCAGTTTTGGGCAGGTCGCTTCTTAAAAAGAGCTACACAGATCAGTGGGACTTACTTGGTAAAAGCTATATTAATAATATTAATAATTAAAAAATAAAACAATAACGTCGTGGCCAATCTAGAGTATTCTTGATCGAACAAATTCTGCCGAATAATATTGGTCTGATGATGATTTGAAGCTTTCGTGACTGCATTAATCCATACTCTTTGGTCCACGTGGGTAGAGAATTCATAGGTCACGACGTTTCCATCACCTGAAGGCGGTCGCTTGTGTTGCGATCGCAACGATCGATTAATTTCCTATCTACGTGACTTTACCGAAAGGCTAAAAAGAGTAATATTGGTCTGGAAAGGCAATCGGCCAATGGATTTTTAAACTATTTGTTCTCATATGCGGAGACGCAGACGTGAGTGTCCCCTTACGTTGCCTTTAAAAAAAAAAGGTGGCGTTTTCCCATTTATATATATAAAAACATGCAAATCCAGGCATAGTCCGCTCTAAACAAATTAACCCAAGCGCTGAGACATCGTGGAAGAACGATCGACGCCCATGCTTCTCAAAACGAGCTCAGTGGGCCTTACCTGGTGAGATAAACAAAAAAAATACCAATTTAGTTTCAGTTGTAATGCATTTCTTGATTTGAAGCTTTCGTGACTGCGGGAATCCATACTCTGTGGGTTCTTTCGTTAAAGTCACGTGGGTAGAAAAATAAAAGATCACGTGACGTTTCGATCGCAACACACAAGCAATCATCATCGGGTGTGACAACCACAGCAATTTGTTTTTTTCTCGCTGTGGCTGTCCCACCCGATGGCGATTGCTTGCGTGTTGCGATCGAAACGTCACGTGATCTTTTATTTTTCGACCTATACATTTCTTGTTATTCCTCCTCCGTCGGCGATGATGTGGCCCCAAACGCTGGCACGATCTCGCCGCTCGTCGCCGATGCGTGCGGGCTTCCAGCCCACGCCGAGCGAGAAACCGCGGCGTGAACGATCGATGATGAGCGCGGAAGACGACCCGCCAGCTCGCTTCCCACGCGGGGCTTTAAACGATACCCGCGGTGGGGGGGGGGGGGGGGGTGGGGGGGGGGTGACACTCGAGGCAGAGGAAGGTCCACGTGCATGCCAGGATGAATTACAATTTGGAATGATATCCTTGGTTCTTTCGGTAAAGTCACCACCACGTTGAACGGGAAACGATAAAAAATATATAAAACAATAAAATTATTGCGACGTTTCGATTGCAACACAAGCAATCATCATCATCATCATCAGGTGTGAAAACCACGGCAAGAAACATTTGAAAAAAGTGGAGGGTTTTTTATTACCTTTTTTGGATGTCCTAATAAAAAAGAGACCTGATGGTTCAATGAGCCACTCTGTCTACAGGAAAGCTACCCATATGGATGCTTACCTGAAACCGGATTCCCACCACCATCCATCACAGAAGAATTCCCTCATCAAGACTCTGTACCATAGAGCCCAATGCATGTCCGACCAGGAACACATAGCCAATGAACTCAAGAACGTACACCAAGCTCTTAAGGCTAATGGTTACTCCGACTACACAATCCGCAAAGCTATCACTCCAATCATGAAGAAGGACCCTCTTGAGGAGCCTTTCAAAACCATCACTTTACCCTACATTGCAGGGATCACAAAAAAGATCTCCAAAATCTTGAATAAACACAAGATCCAGGTCCGATTCAACACATTACATAAAAATCCGTGATATGGTTCCGTCTGTAAAAGATGTGATTTCGGACATACAGTACCCTGGCGTCTACAAACTAAGTTGCCTCTGTTGTAGTAGTTACATTGGAGAAACCAAACGACATGTCTCGGACCGCATTCGTGAACACAAAGCAGACCTAAAACACGGTAGGACCAACACCTCGGCCGTAGCAGATCACTGTTATAATTCAGTAGGCTCACATGACATTGACTTCTCCAAGACAAAGGTTATTTGCAAGCCATCTGGCTACCATGAGAGATTCGTTCATGAGGCTATCCACATATACAAACACAGAGACAATTTCAACCGAGAAGATGGATTCTGGCTTAGCAATCATTGGAAGGATTTGATCAACCATTTCGGGTCTTAATTGATTGTTCACGCTTACGGTGGCTTTCAGACCGCATCCATTATTTTTCGTCTCCCCCCTCCTCTTTTCCGAACATAGATGGACTCGTCCATCTGAATAAACTGTCAAATCGCTCTCCGTGGTGCTAACGTTAAAAAATAACCGTCACTTTTTTCTAAATTTCTTGCTGTGGTCTTCACACCTGATGATGATTGCTTGTGTTGCAGTCGAAACGTCGTGAGAATTTTATTTTTTATATTTGTATTATTTTATTGTTTCCCTTCTACGTGGTGACTTTACCGAAAGAACCAAGAATATGAATCCCTGCAGTCACGAAAGCTTTAAATCAAAATTTGGAATGAGTTACAATTTGGAATGAATTACAATTTGGAATGAATTACAAAAGATGTTTTAAAACTGGAGGTGAGGGTATCACTGTCCGATTTCAGAGTTCTCATCATTGACATTGTTTTTAATGTTTTTTTTTATTGTTCTGTTTCGTATTGTGTGTATAAATGGTGATTCCTTTTTGCTGATTTCTTGCCAGGCATCCCTCGCCAAAGAGGTTTTTAACCTCAAGGGTTTTTTTTGTAACTTGGTTAAATAAATGTGAAATATAATAACCAGGTAAGGCCCCCACTGAGCTGTGTAACTCTTTTTCAGAAGCGACCAGGCCATCACAAATGATAGCGCAACGAAGTGGCTTGTCCTCACGTGGAAATGTACAGCAGACAAAAACTCTAAACGCGTGACGCTGATTCTAAATGCGTGAGCGAGAAAACCCGGAGGAGCCGGTGAAAAATCCACGCGACCGTGGGGAAAGAGACACCGCAAACTCCAAATATATACAGCAGCAGGCGTCAGTGTCCGGATCGAACCCACGACCTCCTGCATACCAGGCGAGGTAGTTAACATCTCATAGCCACCGTGATGATGATGAGAGAGAGACACCGCAAACTCCAAATATATACAGCAGCAGGCGTCAGTGTCCGGATCGAACCCACGACCTCCTGCATACCAGGCGAGGTAGTTAACATCTTGTAGCCACCGTGGCGCCCTTACTGGATTATCAGCAACAAACCGATAGACAACATTGCCCCAAAGCAACATTTGATGATCAACAACAAACCGAAAAACGACATTGCCCCAAATCAACAATTATCAATCACAACCCGATAGCAACATTGCCCCATATCAACAATTGACTATCGATCACAACCCGATAGCAACATTGCCCCATATCAACAATCGATTATCGATCACAAACCGATAGCAACATTGCCCCATATCAACAATTGACTATCGATCACAAACCGATATCGATCACAAACCGATAGCAACATTGCCCCATATCAACAATTGACTATCGATCACAAACCGATATCGATCACAAACCGATAGCAACATTGCCCCATATCAACAATTGATTATCAATCACAAACCGATAGCAACATTGCCCCATATCAACAATTGACTATCGATCACAAACCGATATCGATCACAAACCGATAGCAACATTGCCCCAAATCAACAATTGATTATCAATCACAAACCGATAGCAACATTGCCCCAAATCACAATTGATTATCAATCACAAACCGATAGCAACATTGCCCCATATCAACAATTAATTATCGATCACAAACCGATAGCAACATTGCCCCAAATCAACAATTGACTATCGATCACAAACCCATATCGATCACAAACCGATAGCAACATTGCCCCATATCAACAATTGACATTCGTTCACAAGTCGATAGCAATAATTGCCCAAAATCAACAATTGATTATCGATCACATGAAAAACCGAGTTGGAACCGATTGGGATGAGTCGCAAGGCGCTTTGATATGCGGGTACAATTAATGTACGCGTGCGTGTGCGTGCGTGTTGAACTTCTTCCACACCCTACGTGACTCGCTAGCACCTGGAGCGGTGGTGCAGCGGTTAGCGCCACGCCGCGCTACGAACCCGGCGACCCGGCTTCGATTTCCGTCTCACGGGCCAACACCGGTGACGATTATCTGAACCGGTCCTGGGCCTCCTCTAAGTCGACTCAGCCTCAAATGAGTATCTGGTGCGGTGTGTAACCATCGCCACCAGGGGAGAGACAAAGGCGGCCGGGCGTGGTGTTGGCCACCCACCCCCCCCCCCCCCCTCGTGTGCCGTGCCGGCCTTCGTAGGTGCTGCTCGCTAACAGCACTTGCCCCTACAGTCTGTTAAGGCTACACGGGGGATCTTTGTCTTTATCTGTGTTGAACTTGTTCGCACCCTAACGTAGTCAGCCGCGGACTCGTCACCCCCTTGGGCATTGCCAATCACCACCTTAAATCGTGGGAGTTCCATACACAGAGGGTGGTTACCTTCCCTTGCAGGTGTGGAGTGTACAATTCACCATTGGCTAGGCGTTCGAGCGAGGCCTCTGTAAATTCAGTCGATCATCGGTAATTATCCGGCGGCTTCGGGGTGGATTAACAAAACAAACAAAAAAACTCATCGCTTATTTAAAGTTCCTTATATTTTTTTTTATGTGAACCTCCCTTGCGAGTATCAACATATAAGAATAGGTGTTACCCTTTCTGGCAATACAACAGTTGTGTTAAGCTGTTAAAACACCAAACTTAAAGCTTTTTTTAAAATTATCATTACACGCTTTTATTTAACTCACTCTGTCTGTTGTTGTTGTTGTTGGCGTATCCTCAAATCTTGTAACTCAATTTTTACCCACTTCCCAATGTGGTATCGACTGCAAACTTGGTATGCTTATGTCATATTGATGACAATACTATATTCTATCATAAAATAAAATATAACAAATATTTTTAAACATTATTTTTTTATATGTTATGTTTCGGCTTGGGTCTTATTGTCCCACGCTCAACTCACGTTGGGCTGTAAATCACCACCCGTCCCACGTGGGCAAGCTTCGGGGCCACTTCCTGGACTCGTGGACTTCTTCCATTACTAGTACGGTACATTTCATTAAAGCGTGTTTTTAAAAAAGTATTTTTTCATGTTACTTTTTTCAAGTAATCCTGCCTGCATTAATCACATATACTTGTGGTGAACATTCACCATTCTGGCGAATTGCCCGATGATGCTGGATGCAATTACCAGCGAAACGTCGTACTCAAACTGTAAATGTTGTGGATTCACTCTTCAACACACCGGTGGGCTAAAGTAGTGAACTATTTGTCTTTTGTCAACGTGACACTTTTTTTGCTGATTGGCCGTGTCGGGTGGTGGAGGGTTACGACACATTTAGAAATAACGCGATCTAACCCAAAAACCTTTATTATGGACAAAAAACATGATCTGGTGGTCTATGATTGCATTGTCTTTAAAAATGATTGGTCCACTCCAGAGACAGCTTTCTTTACTGCCTCGTCTCAAACAGTGTTAGACCAGGGGACGCCTTTTGGTGTTGGACGAGGTTCTCAAGCAAGCTGTCTCTGGAGTGGACCAATCAGTTTCGAAGACGATGCTTAGCTTATTTTTGGCACATTGCTCCATAACGTTATGCTTCGAGGGTGTTTGTCGATTTGTTTTCGTGTTCTACATTTGTTTACAATGTGAAATTGGCGTAAATAAACTGACAGAGAGACACGAATAAAGAGCCAGCTGTAAAACACCTTGCTGGGTTCACGGTACCGTACTTACCGCTCCAATCTTGAAGACTCTGCAGCATCGTGGCGTTGATGGACGTGGCACTTCTCCGCTCTTGTCTCAACACAACCACCACCACCACCACGTGTGTGTGGTTGTGTTGAGACACCACCACCGCCACCACCACCACGTGTGTGTGGTTGTGTTGGAATAACACCACCACCACGTGTGTGTGGTTGTGTTGAGATCACCACCACCACCACGTGTGTGTGGTTGTGTTGAGACAACACCACCACCACCACGTGCGTGTGGTTGTGTTGAGACACCACCACCACGTGTGTGTGGTTGTGTTGAGACACTACCACCACCACCACGTGTGTGTGGTTGTGTTGAGACACCACCACCACCACCACGTGTGTGTGGTTGTGTTGAGACAACACCACCACCACCACGTGTGTGTGGTTGTCTTGAGACCACCACCACCACGTGTGTGTGGTTGTGTGGTTGTGTTGAGACACCACCACCACCACCACCACGTGTGTGTGGTTGTGTTGAGACACCACCACCACGTGTGTGTGGTTGTGTGGCTGTGTTGTTGTCTCAACACAATGCGTCTCATGAAGCGCCTTTGGAAGAGAGGGAAAAACAATGACAAGCGCTGAACAATTACGCAGAATGATGATTTAAAAAAATGGTTGTATCGGCTCTACCCTTTCGAGCGAAATTGTTAAAATGTTCGAACACCAAGTAGACAACAGCTATTATACACGGCGTGGAGTCTGCCGCGTTCATAACCGCACGTGATTGTGGTAAAACATGCTGCAACAACAACAACAAAGGCATGCCTTGATACTAACGTATGCATTGTCCTCAGGGCCTGCAGTGAGAACTTTCTACAGTTTAACACCGAGCAGGAGGCTTTCGCGACCAATATCATCCATAATAGAGGGGGCGGGGTTGGTTAAATTGCGTAAAAAAAAGAAAATACTCTATTATGTAATAATAGGGGTTTTCCCCTTTTTTCTGGCAACAAAACTGAAACCTTTTTTACAAGGATTCATGTTACTGCAGTCAAAATGCAAACAAAAACATACTATGATAATATATCATGCATTGTCCTTGAAACTGATTGGTCCACACCAAGGGACGGCTTTCTTTTGAGCCTCGACCCAATTGCTGCTCGACCAGATGACGCCAAAAGGCGTCACACAGCTCAAAGACAATGCCGCTATCAAAGTAACGAGGGCTCGGGGTGAGCATCGATAAAAGGGGAAAACCCCTATTATTACATTTTGGTAGTGGCAAAGGAGGTCTAAGGATGTAGAGACTCTATTATGGTTAACATCGGACGCTAAAGCCTTCGTGCTAAACTAATGTCTTCAGCAGTCTACTGGTACAGCACGGCGTATGTGTAGTGGGTTCCAGGACACGGAGACGGCAGAATAGAAGCAGCACTATTTATTTAAACCTTAACAAGGGTTACACTAGAAGGGGTAGCGGCCCCTCCACCCGTATAACTCAGGAACACACCCCAGGCTCTCTGGCCTAAGCTCTAGGCTCCCAGTTCCTCCTGGTAGGGCTCTAAGGGAGGCTGTCAGATCCGGCCCTGGTTAGGCACAGATCTCGGCACCCCGCCGACCAGACCGGCCCTTAGAAGGACTCTGACTCTGGGGCTCTGGGGCCGCACCACTGGCTTGCTGTGCCGGCCCTGAAAAGGGCAGCGGTCACAGGAGTTCCAGGGTCTCACCTAGCTGGCCTTCTTTCTTCACTGGTTGCTTCAGCCTCGGGCCCCACACTCTGCCCCGAGCTCCCTGGCTCCCCGCACTTTATACCCACTGGAGCCTTAGCGGACGTTGTTGTAGCCACCAAGGTGTGGGTGAACCACACCTTCCCGTGTCATGTGTTTATTCCCCATAGCACCCCTACATCACCCCCTCCCGTGTAACCCGCAGCCGTCCCGGCTGCAACAATACTCGAACAATAAACACAACAAACCCCCACCCGTGCGTGCCTCATAAGAACGAACACCCCAATAAATAACCCAACCCACCTATACAAAATTACACTATATACACATATACATTGTACCCGCCCCCCCCATCAACGCAGCAAGAAAACTTAACAGTGAACAACAAGAGTAACAAGAACCATTTTTACAACAAGCGGCGCATTTTGGCGCGAGTCCGATTTGCGGGTCCATCGTAGGGGGAGGGTCCGGTCGGCCCGGCAGTGGGCACCGGCTGTGCAGGTGCACCGTCTTCCGTCACCCCGGAAGGGCAAACTCCGTCCCCACCGGGTGGCGCAGGCGCGCTGGAAGCCGTCATTCTTGAGGCGCCTGAAGGTGGAACAGTTAGCGAAGCATCAAGGGCAGGTGACGAAGACGCCGTCCGGGAGTCAGCGGAGACATCACATGCTCGGCCTGTGTAATGTGGTGGAGGGACGCGCGGCGCCACAAACGGCTTCAGACGCAAGGGGTGTACGTACCAGCGGCGTTTCCCCCACTGGATACGAACGCACTGCGGCCGCATAACCTTCACAATAACCACAGGGCCCCTCCAAGGCCGCAACAATTTCGCCGAGGTCGCCAACGGCACCTGAGGGCAGTGCAGCCAGGCTTGATCGCCTGGCTTCCACGCATGTGTGCGTGATTGGCGCGATCGCAACCTCTCGTTGGCCTTCTGCCGAGAGGAAGAGTTTTGGGCCGCTGCCTCCCGCGCCTCGGTCAACCTCAGGATATTAAATTTAACGTGGTCGGCCAATTTCGATTTTCTGCTGGTTTCCGAGACGCGGAGCTGATTCGCAATTGGTGGGTCAACGTCGCGACCGTACATCAAAAAGAACGGCGAGAAGCCGGTTGCCGCGTGAGGAGCCATTCTATAGGCGGCCAAAACCCCCGGAATGTGAAGGTCCCAATCGGTCTGGGAGTCACACACCTGGTGACACAACATAGATGTGAGCGTCCTATGCAGCCGCTCCACCATGCCATCGGTTTGTGGGTGATAGGGGGATGTGCGAATCTTTTTCGTACCAAGAAGCGCACACACCTCGTGCAGAAGGACGCCAGAGAAGTTCTTCCCTTGGTCAGTCAGCAGCCGTTCGGGAGCACCCTTGTCGAGGACATAGCCCTGGACAAAGGCCTCGGCAACGGCTGCTGCTGACTGGTTAGCAAGAGGCCATGCCATAGGCCATCGGGTGAAATATTCCACGCCAACCAGCAGGTACTTGTTACCCCTAGGGGTCGCAGGGAAGGGCCCCAATATATCGAGTGCGACGAGTTCGTTAACCCGAGAGACCGTGATAGATTGTAGCGGTGGGCAGGCGCCTTTCGCTGGTGGTTTTCGTTGGGCGCACTGAGTGCATGCACCCAGGAGGTCATCCACATCCCTTGCCATACCTGGCCAGAAGAAATCCAGCTGGAGCACGGCAAGGGTCTTGTGGGTCCCCAGGTGCAAAAGTCGCTCGTGTGCGGCCCAAACGGCCTTACCCCGCAAAGCGGATGGCACCACCAGCCTGTGACGGCAGGCCCTCCCATCCCAATGCATTAGGAGCCCCTGGAGCAGCCCGTATGAATCAATCCCCGCGACCCCCCGCACGGAACCCCCTGCGCGACGACGCAACGCGAGGAGGGATGCGTCCTCCATCTGGAGGCGCCCCCATTCAGCAACGGACAACCCCAGCAAGGAGTCCGCACCTCCCTCCCCGACAGGACCCTCAGGCAAGGGGTCCTCAGTGGCAGCAGCGAGAACCGGGATATCTAAGGGGGGGCTATCCTCTGGCGGCTTACAACGCCCCGATCCCCTGAGACAAGCGCAATCTGAGGCGGGCGGCAGGCGAGACAGCGCATCCGCATTAGTGTGCCGAGCACCCTTCCGATATGTGGTCGTGAAATCATAATCCTGAAGGATTTCGAGCCATCGGGACAATTGCCCCGAAGGCTGTGTCACCCGCAAGGCATATTGTAATGCCGCATGGTCCGTACGGACAGTGAAATGCCGACCGTACAGGTATGGGCGATACTGTTGCATAAAAAATACAATAGCCAAGAGTTCCCGACGCGTGACGCAGTATCTCTGTTCCGCCGGAGACAAAACCCTACTGCCATAAGCCACGACGCGTTCCACACCACAGATCACCTGTGAGAGCACACCCCCAATGCCCGTATTGCTGGCGTCTGTATCGAGCAGGAAGGGTTCCGAAAAATCGGGGTAGCTCAATGGAGGGGCCCGCACGAGAGCGTCGCGAAGGGAACAAAAAGCGACCTCCTCCTCCTGGCCCCAGTGAAATTTCACTCCCTTCGCCGTCAGAGCGTGTAAGGGCTTAGCAATGGTCGCGAAATCCGCGACGAACCGCCGGTAATAAGACGCAAATCCAATGAAACTCCTGACCTCAGCCACCGAGGTGGGGGTTGGCCAGGAGTTGACACACTGCGTCTTTGCGGGATCGGTGGATATGCCCGAGCGGCTGACGATGTGCCCCAAATAGCGTACGGATTCCCGTAGCAGGTGGCACTTTTGCGGCTTAAATTTCAAATTCGCAGCACGCATTTTGAGGAACACGGCGCGCAAGCGCAAAAGGTGTTCGTCAAATGTCTTGCTGAACACGATGACGTCATCCAGATAGATCAAACAGACGTTCCACTGTAAGCCAGCCAAAACCAGTTCCATAAGGCGCTGAAATGTCGCCGGAGCGGAGTGTAATCCCATAGGTAACCGGTTAAATTGGAATAGGCCGTGTGGTGTGCGAAACGCAGTCTTTGGCTTGGACTCATCATCCAATGGGAGTTGCCAAAATCCGGATAACAAGTCCAACGTAGAAAAAAAACGTGCGCCAGCCAGAGCATCCAGAGATTCGTCCATCCGGGGAAGTGGATACGCGTCGGCCACGGAGATCTTATTAAGGCGGCGAAAATCCACACAGAATCGCAAGGACCCATCGTGCTTTTTGACAAGCACTATGGGTGCTCCCCATGGACTGGTGGAAGGGGCTATAATGTCTGCAGCCAGCATGTCATCCACTGCCAATTTGACATGATCTTTTTCGGCCGGACTTAACCGAAAAGGATTCTGGCGTACCGGGGCATTGTCACCCGTGTCAATGTGGTGACGCAACAATTTCGTGCACCCAATGTCATATTTGTGTTTACTAAAAACATCGGAAAATTCCGTCAGAAGGGTGCGTAGGCCGGCACGCTGGGAGTCGGACAGATCACTCGTGCCCGAACATAGTGTGTCCATCCAACTATCGTCCCCCTCAGAATGCGGTTGAGCCAGAGGATCGGTCCCCACATTACCCATAACCGTGTCTACCACGGGGACCGGTGTCGCGTGCGCGAGCACAGTTCCCTGAGGAACGACGGCCGTCTGTACGCCAACGTTAAGGACGAGGATAAACGGGTCATCGCTCCCCTTAACGAGCGTTTGAGCGGCCACCAGATCCAGCCCGTTTTCCCCAGCCCTCGAGGGCCCTAACAGAATTCCCTGGTCCAGAACACCGGGCACGAAAGGCCGACGCAAGCGAAGGGGCACGAGCATTTGCGCCCCGGGAGGTACACGCACCGTCCGAGTGACGAACGCTTGTATCGACGCGCACGCTGCCCTTGAGGTGACAGGGGAAGGCAGGAATGTTACCCGTCGGCCCGAGGGAAGCTCGATGCAACCCTGATCAATTAGAATTTTAATCGGCATTTTGCCCAAAAAGTCCGTCCCCAACAAGCACGGAACCGCCAGCGAGGACGAGACTAATATCGGCCCGGAGAGTTTGATATCGCCAATGCAAATTTGTGCTCGAATTTGGCCTATGATACCCAGCGAACCCCCGTTCGCTGCGTAACACGGAACGGTGACTGGGAGCAAGGGGCGGCTTTGAACGGGAAGAATATTATAAATCAAGTCTGACACAATGGTCGCCGAAGCTCCCGTATCGACGAGGATACGCACCTCGACCCCGTCAATGTGACCCGCGACCACGGACGAGCCTGCCGACGCAGCAACAATGCGGTGGGCCAATTCCGTCCACTGCCCCGGCCCGAGCACCCTCTCGACCCCGCCGCCACCCAACAAACCAATGGGCGTACCCCGAGGCCCGTACACCGAAACGCGCGAGGTGGGGACAGGTGTGTGCACAGGCCGAGCATGTGGGGTGCCGCGACTTGCCGGGTTGCGATGCGGAGGCCTGTAGGCTGGAGCGCCGTCCGACCGTCCCGGCTGTCGTTGACGAGGCGCCCGGCATTCCGCAGCCACGTGGCCCTTGCGGCCACAGTTGTAGCACGTGATGAGCGCCTTGGGGTGCTCCTGGTGATCCGGTGTGGTCCGAGCCGGCCTCCCTCCGGATCTCCACTCCACCGGGCGACCCGCCGCGAAGACCTCCTCGGAGGGGGGGATGGTCGGCGTCCCAGCGCACACCGCAGCTGCGCCCTTGGGGACGAGAGGTGATCGACGCTGCGCTATCAGGTGCGCGTGGATGTGTCTTGCTGCCCGCAAGGAGCACATGTCCGCGTCGTCCTCTGCGACGATGACGATCTGTAGCTCCTGGGCCAACGCCAGGAGCTTCTCCGTCACCATCGCGTCCACCCCTTCGCCGTCCATCCGCGGGAAAGCCGCTTTTGCGAGGGCCAGGAGAGCCGTGCGATACGCCAGCGGTGGCTCCTTCTGGCCCCTGCACCGCTCGTGGAAGAGTTTGCGGCAGTCCGACGATGGCCCGTAGACTATGGTGAGGACCTGGAGCGCCGACTGTAGCGTAGATCGCGTTGATCTGGGAGCTGTGATGAGCGTAGCAAGGGCGTCATCGTCCAGCATGGCCGGTAGCGCACTCAACGCCTCGTTGTCCGTCCAGCCGGCCATCTCTTGATGAGCGAGAAAGCGGCGTTGAAAGGCCCCCCAGTCGCCGCCGTCTGAAACGAACTCCTTCAACACCGGCAGGCGTTGTTGAAACGATGGCTTCGTCTCTGAGAGGTGCCGCGCGCCATTTCCGGCCTCTCCACCCGTATAACTCAGGAACACACCCCAGGCTCTCTGGCCTAAGCTCTAGGCTCCCAGTTCCTCCTGGTAGGGCTCTAAGGGAGGCTATCAGATCCGGCCCTGGTTAGGCACAGATCTCGGCACCCCGCCGACCAGACCGGCCCTTAGAAGGACTCTGACTCTGGGGCTCTGGGGCCGCACCACTGGCTTGCTGTGCCGGCCCTGAAAAGGGCAGCGGTCACAGGAGTTCCAGGGTCTCACCTAGCTGGCCTTCTTTCTTCACTGGTTGCTTCAGCCTCGGGCCCCACACTCTGCCCCGAGCTCCCTGGCTCCCCGCACTTTATACCCACTGGAGCCTTAGCGGACGTTGTTGTAGCCACCAAGGTGTGGGTGAACCACACCTTCCCGTGTCATGTGTTTATTCCCCATAGCACCCCTACATATGTATGACGAACTTCTGTCGCTCCCTGCGTTCCTCAAACACGTGTGCACAGTTTAACACGTGGTCGACTCTCGTGACCAATATCATCCATGATAGAGGGGTATTTTTTTTGTTGTGTCGTTAAAACCCGCCACCACCCGACACAGCCAACTAGTAAGGGTTGTCACGTAAGCAGAACGTGGTTAATTCGTCACTAGTATAGCACTAGCGTGTAGTGTATAGTGTAGTGTATAGTGTAGTGCATAGCAGTGTAGTGGAGAGTAGTGTATTGTATAGTGTAGTGGAGAGTAGTGTATTGTATAGTGTATAGTGTAGTGTATAGTAGTGTAGTATATAGTGTAGTTTATAGTAGTGTAGTGTATAGTGTAGTGTATAGTAGTGTAGTGTATAGTAGTGTAGTGTATAGTGTAGTAGTGTGTAGTGTATAGTGTATAGTACTAGTCCAGCACACCGGTGTGTTAGAGAGCCACGCCACAACATTTACAATCTGAGCACTCAGATTGTAAATGTTGTGGCTTGGACGAGATCGTGAATGTTCTAAATAAAGTAAGTTGCCTCCCACAGACCTCGTCTCCGAATCACTGACACAACACTTTGATACGAGCATACATGTCCCGTGACCTTAATAGACTGTTGAGGCGATGTTTACACACACACACACACGCGCACACACACACACGCGCACACACACATGCACACACACGCACGCACACACGCGCACACACACACGCGCACACACACACACGCACACACACGCACACACACACACACGTACACACACGCACACACACGCACACACACACACGCACACACACACACGTACACACACACACGTACACGCACACACACGCACACACACACACGCACACACACGTACACACACACGCACACACACACACATACACACACACACGTACACACACACGTACACACACACGCACACACACGTACACACACGTACGCACACACGCACACACACACACGTACACACACGTACACACACACGTACACACACGCACACACACACACGTACACACACACACGCACACCTGATTATGAGACGCGTCCCACCTGAGACTCGTGATTTTGGTTGTGGCCGCTGGTGGTGCCGCTGACCGCGACTCGCTCGGCGTGATTGGAGCTCCTCCGCCGTCTCGCGGCCACCTTTGATCACTTCACTCCCAGCTGCTCATCATGCCTCGTCCAATCGTCTCATCAGAATGGAATGATTCGGTGACACGCGCCGTTGAAGAAGCACCGTTGCCCGAAACGTCGCCTATCATATACCACTCTTTACGTGTGTGTTCTTAAGACCACAGAGCGTCGCCATCATCATTATGATCATCGACGAACTCGTTGGAGTGGTGGTACCCGTCCATAAATGACGTCACGCACCTGGGGAGGGGGGGGGGGGTCAGACAATTGTGACGTCGTGTGACGAGGGGGGGGGGGGTGAGAAATGTGACGTCACGTCAAAATGCGCAACTTTAAATAAATATAGACAACACGTTCTACTTAATTAAGTAGACTTTTTAATAAATGTTTTCTCCTACAACATCAGAGTGCAGCGCTACACTAAATACGCACAACAATGATAATAGTTTAAAACGATTTGAAGAATATAGGAATAGGTTTTACCCTTTTAACTGGCACAAAAACTGACACCTTTATTCAAGGCATCATGTTTGCAATAACCACAACACAAGCAGTCAAAATGCAAACAAAAAAGACAACTCTGATAATAATATGCACTGTCCTTGAATTTGATTGGTCCACACCCGAGACGGCTTTTCTTAGAGCCCTTTAGTCTCCATTGGTGTTGGACCAGAGCGGGGGGGGGGGGGGGGCCGGCAGAGCTTTGTGACGTCATACTTGAGGGGGGGGGCTGACTTTTTGTGACGTCGTGTGACGATGGGGGAGGGGGGGGTAAAAAATCGTCCAAAATCGCGTGGCGTCATTTATGGACGGCCCCCGACTCTGTGTCAGGACCATTACCCCACCGCCGATATGAGTCACAGCTCCCCCTCCCCCCCCCCCGGGGGGTTTGGGCTCAGCGCCCCCCCTCCCCCCCATCTTTCTCTATCCCTCCCCCCTCTGCTTTTCATAAGGGGCCGTCCATAAATGACGTCACGCGATTTTGGACGATTTTTGACCCCCCCCCTCGTCACACGACATCACAAAAAGTCAGACCCCTCTCAAATATGACGTCACAAAGCTCTGCCCCCCCTCCCCACCAAAACCATATTTCCATTTAGAAAATAAAACATTCTTCAAATCGCTTAAAACTATTGTCATTGTAGTGCGTGTTTAATGTGGCGCTGCACTCTGATGTAGGAGAAAACATTTATTAAAAAGTCTATTTACTGAAGTAGAACGTGTTGTCTATATTTATTAATTGTTGTGCATCTTGAAGTGACGTCACATTTATCAACCCCCCCACCCCCCTCGTCACACGACGTCACACGACGTCACAAATGTCTGACCCTCCCCACCACCCCCACCCCAGGTGCGTGACGTCATTTATGGACGGCCCCTAACCTCTTTGGTTTTATGTTGACGGTGCGTGCGTGCGTGTCCAGGTAGACATCGCCACTGGGGGAGACAAAGGCGGCCGGGCGTGGTGCTGGCCACCCACCCCCTCGTCTACCGTGCCGGCCTTCATCAGGTGCTGCTCGCTAACAGCACTTGCCCCTACAGTCTGTTGCAGGCTACACGGGGGAGCTTTGTCTTTAGCTGCGTTGTTACAACGTGGCGCATCGGGCCCGCGCATTGCCTCAATCTAAATTGTTTTAATATTTTGCGGGCGGTGAGGATAGGGGGGAGCCCTCCCCCCCCTAGCTGAACCCATTTCCGCAACCCCCCCCCCGCTTCCCCCCCCCCCCCCCCCTGAGCTGACGATGTCGTGGAGGAGCGCCACTGACCGTGACACCGGCACGCGTGACACCGGCACGCGTGACACCGGCACGCGTGACACCGGCACGCGTGACACCGGCACGCGTGACACCGGCACGCGTGACACCGGCACGCGTGACACCGGCACGCGTGACACCGGCACGCGTGACACCGGCACGCGTGACACCGGCACGCGTGACACCGGCACGCGTGACACCGGCACGCGTGACACCGGCACGCGTGACACCGGCACGCGTGACACCGGCACGCGTGACACCGGCACGCGTGACACCGGCACGCGTGACACCGGCACGCGTGACACCGGCACGCGTGACACCGGCACGGGCTCCCTGGCAATGTCCAGCAGGGGGCGGCGTCCCGCCACCGAAGCTCTCTCGAGACCAGTGGGGGGTAAGTGGGTGGGTGGGGGGTAGGTGGGTGGGTGGGGGGGTAGGTGGGTGGGTGGGGGGTAGGTGGGGGGTAGGTGGGTGGGTGGGGTGGTAGGTGGGTGGGTGGGGGGTAGGTCGGTAGGTGGGTGGGGGAGGGTAGGTGGTAGGTGGGTGGGTGGGGGGTAGGTGGGTGGGGGGGTGGTAGGTGGGTGGGGGGGGTAGGTGGGTGGGGGGGGTAGGTGGGTGGGGGGGGTAGGTGGGTGGGTGGGGGGTAGGTGGGTGGGTGGGAGGGAAGGTGGGTGGGTGGGGGGGTAGGTGGGTGGGGGGGTGGGTGGGGTGGGATCTCTGTCTTTGTGCTTGAGGTGGACACAGCCACAAATGAGTACCTGGTGCGATGTGTAGACACAATTATTAATCACAGTAAATTATTTCCACTGCAGGAGGAATCCGTGGAGCTATGAAGCTCTGTTTTTTCTCACAAATGTCCAAGTCGGGGTGGGTAAGAACGGAACAACATCAACAACAACAAACAACAGCAGTGCAAAGTACAGGCGAGGTGCACAGATCACACAATCGCAATACTAAACGAAACCATCCCCATCCTACGAGGCAAAGCCGCACCGAGGTGTTAGCTTATTGTTCAGAAGCGACGTGGCAAAGCACGAGCGATAGCAGCTCAACAGAGTGGCCCATCCCTTTTGGAACATCTACAGCAGTCGAAGCAATCTCACCAACCCCACACGCGCGTCTCTAAACGCGGAGACGAAGGTGTGGTGCTGGCCACCCACCCCCGGCACGCGAAACGTTTCCGTCAAGGCCAAAGCCGTAGCCATGGAGTCAACATTGGGGTGGGGGGCACCAAATCTTCCAGGGGGTCTGGGGGTCCCCCCCCCCCCAGAAAAAAAATCTTAATTTGAAAACTCATTTCCTGCCATTTCCTGCCTAAAATACAAAAAAAATCACTTACACATTGGATGGACCTTTTCATTTTTACAATAATGTCTAAAGGTGTTATTGTATTTATTACATTGCTGTGTTTTTTTATTTTCTTGTTTCATTGTATGTAATGGCAGAGATTAGGGATTTATAAAGTACAACCATAATCACAATCGCATAAACAGAAATCCTATTTTATAGCAATATATTTTGAGCATATTTGAATCTTGGGGGGGATATGTCCCCCCCCCCCCCCCAGAATGATAATATAATTACGGCCTTGGCCAAGGCTATGCCGTGGCGGTGGGGGGAATATTTGTCTTTGTGCTAGAGTAGCCGCCCCCGTCATTCCAATTCCTCTGTCGGCTCCAGGGGCATCTGCCTCGGTCCGTACCGTGCGGGTGCGGCTCTGTGCGGACCGCTTCGAGACAGCGCCGGTCTCGTTGTTTTTTTCACATCAACGATTCGCCCGGAGGGGGGGGGGCGGGGGTGGGGGGGGGGGGCTCTCGTGATTCGGCGCGTTGCATCGCGGGTCTTGAAAAGTTGAGAGGCTTTTTTTTTGGGGGGGGGGGGAGGGGGGGGGTTGTTTTTTGTTTGGCGTTTTAACCGAATTCGACAGCCAAACAAATAAAATAAAGTGTCTCCTCCTCCTGTTCCTCCTGTTCCTCCTGTTCCTGGTTCTCCACGACTTTGTTATTTGGGTTGTCGGGCCCCGTTTCGTGGGTTCATCGGTGACGGACTGTGACTACAGAAACTAAGAATCAGCCCAGGCATTTGTGAAGACGCCAAGGCCTCCATCATTCGGTGCCACGGGCAATAGTCTATAGTTTTTGTTTAATCGGTGTGTAGTACCAGTTGAACACGTATACGCTTTCAGTGTGTAGTACCAGTTGACCACGTATAAACTTTCGCGACCAATATTATTCGTAGTAGAGGGTATGTTTTTTTTTTAATGGGGTTAGATGGTGTAAATATGAATATTTAAGACCAAAACAGGAGGATTTCTCTGCAACTTCTGGCTGTCGCCTGCTGATGCTGGTTGCAATTTACCGGCGTGACGTCGTACTCAGATTGTAAATATTGTTGGGTTACTCTCCAACACACCGGTGTGCTGTACTAGCAACCAATTGGCACGTTTTGTTTACGCGACAAACCTTTACTAGTTGGCTGTGTCGGGGTGGCGGAAACTGCATTTGGTTGTTGTTGTTTGTGTTGTTGTTGTTTGTGTTGTTGTTGATGTTGTTGTTGTTGTTTGTGTCGTGACCGCGATTCTTCCATGTTATATATTGTTCGTGTCCATGTCAGCTTAGTAACACTCAGTCCGTGGCACTCTCCAGTTCGCCTGGGTGAAAAGTGGGCGAAGTTTCACCCCAAATCCTGGCCACCTGGATCAGTGGGATCATGAACGTGGCAAGGTCGCGAAAAGTTATAATCCTGGTTTGGGGTCGACTCAGCCCATCATCCCTCCCTCCCTCTGGGGGGGTCGATAAAATGCATTACCACTTTGTGGAGGGAGTCAACAGCGGCTGTCCTATGGATAGACTCGCATCCCGCCATAGGAATGTGGAATTACCACCATTGACCCCGAGGAGGCTGTGACGAGGGCGTACGAGCTATGTTTGAGTAGAAAATAACGTTTCACATTTTTTTTTTGGTTGAAGCCGATGGAATAATTTGTTGTTGTTATTATTATTGTTGTTGTTGCGGGTTTAGTCCGTTAATTTCATTATTTATTCCTTCAAAACTTTTCATGCCGAACCCACTGAGGCATTTCGCATCCACATCCGTTGAGTGAAGGGTCCTCGAGTTTCGTTTGGGTGAACATCTTCTGTTGCTCTGCGCTAACAACAGAGCACAAAAACCTAACACAAAGACAAAGATTCCCCACCTCCCGTGTAGCCTGCAACAGACGGTCGGGGCAAGTGCTGTTAGCGAGTAACACCTACGAAGGCCGGCACGGCACACGAGCGCGTTGGCCGGCCAACACCACGCCCGGCCGCCTTTGTCTTCCCTAGTGGAGATGTTTTACAACACCGCACCAGGTACTCATGTTGAGGCTGAGTCGACCTAGGGGAGGCCCAGGACCGGCCGTGAGCGGGAGTCGAACTCGGGTCACCGGGTTTTGTAGCGCATCGCACTAACCGCTACACCACCGCTCCCCCTACACACAAACACACACTCACACAAACACAAACACTCGCAAACACTCACACACACTCACAAACACTCACACACACTCACACACACAAACACACACTCACACACACACATACACACACAAACACACACACCCAAACACACTCACACACACACTCACTCACACACACACTCACACACAAACACACACACACTCACACACACAAACACACACACACACAAACACACACACAAACACACACAAACACACTCACACACACAAACACTCACAAACACTCACACACACTAACAAACACACACACACTCACACACACACAAACAAACACACTCACACACACACTCACACACACACTCACTCACACACACACTCTCACTCACACACAAACACACTCACACACACATATTCACACACACACTCACTCACACACACACAAACACACTCACAAACACACACACAAACACACACAAACACACTCACACACACACTAACAAACAGACTAACAAACACACTCACACACACAAACACACACACACTCACACACACTAACAAACACGCTCACATACACACACAAACACACACACAAACACACACAAACACACTCACACACACACACAAACACACTCACACACACTAACAAACACACACACTCACACACACACAAACACACACACAAACACACACACTCACACACACACAAACACTAACAAACACACTCACACACACACAAACACACTCACACACACACTCACAACACAACACTCACACACACACAAACACACTCACACACACACAAACACACTCACACACACACACTCACTCACACACACTCACAAACACACACTCACACACACAAACACACTCACACACACAAAACACACACACTCACACACTCACACACTCACAAACACACACACTCACACACTCACACACACACAAACACACACACAAACAAACACACTCACACACACACTCACTCACACACACACAAAACACACAAACACACACACACTCACACACACTCACTCACACACACACAAACACACACACAAACACACAAGCACACACTCACAAACACACTCACACACACTCACACACAGACTCACTTACACACAAACACACACACACAAACACACACTCACACACTCACACACACGCACGCGTACAGGGCCCCCACAACTGACAATGGGTGGGCTAGGTGGTATAGGGCTGGAGGGGCAGGTCCCCCCCTCCTCCTCCCCCCTCTCTTGGAGTCGAGCTTGGAGTCGAGCTTGAGGGCCTCCTTGTGAGCTCATTGAGGCCGGCGGCGTTGTTTTTAACGACGCTTCCCCCATTGTGTGTCGCTCGCTGCTGCTGCTGGTGGTGGGGGTGTTTTGTTTTGCTATGTCAAGAGTCAGAACCCCGAGCGGTGAAATTGAGCGTGCAGCTTGGAGCGGCTCCGTGCGCGCGTCATGTGGTCAGGCAGTGGCGTGTTAGCCGCTTGTATGTGTCACGTGTGTGTGGTAGTGTGTCACGTGTGTGTGGTAGTGGTCTAGATAGTGTGTGTGTGTGGTAGTGGTCTAGGTAGTGTGTGTGTGTGGTAGTGGTCTAGGTAGAGTGTGTGTGGTAGTGGTCTAGATAGTGTGTGTGTGTGTGGTAGTGGTCTATGTAGTGTGTGTGTGTGGTAGTGGTCTAGGTAGTGTGTGTGTGTGGTAGTGGTCTAGGTGATGTGTGTGTGTGGTAGTGGTCTAGGTGGTGTGTGTGTGTGGTAGTGGTCTAGGTGGTGTGTGTGTGTGGTAGTGGTCTAGGTAGTGTGTGTGTGTGGTAGTGTTCTAGGTAGTGTGTGTGTGGTAGTGGTCTAGGTAGTGTGTGTGTGTGGTAGTGGTCTAGGTGGTGTGTGTGGTAGTGGTCTAGGCAGTGTGTGTGTGGTAGTGGTCTAGGTAGTGTCACGTGTGTGTGGTAGTGGTCTAGGTAGTGTGTGGTAGTGTTCTAGGTAGTGTGTGTGTGGTAGTGGTCTAGGTAGTGTGTGTGTGTGGTAGTGGTCTAGGTAGTGTGTGTGTGGTAGTGGTCTAGGTAGTGTGTGTGTGTGTGGTAGTGTGTCACGTGTGTGGTAGCGGTCTAGGTGGTGTGTGTGTGGTAGTGGTCTAGGTAGTGTGTGTGTGTGGTAGTGGTCTAGGTGGTGTGTGTGTGTGTGGTAGTGGTCTAGGTAGTGTGTATGTGTGTGTGGTAGTGGTCTAGGTAGTGTGTGTGTGTGGTAGTGGTCTAGATAGTGTGTGTGTGGTAGTGGTCTAGGTAGTGTGTGAGTGTGTGTGCTAGTGGTCTAGGTAGTGTGTGTGTGTGGTAGTGGTCTAGATAGTGTGTGTGTGTGGTAGTGGTCTAGGTAGTGTGTGAGTGTGTGTGGTTGTGGTCTAGGTGGTGTGTGTGTGTGGTAGTGGTCTAGGCAGTATGTGTGTGGTAGTGGTCTAGGTAGTGTGTGTGTGGTAGTGGTCTAGGTAGTGTGTGTGTGTGTGTGGTAGTGGTCTAGGTGGTGTGTGTGTGTGGTAGTGGTCTAGGTAGTGTGTGTGTGTGGTAGTGGTCTAGGTAGTGTGTCACGTGTGTAGTCGTAGTGGTCTAGGTAGTGTGTCACGTGTGTGTGTGGTAGTGGTCTAGGTGGTGTGTGTGTGTGGTAGTGGTCTAGGTAGTGTGTCACGTGTGTGTGTGTGGTAGTGGTCTGGGTAGTGAGTGTGTGTGGTAGTGGTCTAGGTGGTGTGTGTGTGGTAGTGGTCTAGGTAGTGTGTGTGTGGTAGTGGTCTAGGTAGTGTGTGTGGTAGTGGTCTAGGTAGAGTGTGTGTGGTAGTGGTCTAGGTAGTGTGTGTGTGTGTGTTGTAGTGGTCTAGGTAGTGTGTGTGTGTGGTGGTCTAGGTAGTGTGTGTGTGTGGTAGTGGTCTAGGTAGAGTGTCACGTGTGTGTGTGTGTGGTAGTGGTCTAGGTGGTGTGTGTGTGTGGTAGTGGTCTAGGTAGTGTATGTGTGGTAGTGGTCTAGGTAGTTTGTGTGTGTGGTAGTGGTCTAGGTAATGTGTGTGTGTGTGTGGTAGTGGTCTAGGTAGTGTCTGTGTGTGGTAGTGGTCTAGGTAGTGTGTGTATGTGGTAGTGATCTAGGTAGTGTGTGTGTGGTAGTGGTCTAGGTAGTGTGGTAGTGGTCTAGGTAGTGTGTGTGTGTGGTAGTGGTCTAGGTAGTGTGTCACGTGTGTGTGTGGTAGTGGTCTAGATAGTGTGTGTGTGGTAGTGGTCTAGGTAGAGTGTGTGTGGTAGTGGTCTAGGTAGAGTGTGTGTGTGTTTGGCAGTGGTCTAGGCAGTGTGTGTGAATAAGCCTTGCCAGGAAAGGTCATGGCAAGGATTATTCAACATCGCCTTGCTAGGCACGCTGAGGAGAGGCTTGCGGAGCCCCAATGCAGTTTCAGGAAAAGGTGCCCATATTTTCTGTCCGTCTGCTACAGCAGAGGTGTAGGGAATTCCAGCAAGACCTACATCTCTGCTTCATTGACCTGGTCAAGGCCTATGATACCATCAGTAGGCCTGGTCTCTGGGTTGTTCTTCGTGCTTTCGGAGTCCCTGATCCTCTGCTCACGATCATTAAGGACCTTCATGATGGTGAGCGGGCCGGGGTAAAACTACGTGGCCGGGAGTCGGAGCCATTCTCTGTTCACCTTGGGGTGCGACAGGGATGTCATCTGGCTCCCACATTATTTAACATTTAATGCGACCACGTAGCTTGTGAAGCCTTCAATAGCTGCACCGGAGGAATTTCCATCTGGTGCAGATAGAATGGGAGGCTGATCGATGTCCAGGAGCGGTCAAGGGATGGCTCCCTATTGCTCAACCACGTTATGTATGCCGATGACTTGGTAATAGCTGCTCAGTCAGAGGAGGAGTTGGAGACGCTGCTGCTGAGACTGGAGCGTGCCACTAAGAGGTGGGGCCTTACCATCAGCCCCACCAAAACTAAGCACCTGCCTGAGTATTTTGTACCATCGGACACTCCACCCCCACAACTCCCGATCGGTGATGGGGCAGTTGTGGAGAGAGTGGAGAGTTTCTCGTACCTGGGCAGTGTGCTTATGACTGGCTCCAGTTTAACAACAGAGGTCTCACTCCGATTCAGTCGAGCGGCAATATCTTTTCATCGGTTGCGTAACGCTGTGTGGAAGCTACCTGGTCTGTCGCTCCGCACCAAGCTTCAGGTCTTCTCGGCCACGGTCATTCCCTCCCTTCTCTACGCTTGCGAAACGTGGACCCCCCTAATGGAACATCTACGCCGGTTAGAAACATTTAGGTTGTCCTGCCTACGATCCATCCTGGGTTTAACCAGACTGGATTGTGTGAGGAGCTCACAAATCCTTGAAAGATCTGGGCAAGGTCCCATTGGTGAGCTCCTCCGGCGGGCAAGGTTGCGATGGCTGGGTCATGTAGCCCGCATGCCCAGCCACCGCATGCCGAAACAGCTTTTGTTCGGCCGGATTGAGGGGCAAAGCGCGCGCGGCACGGGCTAGAGAAGAGATGGAGTGATGTGGTACAGGAGGACGTGGAGCTGAGTGTACTTGCCGATGACTGGTACCAGCGGTGTCAAGATCGGCCTCTGTGGAGGAGGCTCGTGAAGGATGCTACTGGGCAGTTGGAGGTAGTCGCCCTCCAACAACAACGGAGGGCGGAGGAGCGACGCTCACAACAACGAGCGGAGCGCCGGGTGGCTAAAGCACAGCGGGTTGGCACAGTAGGGGGCACAGGTGGTGCATCAGCCAGTCATCTCAGTCAGTCGACACGTGGCACCTGGGTCTGCCCCGTGACCTCCTGCCAGCGGGCGTTCGACACTTCACGTGGCCTCAGGGTGCACATAGCCTGGCGCAAGCGTCGTGGTGACGTCACCGCTACTTAGTGGCGAATGGCGGTTGTTGTTGGTTGTTGTTGAGTATGTGAGTGTGTGTGTGAGTGTGTGTGAGTGTGTGTGTGAGTATGTGAGTGTGTGTGTGAGTATGTGAGTGTGTGTGTCAGTGTGTGTGTGAGTGTGTGTGTGAGTGTGTGTGTGAGTGTGTTTGTGTGAGTGTGTGTGAGTGAGTGTGAGTGTGTGTGTGTTTGTGAGTATGTGAGTGTGTGTGTGAGTGTGTGTGAGTGAGTGTGAGTGTGTGTGTGAGTGTATGTGTGAGTGTGTTTGTGTGAGTGTGTGTGTGAGTGTGTGTGTGAGTGAGTGCGTGTGAGTGTGTGTGTGAGTGTGTGAGTTTGTGTGTGAGTATGTGAGTGTGTGTGTGTGAGTATGTGAGTGTGTGTGTGAGTATGTGAGTGTGTGTGTCAGTGTGTGTGTGAGTGTGTGTGTGTGAGTGAGTGTGAGTGTATGTGTTTGTGAGTATGTGAGTGTGTGTGTGTGAGTGTGTGTGAGTCAGTGTGTGTGTGTGTTTGAGTGAGCGTGTGTGTGTGTGAGTGAGTGTGTGTGAGTGTGTGTGTGAGTGGGTGCGTGTGAGTGTGTGTGTGAGTGTGTGTGTGAGTGTGTGTGTGCGAGTGTGTGTGTTGCGGTGCCGGACGGGCAACTCTGTCGTGGACAGTGCTGTGGGGGGAGATCCAATTTTGATTGGCTCCTCCCCTCATGGCATATGTGTCCACCACAGGGGCTAAACGGGGGCTCTGGACGGGTGCGAGGGGCTGGTAACCCCTCCACCTTCAATTAATTACCACGAAACCACGAATTAAACTGAAATATGTAACAACTAAGCTTGTGCCGGAGGCCTCAGGGGGCCAGGCGTCTATGACGTCTCCTGGCCAAACCCCAATTGGCGGAGCCAGGAGATTGAA
This sequence comes from Petromyzon marinus, assembly GCF_048934315.1. Lineage (NCBI taxonomy): Eukaryota > Metazoa > Chordata > Hyperoartia > Petromyzontiformes > Petromyzontidae > Petromyzon > Petromyzon marinus. Next base: position 7,973,104 of record NC_133720.1, read on the forward strand.
TCTCTACCCTCGGGGCTCCTCCAGAAACAACGAAAAGCCACTACGGGTGGCCACGTGGATTGTCCGAACGCTCACTGCAGAGGAGAGGCTGCCACTCCTCTGTCGGGAGCTGGACCGGTACCGCCTGGATCTATGCGGCATTCAGGAGGTCCGGTGGACCGGCTCTGGCTCCTGCCACCATGAGGGGTGGACAGTCCTCTACTCGGGGCAGCAGACTGCCAAACAACAGGGTGTGGGTCTTCTTTTGAACAAAAGAATGAAGGGGGCGTGGGAGCGTGGCGGTGAGGTGTGGGAAGCTGTAAGCCCCAGGCTACTTTGGGCTCGCCTTCCCATCAACCGGAGGCGAGGAATGGTGGTCATGGTTCCTTATGCCCCCACCGAAGATGAACATCCGTGGAGGGATGCAGGCAAAGCCGATGAGTCAGATGCCTTCTATGACCTCCTGTCACAGGTGCTGGCTAAAGTGGCCCCTCGGGATAGAGTCATCATGTTGGGTGACTTCAATGCCCGAGTTGGTCATGATACTGGCACCTGGTTTGGAGTGATTGGAGGGCATGGGCCAGATCAGCTCAATAACAACGGTAGGAGGCTGCTAGATTTTTGTGCAGCCCATGGGCTTGTAATTACCAACACGCTGTTCCGGCATCGGCGCATCCACACAACATCATGGATGCATGCCGGGTCCAAGCAAGAACATCTGCTGGACTACATAGTGACGGACCAGCGAATGCGAGCCCATGTCCTTGATACCAGGACCTACCGTGGAGCTGATCTGCCCTCTGACCATCGACTAGTCATCTGTAAGATGCGCCTGCCATTCTTCCACTCCGGTGGTGGGTGTACACCCAGGACCCCATTCCAACATAAAGTGGCCTGGTCTCAGTTATCTGATGAAAGTTGCAAGCGAGAATTTCATCATCGCTTGCGGCTGGGATTGCCATCGTCCCTGACTCCTCCTGATGTCGAGGGTAAATGGGCGAGGTTTAGGACTGTGACTCATGCAGCTGCAATGGCTGCTTTGGGTACGCGGTCCAGATCTCCCCAGAGACCCTGGCTGACAGAGGAGGTGTTCAGGATGGTTGAGAAAAAGCGACAGGCCCACTGTCATCGGCTACAGAATCCCACGTCAGAGAATGAGGAGGCTTACCGCAGCCTTCGCTCGGAGGTTCGGAGAGCCGTGAGGCGCTGCAAGGATGGGTGGTGGTCACGGGTTGCTGAGGAGATGGAGTCTGCCTCAGTGGCCCGTGATCACAAATCTATATTTAACTCCATCAAAAAAGTAACCTGCAGCGCCACACCTATTACCATCATTAGGGGAAAAAACGGTGATCCAATCTCCGACCCCCAGGAACAGGTTCGCAGATTTGCTGAGCATTTCTGTGAGGCCCTGGGGGAGGGAAAATCCCTCAGCCAGGAAAACATCGTGGCACAAAGTGAGGATGACCCTGCTGAGGCTGCGGTGCCTCAAATATTGGAAGAAGTCACCCCCTGTGAGTGGCTGGCTGAGGTGCCATCTGTTGAGGAAGTATTGAAGGCGATCCGGAGTCTGAGACCAGGAAAGGCAGCGGGCAGAGATGATCTCCCAAGCGAAATGCTGAGGGAGGGTGGCGTTTGTGCACAGACTGCCCTATATGACATCATAACAACAGTCTCGACCACTGGACGGGTTCCGCAGCATTGGAAGGATGCCCTGGTGGTCCCCCTTTAAGAAGGGGGACCACCAGGGCAGAAGGGGGACCGCACAGACTGTAACAACTGCAGGGGCATCTCACTCCTCAGTGTGCCGGGAAAGGTCCTGGCAAGGATTATTCAGCATCGCCTTGCCAGGCACGCTGAGGAGAGGCTGCGGAGCCCCAATGCGGTTTCAGGAAAGGGCGGTCCTGCACAGATGCCATATTTTCTGTCCGTCTGCTACAGCAGAGGTGTAGGGAATTCCAACAAGACCTACATCTCTGCTTTATTGACCTGGTCAAGGCCTATGATACCATCAGTAGGCCTGGGCTCTGGGTCGTTCTTCGTGCTTTTGGAGTACCTGACCCTCTGCTCACGATCATTAAGGACCTTCATGATGGTGAGCGGGCCCGGGTAAAACTACGTGGCCGGGAGTCAGAGCCATTCCCTGTACACCTTGGGGTGCGACAGGGATGTCCTCTGGCTCCCACATTATTTAACATCTATTTTGACCACGTAGTTCGTGAAGCCTTCAATAGCTGTACCTGGGGAATCTCCATATGGTACAGATATAATGGGAGGCTGATCGATGCCCGGGTGCGGTCAAGGGATGGATCCCTATTGCTCAACCACGTTATGTATGCTGATGATTTGGTAATAGCTGCTCAGTCAGAGGAGGAGTTGGAGATGCTGCTGCTGAGACTGGAGCGTGCCACTAAGAGGTGGGGCCTTACCATCAGCCCCACCAAAACTAAGCACCTGCCTGGGTATTTTGTACCATCGAACACTCAACCCCCACAACTCCCGATCGGTGATGGGGCAGTTGTGGAGAGAGTGGAGAGTTTCCCATTCCTGGGCAGTGTGCTTATGACCGGCTCCAGTTTAACAGCAGAGGTCTCACTCCGAATCAGTCGAGCGGCAATATCTTTTCATCGGTTGCGTAACGCTGTGTGGAAGCTACCTGGTCTGTCGCTCCGCACCAAGCTTCAGGTCTTCTCGGCCACGGTCATTCCCTCCCTTCTCTACGCTTGCGAAACGTGGACCCCCCTAATGGAACATCTTCGCCGGTTAGAAACATTTAGGCTGGCCTGCCTACGATCCATCCTGGGTTTAACCAGACTGGATTGTGTGAGGAGCTCACAAATCCTTGAAAGATCTGGGCAAGGTCCCATCGGTGAGCTCCTCAGGCAGGCAAGGCTGCGATGGCTGGGTCATGTAGCCCGCATGCCCAGCCACCGCATGCCGAAACAGCTTTTGTTTTTCCGGATTGAGGGGGCAAAACGGGCGCGGCACGGGCTAGAAAAGAGATGGAGTGATGTGGTACAGGAGGACGTGGAGCTGAGTGGACTTGTCGATGACTGGTACCAGCGGTGTCAAGATCGGCCTCTGTGGAGGAGGCTCGTGAAGGATGCTACTGGGCAGTTGGAGGTAGTCGCCCTCCAACAACAACGGAGGGCGGAAGAGCGACGCTCACAACAACGAGCGGAGCGCCGGGTGGCCAAAGCACAGCAGGTTGGCACAGTAGGGGGCACAGGTGGTGCATCAGCCAGTCATCTCAGTCAGTCGACCCGTGGCACCTGGGTCTGCCCCGTGACCTCCTGCCAGCGGGCGTTCGACACTTCACGTGGCCTCAGGGTGCACATAGCCTGGCACAAGCGTCGTGGTGACGTCACCGCCACTTAGTGGCGAATGGCGGTTGTTGTTGTGTGAGAATGTGAGTGTGTGTGTGAGTGTGTGAGTGTGTGTGTGAGTATGTGTGTGAGTATGTGAGTGTGTGTGTCAGTGTGTGTGTGAGTGTGTGTGTGAGTGTGTGTGAGTGTGTTTGTGTGAGTGTGTGTGTGAGTGTGTGTGAGTGAGTGTGTGTGTTTGTGAGTATGTGAGTGTGTGTGTGAGTGTGTGTGAGTGAGTGAGTGTGTGTGTGAGTGTGTATGTGAGTGTGTGTGTGAGTGTGTTTGTGTGAGTGTGTGTGTGAGTGTGTGTGTGAGTGAGTGCGTGTGAGTGTGTGTGTCAGTTTGTGTGTGAGTGTGTGTGTGAGTGTGTGTGAGTGAGTGTGTGTGTTTGTGAGTATCTGAGTGTGTGTGTGAGTGTGTGTGAGTGAGTGAGTGTGTGTGTGAGTGTGTATGTGAGTGTGTGTGTGAGTGTGTTTGTGTGTGTGTGTGAGTGTGTGTGTGAGTGAGTGCGTGTGAGTGTGTGTGTGAGTGTGTGTGTGAGTATGTGAGTGTGTGTGTCAGTGTGTGAGTGTGTGTGTGAGTATGTGAGTGTGTGTGTGAGTGTGTGAGTGTGTGTGTGAGTGTGTTTGTGTGAGTGTGTGTGTGAGTGTGTGTGTGAGTGTGTGTCAGTTTGTGTGTGAGTGTGTGTGTGAGTGTGTGTGTGAGTGTGTGTGAGTGAGTGTGAGTGTGTGTGTTTGTGAGTATGTGAGTGTGTGTGTGAGTGTGTGTGAGTGAGTGAGTGTGTGTGAGTGTGTATGTGAGTGTGTGTGTGAGTTTAATTCGTGGTAATTAATTGAATCTCCATATGGTACAGATATAATGGGAGGCTAATCGATGCCCCGGTGCGGTCAAGGGATGGCTCCCTATTGCTCAACCACGTTATGTATGCTGATTACTTGGTAATAGCTGCTCAGTCAGAGGAGGAGTTGGAGACGCTGCTGCTGAGACTGGAGCGTGCCACTAAGAGGTGGGGCCTTACCATCAGCCCCACCAAAACTAAGCACCTGCCTGGGTATTTTGTACCATCGGACACTCCACCCCCACAACTCCCAATCGGTGATGGGGCAGTTGTGGAGAGAGTGGAGAGTTTCCCATACCTGGGCAGTGTGCTTATGACTGGCTCCGGTTTAACAGCAGAGGTCTCACTCCGAATCAGTCGAGCGGCAATATCTTTTCATCGGTTGCGTAACGCTGTGTGGAAGCTACCTGGTCTGTCGCTCCGCACTAAGCTTCAGGTCTTCTCGGCCACGGTCATTCCCTCCCTTCTCTACGCTTGCGAAACGTGGACCCCCCTAATGGAACATCTTCGCCGGTTAGAAACATTTAGGCTGGCCTGCCTACGATCCATCCTGGGTTTAACCAAACTGGATTTTGTGAGGAGCTCACAAATCCTTGAAAGATCTGGGCAGGGTCCCATCGGTGAGCTCCTCCGGCAGGCAAGGCTGCGATGGCTGGGTCATGTAGCCCGCATGCCCAGCCACCGCATGCCGAAACAGCTTTTGTTTGGCCGGATTGAGGGGGCTAAGCGGGCGCGGCACGGGCTAGAGAAGAGATGGAGTGATGTGGTACAGGAGGACGTGGAGCTGAGTGGACTTGCCGATGACTGGTACCAGCGGTGTCAAGATCGGCCTCTGTGGAGGAGGCTCGTGAAGGATGCTACTGGGCAGTTGGAGGCAGTCGCCCTCCAACAACAACGGAGGGCGGAGGAGCGACGCTCACAACAGCGAGCGGAGCGCCGGGTGGCTAAAGCACAGCAGGTTGGCACAGTAGGGGGCACAGGTGGTGCATCAGCCAGTCATCTCAGTCAGTCGACCCGTGGCACCTGGGTCTGCCCCGTGACCTCCTGCCAGCGGGCGTTCGACACTTCACGTGGCCTCAGGGTGCACATAGCCTGGCACAAGCGTCGTGGTGACGTCACCGCCACTTAGTGGCGAATGGCGGTTGTTGTTGTTGTTGTTGTGTGTGAGTGTGTTTGTGTGAGTGTGTGTGTGTCAGTGTGTGTGTGAGTGTGTGTGTGAGTGTGTTTGTGTGAGTGTGTGAGTCTGTGAGTGAATGTGAGTGTGTGTATTTGTGAGTATGTGAGTGTGTGTGTGAGTGTGTGTGAGTGAGTGAGTGAGTGTGAGTGTGTGTGTGAGTGGGTGTGTGAGTGTGTTTGTGTGAGTGTGTGTGTGAGTATGTGAGTGTGTGTGTGTCAGTGTGTATGTGAGTGTGTGTGTGTTTGTGTGAGTGTGTGTGTGAGTGTGTGTGAGTGAGTGCGTGTGAGTGTGTGTGTCAGTGTGTGTGTGAGTGTGTGTGTGAGTGTTTGTGAGTGAGTGTGAGTGTGTGTGTGTTTGTGAGTATGTGAGTGTGTGTGTGAGTGTGTGTGAGTGAGTGTGTGTGTGAGTGTGTATGTGAGTGTGTGTGTGAGTGTGTTTGTGTGAGTGTGTGTGTGAGTGTGTGTGTGAGTGAGTGCGTGTGAGTGTGTGAGTGTGTGTGTGAGTGTGTGTGAGTATGTGAGTGTGTGTGTGAGTATATGAGTGTGTGTGTCAGTGTGTGTGTGAGTGTGTGTGTGAGTGTGTTTGTGTGAGTGTGTGTGTGTGAGTCTGTGAGTGAGTGTGAGTGTGTGTATTTGTGAGTATGTGAGTGTGTGTGTGAGTGTGTGTGAGTGAGGGAGTGTGAGTGTGTGTGTGAGTGGGTGTGTGAGTGTGTTTGTGTGAGTGTGTGTGTGAGTATGTGAGTGTGTGTGTCAGTGTGTGTGTGAGTGTGTGTGTGAGTGTGTGTGAGTGTGTTTGTGTGAGTGTGTGTGTGAGTGTGTGTGAGTGAGTGTGAGTGTGTGTGTTTGTGAGTATGTGAGTGTGTGTGAGTGTGTGTGAGTGAGTGTGTGTGTGAGTGGGTGTGTGAGTGTGTTTGTGTGAGTGTGTGAGTGTGTGTGTGAGTGAGAGTGTGTGTGTGTGAGTGAATGTGTGTGAGTGTGTGTGTGTGAGTGCGTGTGAGTGTGTCTGTGAGTGTGTGTGTGAGTGTGTGTGTGAGTATGTGAGTGTGTGTGTGAGTATGTGAGTGTGTGTGTCAGTGTGTGAGTGTGTGTGTGAGTATGTGAGTGTGTGTGTGAGTATGTGAGTGTGTCAGTGTGTGTGTCAGTGTGTGCGCGTATCTGACCTCCCTTTGAGACTCCCCTCCTCCTCCTCCTCGTCATCTCCCCCCCCATCTCCACCATCCATTTACCTCTCCCGTCTCCCCTCCTCGCTCCCCCCACCGCCACTCATTCACCCCTCTCACCTGCCCGGACGAGCAAACAACTCCGTGTTTCATGAAGAGCAACCGGGCTCTATCAACGGGCAGCAGCGCCTCCCCTCCCCACTCCTGATGCAGCTGCGACCGCCGTCTCTCCCACCCACAGACACAACGATTGGGACCCCCCCCCCCCCCGGGACCCCCCCCCCCCGGGACCCCCCCCCCCCGTGTATCAGCTGCAGACGGCAACAAGTTCCAATCCGACTGGACGCCCCGGCCAATGCTGCTGGCGACGCGGTGGCGAGATGTTACCGACCTCGCCCGGTATACAGGAGGTCGTGGGTTCGATCCCAATCCTGACGCCTACTGCTGCTGTATATTTGGAGTTTGCGTGTCTCTCTCTCTCTCATCATAACGGTGGCTAGGCGATGTTAACTACCTCGCCTGGTATACAGGAGGTCGTGGGATCAATCCCGACCCTGACGCTTGCTCTATATTTGAAGTTTGCGTGTCTCTCTCTCATCATCATCACGGTGGCTAGGAGATGTTAACTACCTCGCCTGGTACACAGGAAGTTGTGGGTTCTATCCGGACCCTGACGCCTGCTGCTGCTGTATATTTGAAGTGTGCGTGTCTCTCTCCTCTCTCTTCCCGTGGTCGCGTCGATTTTAATCCGTGTCCTCTGTGCTTTCCCTCCACATTTCGGATCAGCAATGTGCTTTTAGAGTATTTGTCCACTTTACATTTCCACGTGATGAAGCCACTTGCGTTGAGCTATCATTTGTGGCCAGATCGCTTCTTAAACGGAGCTTTCTAGCTTGATCGGCCTTACCTGGTAAAATAAAAAAAAAGTTTTTTTTATTTAAACATGGGACCCCTTCTTGGTCGGTATCAAGATCCATACATCAGTATCGAAGCGTGTTTGTTGGTATGTTTAACCACAAGCACGATGTGTGGTTAGTGCACACATGATAATGCCTTGTGAGAAACAGGTGTGTCCATTTATTGTTTGAACATCTTAAACCTTTGATGGTGTCTGCCGGCCGACACCAATAACTCCTTACCTCATTAGCCTTGGGGGGGGGGGGGTCTGACTTTGTGTGACGAGGGGGGGGGGGTAAAAAATCGTCCAAAATCGCGTCACGTCATTTATGGATGGACCCTAAAGCCAATGAATACTCATGTAATGACGACTTCGACGCACTTGCCTTGAGATGGTTGATTTTATTTAAGGAACCACGTGCTCACACTCGAACAAGCGGAGACCCCCACTTGCAACAGCCCCGAGTCTCCCGCGCGTCTCCCCCTTACGTACGGTCCGAGGCCATGCCCCCATTCCCGAACCTTCTCGCTGGTTCCAGACCGCTCGCTCTCTACCAGCAGACTCCACCGTCCTCTTCCGTCACCTGGCCACGCTCCTAATCTAGATCATTCCTGCAGACACCAGTCCACTCGCACTGCAAGCTGACTCCCCTGTCATTACCTCCCGTAGCCACCAGTCCACTCGTACTGTAGGCTGATTCCCCTGTCATTACCTCTCGTGGCCACCAGTCCATTCGCACTGCAAACTGACTCCCCTGTCGTTCCCTCCCGTGGCCACTAGTCCATTCGCACTGCAGGCTGACTCCCCTGTCATTACCTCCCGTGGCCACGAGTGCATTCGCACTGCAGGCTGACTCCCTTTGTCATTACCTCCCGTGGCCACTAGTCCATTTGCACTGCAGGCTGACTCCCATGTCATAACCTCCCATGGCCACTAATCCATTCGCACTGCAGACTGACTCCCCTGTCATTATCTTCCGTGGCCACTAGTCCATTCGCACTGCAGGCTGACTCCCCTGTAATAACCTCCCATGGCCACTAGTCCATTCGCACTGCAGGCTGACTCACCTTTTGTTCCCTCCCGTGGCCACTAGTCCATTCGCACTGCAGGCTGACCCACCTGTCGTTCCCTCCCGTGGCCACGAGTCCATTCGCACTGCAGGCTGACTCCCCTGTCATTATCTTCCATGGCCACTAGTCCATTCGCACCGCAGGCTGACTCCCCTGTAATAACCTCCCTGGCCACTAGTCCACTCGCACCGCAGGTTGACTCTACTGTCATGACATTTTGTACAGAAAATACCCCGATTTGCGTCTCCCCCTTTGCAGCGGTTTCGCAAGCACGTCGACGTTTTATTATTAACACCGCCGCTACCTGGACTAGCGTCGCCTCAACCCGCCCAACGCTCACGCCGCTGACGGCGGCATCGTCGTCCGTCCCTTCCTCCCTCGCTGTGCGTCGCCTCTCAGCCTTCGCCTCCGCCACCTCCACCCACTACTACTACTACTGCCGCTGCTACCCCCGTGAAATCGCTTTGATTCACAGCGTCGTTTCGATATTCGTCGTCGTCGCAACTGTCGGGAACGCATCCTCGCCGTACACTGGGGGGCATGACTGTACCGAGTCTTGAGGCTCTACTTTTCTTCATTTGACGCATGCGACCTGACCACAGATGATCACCCAACGAAGTGGGCCAAATCATCGTCGCGCAGAAATTCATATCGGCGAAATACTCCAAACGCCTGATGTTGATTCTAAATGTGCGTGGGGAAAAAAATACAAAAGGACCCGGAGAAAAATCAACGCGATCGCGTGGAAGGGAGAGAGAGAAAACATCAGCAGGCGTCAGGGTCCGGATCGAGCCCACGACCTCCTGCACACCAGGCGAGGTAGTCAACATCTCCAAGCCACCGTGGCGTCCCTTAACCACCTTGACACCACTGCACCAGCTGTCCTTAATGTACAAACGAGGTCGACCGAACCCGGCAATGTTAGAGACAAGTGAAGGGGGCCAGGGTGGGTGATTGACATTTGGGATCGAGGGGGGGAGGAGGGGTGGAAAGAGGGGGGTCGCACTACCGGGGTCAAGTAACCATCGTCACCCATGTTCGCAGTGGCCACGAATTGAACCCAATGCTCCATCGCTCCCGGTGTTAGTGCGGTACAAGGCACCCAGTGAGGCAGACACACGTGCAAGACAAACACACAGGATCCTGCGTGTAGCCTACATAGACTGTTGGGGCAAGTGGTATCAGTGAGAACAGATACACAGACAAAGATCCCCCGTATAGCCCACATAAACTGATGGGGCAAGTGGTATCAGTGAGAACAGATACACAGACAAAGATCCCCCGTGTAGCCTACATGGGCTGTTGGGGCAAGTGGTATCAGTGAGAACAGATACACAGACAAAGATCCCCCGTATAGCCCACATAGACTGTTGTGGCAAGTGGTATTAGTGAGAACAGATACACAGACAAATATCCTGCGTGTAGCCTACATAGACTGTTGGGGCAAGTGGTGTTAGTGATAACAGATACACAGACAAAGATCCCCCGTATAGCCCACATAGACTGTTGGGGCAAGTGGTATTAGTGAGAACAGATACACAGACAAAGATCCCCCGTGTAGCCTACATAGACTGTTGGGGCAAGTGGTATTAGTGAGAACAGATACACAGACAAAGATCCCCCGTGTAGCCTACATGGGCTGTTGGGGAAAGTGGTGTTAGTGATAACAGGTACACAGACAAAGATCCCCCGTGTAGTCTACATGGGCTGTTGGGGCAAGTGGTGTTAGTGATAACAGATACAAAGACAAAGATCCCCCGTATAGCCCACATAGACTGATGGGGCAAGTGCTGTTTGCGAGCATAGATACACCGACAAAGATCCCCCGTATAGCCCACATAGGACTGATGGGGCAAGTGCTGTTTGCGAGCGTAGATGCACGGACAAAGTTTCCCCGTATAACCTGCACAGGCTGTTGGGGCAAGTGCTATCGGTGAGCACAGACACACGGACAGATGCTCAGACGCACAGACATTCAAGGGAACTTCTTCCACATCTGGCAGACGGAGAAGGAACGCGGCGAACGAAGGGGATCGCCGACAAAGGCAGGAACGTGGAGACGAGATCGTGCTGAGTGCATCGGAAGGACTTGGGGGGGGGGGGTCAGAGGGCAGGAGAAGGCGGAAGGGCCCGAGCTGGCGTGTGGTCGACGTCTCAGCGTGCCTCGTGTCGCTGCCAAGCAGACAATGATGCATGGGGGGTGAACCTCGTGACTCTGACTCCACACCCCCCACATTATTAGACTCACCTCCACATTCTCTGCCCTGGATAATCACTGCAATGTCCAGCCACCCCCCTACCCTCCTCCTCCCCCCATGCAGTTCCTTAATCCAATGTTTAAAGTGTTTCCTCCCACTGTGATTGATTTGATTGATTTCTGCCCTAATTAGCAAGCCCCCCCCCCACCATCACCCCACCCCCACCCTCACTGTTACCCTCCCCCCACCATCACCCCCCCCCCGCCACCATCACCCCACCCTCACTGTCACCCTCCCCCCATCACCCCCCACGTCCACCCCCAGCATTCACTGCCAGACTTCATCCCGACCATTGGGTTGATGTCTGTGGCCAATTGCCGTGAAGTATTTGTTGTTGTTGTTGATGTTGTTGTTGTTGATGATGTTGTTGTTGTCGTGAATTTATTTCAAATTATAAAAAAAATGAAATCGTTCGTTTCTCAGTCCTCTTGTCCTGGTGAGGGTAGTGGCGGCGGCAGCGTGTTGAGTAGTGGCGGTCCACACCTCCCCAGCACTACATCACTATACACTACTATACACAACACTACATCATTATACACTACTATAAGTGTATAGTATTAATGTATAGTATATACTATATATATATAATATAGTACGTTACCATACATTACATTCTATACACTACTATACATTACACTAACTATACATTACACTACTATACACTATTATACACTAATATACACTACTATACACTAACACTACAATACATTACACTACTATACATTACATTACTATACACTACTATACACTATACACTACTATACATTACATTACTATACACTACTATACACTACAATACATTACATCACTATACACTACTATACACTATACACTACTATACATTACATTACTATACACTACTATACACTATACACTACATCACTATACACTACTATACACTACAATACATTACACTACTATACATTACATTACTATACATTACATTACTATACACTACTATACATCACTATACACTACTATACATTACATTACTATACACTACTATACATTACACTACTATACATTACACTACTATACACTACTATACATTACTATACACTACTATACATTACATTACTATACACTACTATACATTACTATACATTACATTACAATACACTACTATACACTATACACTACTATACATTACATTACTATACACTACTATACACTATTATACATTACATTACTATACACTACATCACTACTATACACTACTATACATTACATTACTATACACTACTATACACTATTATACATTACATTACTATACACTACTACACTATACACTACTATACATTACATTACTATACACTACTATACACTATACACTACTAAACATTACATTACTATACACTGCTATACACTAATATACATTACATTACTATACACTACTATACATTACATTACTATACACTACTACACTATACACTACTAGACATTACATTACTATACACTACTATACATTAATACACATTACATTACTATACACTACTATACGTTACATTACTATACACTACATCACTATACACTACTATACATTACATTACTTTACACTATACACTACTACACTATACACTACTATACATTACATTACTTTACACTATACACTACTATACATTACATTACTATACACTACATCATTATACACTACTACACTATACATTACTATACACTACATAACTATACACTACTATACATTACATTAATATACACTACATAACTATACACTACATAACTATACACTACTACACTATACATTACTATACACTACTATACACTACTATACATTACATTACTATACACTACTACACTATACATTACTATACACTACTATACAATACTATACATTACATTACTATACACTACTACACTATACACAACTATACATTACATTACTATACACTACTATACGCTACTATACATTACATTACTATACACTAATACACTATACACTACTGTGCATTACATTACTATACACTACTACACTATTCACTACTATACATTACATTACTATACACCACTACACTATACACTACTATACATTACATTACTATACACTAAGACACTATACAGCACTATACATTACATTACTATACACTACTACACACTTCTATACATTACATTAGTATACACTACTACACTATACACTAATATACATTACATTACTATACACTACTACACTATACACTACTATACATTACATTACTATACGCCACTACACTATACACTACTATGCATTACATTACTACTACACTATACACTACTATACACTATAATACACTATACACTACTACTACACTATGCACTACACTACGATACACTGCTATACACTACACTACTCTCCACTACTGCGTTTTTGAACCTTTGTTGACTCGTAATGCCTTGAGACCAGGGCCGGATTTAAGTTCTTTGATGGTCGGTCACGGGCACTTCTGACTTCGCAGGCCTCGAGTGATAACTTTATAGAGTTGGTGTTGCTGGTGCTGCCCCATGTCACTACCACCACCGCTGTCACTAGCTCAAGCTGATACAACACTCGTCTGCCCTTTCTACTCTCGATTGAGAATGAGGTCGTGTGAAAAAAAAAACATTTGAACATGTTATTTGCCAATTTTGCAATTAAAAAAAAAATCTCCAAAAGTTCATCTCGGGTGTAAACTTCTCTCACCTTATGAAAGTAACCTCTATAAACATGACTCCCTCTTTGCCTATACACGGTGGCTTATCCTTGCTTCATAAAGACTAGGTTATTTTGCCCGTCCTAGGACGGAAGCTGCAATGTTTGAGCAGAGTATAATTGTATCTTGTGTAAATTTTAATGGCTGTGAACCTTGCACGAATGTACGTCATCAATCACTTAGCTGCATTTCACTGTATTAATAGCAGTGAATCTTGCACGAAAGTACGTCATCAAACACTTAGCTGCATTTCACTTTATTGATGGCAGTGAATCTTGCACGAAAATACGTCATCAATCACTTAGCTGCATTTCACTGTATTAATGGCAGTGAATCTTGCACGAAAATACGTCATCAATCACTTAGCTGCATTTCACTGTATTAATGGCAGTGAATCTTGCACGAAAGTACGTCATCAAACACTTAGCTGCATTTCACTGTATGAATAGCAGTGAATCTTGCACGAAAGTACGTCATTACACACTTAGCCGAATTTCACTGTATTAATGGCAGTGAATCTTGCACGAAAGTACGTCATCAAACACTTAGCCGCATTTCACTGTATTAATGGCAGTGAATCTTGCACGAAAGTACGTCATCAAACACTTAGCTGCATTTCACTGTATTAATGGCAGTGAATCTTGCACGAAAGTACCTCATCAATCACTTAGCTGCATTTCACTGTATTAATGGCAGTGAATCTTGCACGAAAGTACGTCATCAAACACTTAGCTGCATTTCACTGTATTAATAGCAGTGAATCTTGCACGAAAGTACGTCATCACACACTTAGCCGAATTTCACTGTATTAATGGCAGTGAATCTTGCACGAAAGTACGTCATCACACACTTAGCTGCATTTCACTGTATTAATGGCAGTGAATCTTGCACGAAAGTACGTCATCACACACTTAGCTGCATTTCACTTTATTAATGGCAGTGAATCTTGCACGAAAGTACGTCATCAAACACTTAGCTGCATTTCACTTTATTAATGGCAGTGATTCTTGCACGAAAGTACGTCCTCAATCACTTAGCTGCATTTCACTGTATTAATGGCAGTGAATCTTGGACGAAAGTACGTCATCAATCACTTAGCTGCATTTCACTTTATTAATGGCAGTGAATCTTACACGAAAGTACGTCATCACACACTTAGCTGTATTTCACTGTATTAATAGCAGTGAATCTTGCACGAAAGTACGTCATCAAACACTTAGCTGCATTTCACTTTATTAATGGGAGTAAATCTTGCACGAAATTACGTCATCAATCACTTAGCTGCATTTCACTGTATTAATGGCAGTGAATCTTGCACGAAAGTACGTCATCAAACACTTAACTGCATTTCACTGTATTAATGGCAGTGAATCTTGGACGAAAGTACGTCATCAAACACTTAGCTGCATTTCACTGTATTAATGGCAGTGAATCTTGGACGAGAGTACGTCATCAATCACTTAGCTGCATTTCACTTTATTAATGGCAGTGAATCTTACACGAAAGTACGTCATCACACACTTAGCTGTATTTCACTGTATTAATAGCAGTGAATCTTGCACGAAAGTACGTCATCAATCACTTAGCTGCATTTCATTGTATTAATGGCAGGAGGGGGGAGACGAAAAATTAATGTATGCTGTCTGAAAGCCACCGTAAGCGTGAACATTTCGGGTCTTAATTGATTGTTCACGCTTACGGTGGCTTTCAGACAGCATACATTAATTTTTCGTCTCCCCCCCCTCCTCTTTTCCGAACATAGATGGACTCGTCCTTCTAAACAAACTGTCAAATCGCTCTCCGTGGTGCTAACGTTTAAAAATAAATAAATACAAACCGCCACTTCATTTAAAAGTTTCTTGCCGTTGGTTTACACACCTGATGATGACTGTTTGTGTTACAGTCGAAACGTCGTGAGAATTTTGTTTTATATATATTTTTATTATTTCGTTGTTTCCCTTCAACGTGTTGACTTTACCGAAAGAACCAAGAATTTAAAGAGAGAAACACTTTATAATAGCGCACGACGTTTCGATTGCAACACCAAGCAATCATCATCAGGTACAAATGAAAGAGAGAGCTGCATTTCACTTTATTAATGGGAGTAAATCTTGCACGAAATTACGTCATCAATCACTTAGCTGCATTTCACTGTATTAATGGCAGTGAATCTTGCACGAAAGTACGTCATCAAACACTTAACTGCATTTCACTGTATTAATGGCAGTGAATCTTGGACGAAAGTACGTCATCAAACACTTAGCTGCATTTCACTGTATTAATGGCAGTGAATCTTGGACGAGAGTACGTCATCAATCACTTAGCTGCATTTCACTTTATTAATGGCAGTGAATCTTACACGAAAGTACGTCATCACACACTTAGCTGTATTTCACTGTATTAATAGCAGTGAATCTTGCACGAAAGTACGTCATCAATCACTTAGCTGCATTTCATTGTATTAATGGCAGGAGGGGGGAGACGAAAAATTAATGTATGCTGTCTGAAAGCCACCGTAAGCGTGAACATTTCGGGTCTTAATTGATTGTTCACGCTTACGGTGGCTTTCAGACAGCATACATTAATTTTTCGTCTCCCCCCCTCCTCTTTTCCGAACATAGATGGACTCGTCCTTCTAAACAAACTGTCAAATCGCTCTCCGTGGTGCTAACGTTTAAAAATAAATAAATACAAACCGCCACTTCATTTAAAAGTTTCTTGCCGTTGGTTTACACACCTGATGATGACTGTTTGTGTTACAGTCGAAACGTCGTGAGAATTTTGTTTTATATATATTTTTATTATTTCGTTGTTTCCCTTCAACGTGTTGACTTTACCGAAAGAACCAAGAATTTAAAGAGAGAAACACTTTATAATAGCGCACGACGTTTCGATTGCAACACCAAGCAATCATCATCAGGTACAAATGAAAGAGAGAGAAATCCTAGTAACTTATAAATATAATGCGAGACAGCACAGAGAGTCGGCTAACGTGACAGTCAACACCCTACCCGGTTGATGAAAGTTCTTCTCAAGATTGATTAATTTGAGAGAGAGAGAGATAACACACAGACACGGAGACACACGGACAGACACAATCGAAACGTCGCACGCTATTATTTAATCAATTTCCTCTCTCTACGTTGCTTTAGCGAAATAACCAAAGAGAATAAAAATACATCTTCGAGATTTTGTTAAAGCGGAGATGGTGTGCTGCTGATTGTGTAATTTTTCGTATTAGGGGCCGTCCATAAATGACGTCACGCACCTTAGGGGGGGGGGGGGTCAGACATTTGTGACGATGGGGGGGGGGGTGGGTTGAGAAATGTGACGTCACATCAAAATGCGCAACTTTAAATAAATATAGACAACACGTTCTAACTTAATTAAATAGACTTTTTAATAAATGTTTTCTCCTACAACATCAGAGTGCAGCGCCACATTAAATACGCACTACAATGACAATAGTTTAAAACGATTTGAAGCAGGTTTTATTTATTTGGGGGGGGGGAGGGGCAGAGCTTTGTGACGTCATATTTGAGGGGGGAGGGTCTGACTTTTTGTGACGCCGTGTGACGATGGAGAGGGGGGGGGTTAAAAATCGTCAAAAATCACGTGACGTAATTTATGGACGGCCCCCTTTGTCACGCGTTCATTTACCTTCACCACGGTGACGTTTAATGATTTGTAATGATGACAATTATTTACATAATCATCATTACGAGACCTCCTTTGCCAGAAACAAGATATAGGAATAGGTTTTACCCTTTTAACTGGCACAAAAACTGACACCTTTATTCAAGGCATCATGTTTGCAATAACCACAACACAAGCAGTCAAAATGCAAACAAAAAAGACAACTCTGATAATATGCACTGTCCTTGAATTTGATTGGTCCACACCCGAGACAGCTTTTCTTAGAGCCTAGTCTCCATTGGTGTTGGACCAGAAGACGCCAAAAGGCGTTGTGTTGTGGTCATTGCAAACATGATGCTTTGAATAAAGGTGTCAGTTTTTGTGCCAGTTAAAAGGGTAAAACCTATTCCTATAATCATCATTGTTACTATTAATACTGCATCATCTGCCCCTTCGTTGTGTTGGCCACGAGGTGGCGCAGACGAAGCAGGCGGACACACACACAGACAAAGATACCCCGTGTAGCCTTCACATGCGGCGGGGGGCAAGTGCCGTTAGCGAGTAGCACGCACGAAGGCCGGCACGGTACACGAGGGGGTGGGTGGCCAGCACCACGCCCGACCGCCTTTGTCTCCCCCAGTGGCGATGTTCACACACCACATCATCGGGTACTCATTTTGAGGCTGAGTCGACCTAGGGGAGGCCCGGGACCGGTTCAGATAATCGTCACTGGTGTTGGCCGTGAGCGGGAATCGAACCCAGGTCGCCAGGTTCATAGCGCTAACCGCTACACTATCGCTCCCCACAGACACACACAGATACACACAGACACACACAGACACACACAGACACAGACACACACAGACACATACGGACACATACGGACACATACACCACAGACACACACAGACACACAGACAGATACACACAGACACACACAGACACACACAGATACACACAGATACACACAGACACACACAGACACATACAGACACACACAGACACACACAGATAAACACAGACACATACAGACACACACAGACACACACAGATAAACACATACACACACAGACACACACAGACACATACAGACACACGCAGACGATGCTGTAATGATAACGAGCAAACCAGCACGTCCGTTGGATGTCAGCATCCGTCCGTCCAGCCAGCAAAACTTAAACAAATACATAGGTTGATCATAATTTTGCAAGCTCTCTCTCGATCCACTGCTGGATGGAGGCCTCTTCCGACCCGCGTCTGACCATACTTCACCAGGCTGGTCAGTGCGGGTTGATGAAGGGTTTGGGATGACCGAGGAGATATTATCGGACACTGGCTCAGATAGATATCACTCGCAACTGATGTTAGCCGGGAATCTGGCCGGATTGGTGCACGACTGATAAACAGCACGGTCCGCTCTTGTTCATGGTGCATATCCACTTTTTAAACAACAACACACAATTTTATTTTTTATTTTAATAAAATTAAGGCCGCGCTGAGCGAAACAGCTCATTTTTTTTAATCAGAAGCGACCTGGCCACACAATGATTGCTCGTCAGCGAAGTTGCTTCTCGTCGCCATCGTGCGAGAACGTAGAGCAGTAGCCAAATATGCTCTGAACGCGTGGTGACGTTGATGTTAAATGTTGGAGGGGAAACCCGGAGGACCCGGAGAAAAATCCACGCGACCACGTGGAGAGACAGAGAGAGAGACACGCAGACTCCAAATATACAGCAGCAGCAGGCGTCAGGGTCGGAATTGAACCCACGACCTCCTGTATACCTGGCGAGGTAGTTAACATCTCATTGCCACCGTCATCATGATGAGAGAGAGACACGCAGACTCCAAATATACAGCAGCAGCAGGCGTCGTCAGGGTCGGGATCGAACCCACGACCTCCTGTACACCTAGCGAGGTAGTTAACATCTCCTGGCCACCGTGATGATGATGATGAGAGAGACACGCAAACTCCAAATATACAGCAGCAGGCGTCGTCAGCGAGGTAGTTAACATCTCCTAGCCACCGTGATGATGATGATGAGAGAGACACGCAAACTCCAAATATACATTTGCAGGCGTCAGGGTCGGTATCGAACCCACGACCTCCTGCGTACCAGGCGAGGTAGTTAACATCTCGCCTCTGTACCGTATTCTCGGGATTACAAGACGCTCAAGAAAGTAGGACGGCGCCCCAAAGCTGCTGCTGCAGGGGTCATTGCGAACAACAGCGAAAAATAGCGAGTCTCCTAATCGGGAGAATACGGTACTGGCTAAGGGGAGCTGTCTCAATTAAACACACGTCTTCCGGAAGACCAATGTATTCTCTGGATTATAATAAGACGCACCCCCATCCCCGCCTCTATCAACATTGGCTCTCAAATATATGTACGTATGTTGAACTTCTTTCGCACCGTACGTAGCCAACCGTGCTGATCGGGGGTGCGAAATACAGGGGAATTAAGTGCGTCTTATAATCCGGGAAAAAAACGGTAAATGCGAGGCACGTTCTTTTCAATTGTCTCCACATCTACGCCTCTTTATCAGGAACCAAACAATGGACTTCTCCACAAATGTGGCTGTCGCCTGATGAAGCTGGTTGTAATTACTGGCGAAACGTCGTACTCGGATTGTAAATGTTGTGGCTTGGCTCTCCAACACACCGGTGTGCTGTACTAATACACTACACTATACACTACACTGCTATGCACTACACTATACACTACACTATACACTACACTACTATACATTACACTATACACTACACTACTATACACTACACTACTATACACTACACTACTATACACTACACTACTATACACTACACAATACACTACTATACACTACACAATACACTACACTACTATACACTACACAATACACTACACTACTATACACTACACAATACACTACACTACTATACACTACACAATACACTACTATACACTACACAATACACTACTATACACAATACACTGCAGTACACTGCACTATACACTACACAATACACTACACTACTATACACTACACTATACACTACACAACACACTACACTATACACTACACTACTATACACTACACTATACACTACTATACACTACACTAATATACACTACACAACACACTACACTATACACTACACTATATACTATACACTACTACACTATACACTACATTATACACTACACTATACACTACACTGCTATGCACTACACTATACACTACACTATACACTACACGCTAGTGCTGTACTAGTGACGAATTGACCACGTTCTGTTTACGTGACAACCCTTACTAGTTGGCTGTGTCGGGTGGTGGCGGGTTTTAACGACACATTTATACATTTACGTGATGTAACCCCCACACACAAAAAAAACCTCTATTACAGAATAAACTACTACAACGAGTTAAAAAAAAACCCCAACCACGTAATTGAAGATCGTCCCACTGTGTGCGAATCCGCGTGTCGCTTGCGACGATGCCGGTGATGGACGTGTTAAATGACCCGCGACTGATATGCTTTGGAAACAAATTAAAGAGAAACAACAACAACAATCATTATCATCATTACTCATCTTCTGAGATAATGACACTAATTCAAAGCTTGAGATCTGCAGTGGTGATTATTATTATTGCACTCTAATAAAGGGGGGAGTGTGCGCGTGTGTGAATGTTGAAGGGTGTGAGTGTGTGTGTGTTGAAGAGTGTGAGTGTGTGTGTTGAAGAGTGTGAGTGTGTGAATGTTGAAGAGTGTGTGAGTGTGTGTTGAAGAGTGTGTGTGTGTTGAAGAGTGTGAGTGTGTGTGAGTGTTGAAGAGTGTGTGAGTGTGTGTGTGTTGAAGAGTGTGAGTGTGTGAATGTTGAAGAGTGTGTGAGTGTGTGTTGAAGAGTGTGTGTGTGTTGAAGAGTGTGAGTGTGTGTGAATGTTAAAGAGTGTGTGAATGTTGAAGAGTGTGTGTGTGTGTGTTGAAGAGTGTGTGTGTGTGTTGAAGAGTGAGTGTGGATGTTGAAGAGTGTGTGAATGTTGAAGGGAGTGTATGTGTGTGTAAGAGTGTGTGTGTGTGTGAATGTTGAAGAGTGTGTGTGTGTAAGAGTGTGTAAGAGTGTGTGTGTGTGGGGAGCGATAGTGTGGCGGTTAGCGCGCTGCGCTATGAACCTGGCGACCCGAGTTCGATTCCCGCTCACGGTCAACACCAGTGACGATTATCTGAACCGGTCCCGGGCCTCCCCTAGGTCGACTCAGCCTTAAATGAGTACCTGGTGCGATGTGTAAACATCGCCACTAGGGAGACAAAGGCGGTCGGGCGTGGTGCTGGCCACCCACCCCCTCGTGTACCGTTCCGGCCTTCATAGGTGCTCGCTAACAGCACTTGCCCCTACAGTCTGTTACAGGCTATATGGGGGATCTTTGTCTTTGTGTGTGAATGTTGAAGAGTGTGTGTGTGTGTAAGAGTGTGTGTGTGTAAGAGTGTGTGTGTGCTACTTCACCTATATGGGGAATCTTTGTCTTTGTACTCCCGTTGGGGCAAACTGTTGGGGCAAGTGCTGTTAGCGAGCACCTATGAACAGACTGTAGGGGCAAGTGCTGTTAGCGAGCAGCACCTATGAAGACCGGCACGGCACACGAGGGGGTGGGTGGCTAACACCACGCCCGGACCGCCTTTGTCTCCCTAGTGGCAATGTTTACACACCGCACCAGGTACTCATTTGAGGCTGAGTCGACCTAGGGGAGACCCAGGACCGGTTCAGATAATCGTCACAATGATGGGGATCTTCGTCTTTGTGTGCGCTACGAACCCGCCGACCCGAGTTGATTCCCGCTCACGGCCAAGACCAGTGACGATCATCTGAATCGGTCATGGGCCTCTCCTGGGTCGACTCAGCCTCAAATGAGTACCAGGTCACCATCACGAGAGGAGACAAAGGCGGCCGGGCGTGGTGCTGGCCACCCACCCCCTCGTGTGCCGTGCCGGCCTTCATAGGTGCTCGCTAACAGCACTTGCCCCAACAGTCTGTTCATAGGTGCTACTCGTTAACAGCACTTGCCCCAACAGTCTGTTCATAGGTGCTCGCTAACAGCACTTGCCCCAACAGTCTGTTCATAGGTGCTCGCTAACAGCACTTGCCTCAACAGTCCGTAGAAGGCTATACGGGGGATCTTTGTCTTCGTGTGTGTGTGTGGACGCAGCATCAGCCCCATCATCATCAGCAGCAGCTTCACCATTATCAACAGCTTCATCATCGTCAGCAGTTGCTTCATCATAAAAATCAGCTTCACCATCATCACCAGCTTCATCAGCAGCAGCTTCACCATCACCAAAGTCATCGGCAGCAGCTTCACCGCCATCGTTATCAACAGTAGCATCAGCAGCCTCACCGTCACCATAGCCAGAAGCAGCAGCAGCAAACCCGATCCGGGACACGTGCGGTGCACATGGCCGCTCTGCTGTCCCTTTGTTGTGGCTCTTCAACAACGCGAGGATTCTCGGAGAAGCCCCCACCCACCCCTCCCCCCTAGCCCCCACCCACCCCTCCCCCCTAGCCCCCACTCACCCCTCCCCCCTAGCCCCCACCCACTCCTCCCCCCTAGCCCCCACCCACCCCTCCCCCCTAGCCCCCACCCACCCCTCCCCCCTAGCCCCCACCCACCCCTCCCCTCTAGCCCCCACCCACCCCTCCCCTCTAGCCCCCACCCACCCCTCCCCCCTAGCCCCCACCCACCCCTCCCCCCTAGCCCCCACCCCTCCCCCCTAGCCCCCACCCCTCCCCCCTAGCCCCCACCCCTCCCCCCTAGCCCCCCCACCCTTCCCCCATAGCCCCCCAACACCCTCCCCCCCAGCCCCCCACCCCCATAGCCCCCCCTAGCCCCCCCTAGCCCCCCCCGCACATTTTGTCACGTGTGGAGACGTCTCCCTTCGTAGCCCCTCCACCCCCCACGCCCCCCGAGGCCGTCTCGAGTCACGTGACGAGAACGTCACGTGGCAGTCGCCTCGCTCCGGATTCCTCCCTCGCTGTGCCGTCGAGTGTCGCGATCTTTCATTGATACCGCGGCAGGAGGAGCAGGAGCAGGAGCAGGAGGAGGAATCCGATGAGCTATAAAGCTCTTTGTTTACTCTCTCTCTTTCGCAGGTGTCCCCTAAGTGGCGCGGTGTCAGAACGTTACAACAACAAACAAACATCAACAACAACAATAACAAAACACACGGTGGGAATGTAAAGTATAGGATCGGTAAACAAAGCACTTTAAAATACTTACGAATTAAACTAAGCAACATTTGTTTCCTGTATCTTACCCGGTAGCGTCCCCACTGGGCTATTTGATTGTTTGTCAGACGCGACCTGGCCACAGATGACAACTCAACAGAGTGGCTTACCGTGCGCACGTTTCTAGCGTCAATGCAATCTCAATGATCTCGATGCATCTTGGTTCCAAATGTTGGAGGGTAAACGCCGGAGGACCCGGAGAAAAATCCACGCGACCACGGGGAGAGAGAGACTCAAACTCCAGATATACAGCAGCAGGCGTCATGGTCAAACCGACGACCTCCTGTATACCAGGCGAGGTAGTTAACATCTCCTAGCCACCGTGATGATGATGAGAGAGATACGCAAACTCCAAATATACAGCAGCAGGCATCGTCAGGGTCAAACCGACGACCTTCTGTATACCAGGCGAGGTAGTTAACATCTCCTAGCCACCGTGATGATGATGAGAGAGAGACACGCAAACTCCAAATATACAGCAGCAGGCATCGTCAGGGTCGGGATCGAACCCACGACCACCTGCGTACCAGGCGAGGTAGTTAACATCTCCTCGCCACCGTGATGATGATGAGAGAGAGACACGCAAACTCCAAATATACAGCAGCAGGCGTCAGGGTCGGGATCGAACCCACGACCTCCTGCGTACCAGGCGAGGTAGTTAACATCTCCTAGCCACCGTGATGATGATGAGAGAGAGACACGCAAACTCCAAATATACAGCAGCAGGCATCGTCAGGGTCAGGATCGAACTCACGACCTCCTGTGTACCAGGCGAGGTAGTTAACATCTCCTCGCCACCGTGATGATGATGAGAGAGAGACACGCAAACTCCAAATATACAGCAGCAGGCGTCAGGGTCGGGATCGAACCCACGACCTCCTGCGTACCAGGCGAGGTAGTTAACATCTCCTAGCCACCGTGATGATGATGAGAGAGAGACACGCAAACTCCAAATATACAGCAGCAGGCATCGTCAGGGTCAGGATCGAACTCACGACCTCCTGTGTACCAGGCGAGGTAGTTAACATCTCCTAGGCACCGCGGCGCCTCCAGATGAGCAGGAGTGGGGAGGAGGCAGCCTTAAATAGCCCACAGGAGTCGGGCAGACACCACAGATGAAATTCCAGCCGTGATCAATTTTAAATGGTGCAGGGTCACCCTCGCTCCGCAGCTTTGCGGGGCGGGGTTGGTGGGTCACGCTGAGATGGGAGTTGTCACAGCGCGTGCCAGGGTAAGGCACCCGGCCCGCTGGGGTTCGCGCTGCAGGAGCCGTGCCAGTACAGCAAGTAGGGTCAGGCGGTGGGCGAGGTGGGGGGGGGAAGCAGAGAGCAAGAGGGAGAGAGTTTTCTTGTGGTTGTTGTTGTTGATGACTTCCTTCCCACTGGGATTTCTCGTTTTGTGTACGGCGCTTTTTTCAGGAATATTTTTGCTGTTTTTTTTGCTTTTCCCCCCATGGATTTTCTGTTTTGCGCAGTCACACAAAGTCACTTTAAGATGTTTTTTCCTTGTTCGTGTTTTTTTTCTTCTGTTTGTTGTGGTTGCACTCCGATTCAAGAGCCGGATGGCTCACAGGGCTATACCAAAATAAACTGAAACTGAAAACTGAAAACAAAAAAATAAGAGCTATATCAAGACGGGGAAAACGCAATTCCCTTCCATCGCCCGTCGCGCCGTTTCAGGGTCTCCTCCTGCACTCGTGACGACCCTCAAGTCCACGCCAACGACGGACGGCCGCTGGCGGTGACGTCCCCAGGGCGCTCGTGCCAGCCTAGGTGCACCACGAGGCCACGGAACGCGCAGGAAGTCTCGCTGCTGACCGGAGGGGGGGGGGCCGGGGGGCCTGGTGGTGCTGGTGGTGCTGGTGGTGCTGGTGGTGTTGGTGGTGCTGGTGGTGCTGGTGGTGCTGGTGGTGCTGGTGGTGTTGGTGGTGCTGGTGGTGCTGGTGGTGCTGGTGGTGTTGGTGGTGCTGGTGGTGCTGGTGGTTGGGTCACGGGGACAGAGGCAGGTGTTAGAGGGTTCACTCGACGCGTCGTCTGCTCGTCCGGCGAGGGGCACAGCTGCCGCTGGGTAGGAGCTCTTCTCGGCTTTACTCGGGAAGATGGGAAAACGGGAGGGGTAAAATAACAAAGGCGAAGAGAAAAGTGGAAGGGAAATTAAAGAAAGAGAAAATGAAGCAAAGAGGAAGGAAATGGAAGGAGGGAAATTAATTCCGAAAAGGAAGAACTAAAAGTAAGATATATTGAAGGTAAAGGTGGAGTTTTTTGTGTGTAAATTGTACACACACAGACTTATATTTATGAAAACTTAGATATATTTAAAATGTAATTTCTTCTATCAGGCCCCACGGTACACAGTGCAGTCTCCAAAGAGTATTGACCCACTCTGTCTCTTTACGTGCTTACGAAGGAAGGGCCATTGCCCGAAACGTCGCCTGCAATATATATGTATGTGTGCGTGTGTGTTATTCCATTTTTTGAAGGCCACGGTGTAATTATTGACGAATGTGTTGACAGTTTTTTGTTGATTTCTGGTCAAGCGTTGCTTTGTGCACCTCCACCGCCCCAGCCGCAGCATCGCTAAGTAATGCGTGGAAAATAATAATAAATGTGTTTAAGCCGTTCTGCCAATGGCAAAGGAGAGTTGTTAAAAGATGTCCAAACACACCGAACAGGTGGTAACCCTTTGCAAAGGAGTCAAGTACTGCATTGACCAGACACGCTACTTATGGTGAACATGCGTTTAACTCTGTCATGCAAGGCCTTAAATATATTATATATAATTAAATATGCTCAAAATCCTCCCCCCCCCAAGATATTGCTATAAAAATGTTGCTATGATATGCAAATAAAAACAACAATTTGCTCAACCTTGGCCACAATATCTGGGACTCGTCTTCATGTAAATCAACGCACAGATTTCTGTTTACATGATTGTGGTTATGGTTGTTACTTTATTAATCCCTAATCTCTGCCATTACAATGAAACAAGAAATGGTAAAAACAGAGCAATGTGAATACAATTCACTAGTAGACATTATTGTAAAAAAGTTTATTTAAAACAAAATCTATCCCATGTGTTAGTGATTTTTTAAAATATTTTAGGCAGGAAATGAATTTTGATTTAAAGCTTTCGTGACTGCAGTAATTCATATTCTTAGCTCTTTCGGTAAAGTCACGTTGAAGGGAAACAATAAAATAATAAAATATATATTAAACAATACAAATTCTGACGACCGTTTGTGTTATGGTCGAAACGTCGTGAGAATTTTTTATCGTTTTATATATATTTTATTATTTTATTGTTTCCCTTCAACGTGACTTTACCGAAAGAGCTAAGAATATGAATTACTGCAGTCACGAAAGCTTTAAATCAAGAAGTAAAGTTTTGCCGGCTGGCTGGCTGCCTGGCACGGTGGTGACGTCACCGCGCACGCCTGCGCGATGACGTCACCCGCATGCCCGCTGCGTTGAGCCCGGGGTTCGTTGCGTGGCACTGACGTCATCACGCCCCCCCCCACCCCAGACAACACCCCCCGCCCGCGCGAATATTGGGCAAGTGATCGTTCATCAATAATTTACAATTGACATCTAGATTTGAAGCTTTCGTGACTGCAGGAATCCATGCTCTTGGGTTCTTTCGGTAAAGTCACGTGGGTATAAAATAAAATAAATCACGACGTTTCGGGCGCGACACCCAACTGGTGACGGACGCTTGTGTTGCGCCCGAAACGTCGCGATCCATTTTACTTTTATACCCACTGTCGTGACTTTACCGAAATAATCAAAGAGTACGGATTGACGCTATTTTTTTTTCATATTCTTAGCTCTTTCGGTAAAGTCACGTTGAAGGGAAACAATAAAATAATAAAATATATAAAACAATAAAAATTCTCACGACGTTTCGACCGTAACGCAAATGGTGACCGTTTGCGTTATGGTCGAAACGTCGTGATAATTTTTATTGTTTTATATATTTTTATTATTTTATTGTTTCCCTTCAACGTTACTTTACCGAAAGAGCTAAGAATATGAATAACTGCGGTCACGAAAGCTTTAAATCAAAATTTAAAGTTTTTTTTTCCTTTTTAAAAAATAAAAAAAACATTTTAGTTCGAGCCGTAACATTCCTCGACACGGAAACGGCCGACATCCAAGCCAGCTCGCTCAAGACTGACCGCTCAGGTGCATCACGTGGGATGACGCGCACGCACGTGCACGCGCACGCACGTGCACGCGCACGCACGTGCACGCGCACGCACGTGCACGCGCACGCACGTGCACGCGCACGCACGCGCCTGGAACGAACGTGAAGGCGACGGGCACCAAGGGTGTTGCGCGCGTGGTGCCAGAACAAGAATCAGGATGTGTGCTTCAAATCCGATGAGCTGTAAAGCTCTCTGCTTTTTTATTTTTGCTGCCACAGATGTCCGGCGTCGGTTGGCACGCCGGCAAGGGAGTACAGTGAAAGGCAGAGACGGTGATGGCCCCCCACCCACCCACCCCCCACCGTGTAGCCTCTATAAACTGTACGTTGAACTTCTTTCGCACCGTGCGTGGCCAACCTTGGTTATCGGAGGTGTGGGGGTGGGGGGGGGTGACGACAAACTAAACAACAACAACAACAAGAATCAAGTCTAAGTAAACACATGTTCAAAATTAGTACAGTAGTGTAGTGCATAGTAGTGTAATGTGTAGTGTAGTGTATAGTAGTGTGTAGCGTAGTGTATAGTGTAGTATAGTAGTGTATAGTGTAGTGTGTATTGTAGTGTATAGTAGTGTAGTGTGTATAGTGTAATGTTTAGCGTAGTGTATAGTGTAGTATAGTAGTGTATAGTGTAGTGTGTATTGTAGTGTATAGTAGTGTTGTGTATAGTGTAATGTGTAGCGTAGTGTATAGTAGTGTAGCGTAGTGTATAGCGTAGTATAGTAGTGCATAGTGTAGTGTGTATTGTAGTGTATAGTAGTGTAGTGTGTATAGTGTAATGTGTAGCGTCGTGTATAGTAGTGTAGTGTTTAGAGTAGTGTATAGTGTAGTATGTAGTGTATAGTGTAGTGTGTATTATAGTGTATAGTAGTGTAGTGTATAGTGTAGTGTGTAGCGTAGTGTATAGTGTAGCATATCGTAGTGTATAGTATAGTGTGTAGCGTAGTGTATAGTAGTGTAGTGTTTAGAGTAGTGTATAGTGTAGTATATAGTAGTGTATAGTGTAGTGTGTATTGTAGTGTATAGTAGTGTTGTGTATAGTGTAATGTGTAGCGTAGTGTATAGTAGTGTTGTGTATAGCGTAATGTATATTGTAATGTATAGTAGTGTAGTGTGTAGCGTAGTGTATAGTGTAGTATATAGTAGTGTATAGTGTAACGTATATTATAGTGTATAGTAGTGTAGTGTTTAGAGTAGTGTGTAACGTCACGTATATGTTAGTATATAGTAGTGTATAGTGTAGTATAGAGTAGTGCATAGCGCAGCGTATACTTGTGCATAATGTAGTATACAATGTATCCTTTCGCACCGCACGTAGCCAACGGTGCTAATCGTAGGTGCAGGTGGCCCCCAAGGGAGTGGATCGCGTCCTGGACCCCCAGCCGGGAGACGGAGCGGTTCAATCACCAGTTGGTGGGTTGGAACGACGTGTGAGAGACGCTACCAAAGAGAGACCACTCGCTGGGAATGACGCTCGGAGGAATGGAAAAAATATAAAATAAAATATTGATTTGAAGCTTTCGTGACTGCACGAATTCATAATCTTTGGTTCTTTCGGTAAAGTCACGTGGGTAGAAAAATAACACAAAATGAAAAATATTTAAATAAAACAAAACTAAATATTTCGTTTTATTTTATTTTATTTTTCTACCTACGTGACTTCAAATAAAACAAAATAAATATAAATGTAACAAAGGGAAATTTCCTTATTTTGTTTAATTTTTCTACCTAAGTCACTTTAAATAAAACAAAATAAAAAAACATTTAAATAAAACAAAATAACTGTTATTTTTATTTTGTTTAATTTTATTTTGTTTTATTTTTCTACCTACGTCACTTTACCGGAAGAACCAGGGAGTATTAAATAAAATGTTTATATTCGTGGTTCTCTCGGTAAAGGTCACGTAGAAGGGAAACCACAGCAAGAACATTTATCTTGCTGTGGTTTTCACACCTGATGATGATTGCTTGTGTTGCAGTTGAAACGTCGTGATGTGGTTTTCACACCTGATGATGATTGCTTGTGTTGCAGCCGAAACGTCGTGAGAATTTTATTGCTTTATATTTTTTATTATTTTATTGTTTCCCTTCTACGTGGTGGTGACTTTACCGAAAGAACCAAGAATATGAATCCCTGCAGCCACGGAAGCTTTAAATAAAAAAAGATGTTTATAGTTTAGTTAAAGAGCTCTCGAGCAGCGATGATTGCCTTGCGCTGCGAACCTGGCGAACCAAGTTCGGTCCCCACTCACGGCCAATATCGGTGACGATTATCTGAATCGGTTCTATGGGCCACGCTTAGGTCGGCTCGGCCCCAAATGAGTACCTGGTGCGGTGTGTAAACACCGCCACTTTGGGCGCTGCTGAGAATATATATGTAGAGGACTTACAGAGAATCTCGTCTCAGTGTGAGTTTACACCACCACATATAAATATTCTCAGCAGCTCTCCCCGCTATATGTTTCACCTGATGACGATTGCTGCTGTTGCGATCGAAACTTTCGTGATATTGTTATTATTTATATTTTTATTCTTTTTTTTTCTACCTACGTGGCTTTAGGGGGTTCTTTGTCTTGTGTTAGTGTGCGTGTGTGTGTGTGTCCACTCAGCCTCAAAAAAGTACCTGGTTCGTGTGTAAACATCGCCACTGGGGAGACAAAGGCGGTCGGGCGTGTAGCCTGGTCGGTTTTTCAAGAATGCTCGCCAAGAGCACTTGCCCCAAAAGTCTCGTCGGGCCTACACGGGGGATCTTTGTCTTTGTGTTGTCGTGTGTCAGCGTTAGTGTATGTGTGTCAATGTGAGTGTGCGTGTGTCAATGTAAGTGTGAGTGTGTGTCAATGTAAGTGTGAGTGTGTGTCAATGTGAGTGTGTGTCAATGTAAGTGTGCGTGTGTCAGCGTTAGTGTGAGTGTGTCAATGTGAGTGTGCGTGTGTCAATGTAAGTGTGCGTGTGTCAGTGTTAGTGTGAGTGTGTCAATGTGAGTGTGTGTCAATGTAAGTGTGCGCGTGTCAGCGTTAGTGTGCGTGTGTCAGTGTTCGTGTGCGTGTGTCAGTGTTAGTGTGTGTGTCAATGTGAGTGTGCGTGTGTCAATGTGAGTGTGTGTGTGCCAGTGTGAGTGTGCGTGTGTCAGTGTTAGTGTGCGTGTGTGTCAATGTAAGTGTGCGTGTGTCAGTGTTAGTGTGCGTGTGTCAATGTGAGTGTGCGTGTGTCAATGTAAGTGTGCGTGTGTCAGTGTTAGTGTGCGTGTGTCAGTGTTAGTGTGTGTGTCAATGTAAGTGTGCGTATGTGTCAATGTAAGTGTGTGTGTCAATGTGAGTGTGCGTGTGTCAATGTAAGTGTGCGTGTGTCAGTGTTAGTGTGTGTGTCAATGTGAGTGTGTGTCAATGTAAGTGTGCGTGTGTCAGGGTTAGTGTGCGTGTGTCAGTGTTAGTGTGCGTGTGTTAGTGTTAGTGTGCGTGTGTGTCAGGGTTAGTGTGCGTGTGTCAGTGTTAGTGTGTGTGTGTCAATGTAAGTGTGAGTGTGTGTCAATGTAAGTGTGCGTGTGTCAGTGTTAGTGTGCGTGTGTCAGTGTTTGTGTGCGTGTGTCAGTGTTAGTGTGCGTGTGTGTCAGGGTTAGTGTGCGTGTGTCAGCGTTAGTGTGCGTGTGTCAATGTAAGTGTGCGTGTGTCAGTGTGAGTGTGTGTGTGTCAATGTAAGTGTGAGTGTGTCAGTGTTAGTGTGCGTGTGTCAGTGTTAGTGTGCGTGTGTCAGTGTTTGTGTGCGTGTGTCCGTGTTTGTGTGCGTGTGTCAGTGTTAGTGTGCGTGTGTCAATGTGAGTGCACGTGTGTCAATGTGAGTGTGCGTGTGTCAGTGTTAGTGTGCGTGTGTTAGTGTGAGTGTGTGTCAATGTTAGTGTGCGTGTGTCAGTGTTAGTGTGCGTGTGTCAGTGTGAGTGTGCGTGTGTCAATGTGAGTGTGCGTGTGTCAATGTTAGTGTGTGTGTGTACTACTGGCTACTCCAGCAAGAACATCTGCTGGACTACATAGTGACGGACCAGCGAATGCGAGCCCATGTCCTTGACACCAGGACCTACCGTGGAGCTGATCTGCCCTCTGACCATCGACTAGTCATCTGTAAGATGCGCCTGCCATTCTTCCACTCCGGTGGTGGGTGTACACCCAGGACCCCATTCCAACCTAAAGTGGCCTGGTCTCAGTTATCTGATGAAAGTTGCAAGCGAGAATTTCATCATCGCTTGCGGCTGGGATTGGCATCGTCCCCGACTCCTCCTGATGTCGAGGGTAAATGGGCGAGGTTTAGGACTGTGACTCATGCAGCTGCAATGGCTGCTTTGGGTACGCGGTCCAGACCTCCCCAGACACCCTGGATGACAGAGGAGTTGTTCAGGATGGTTGAGAAAAAGCGACAGGCCCACTGTCATCGGCTACAGAATCCCACGTCAGAGAATGAGGAGGCTTACCGCAGCCTTCGCTCGGAGGTTCGGAGAGCCGTGAGGCGCTGCAAGGATGGGTGGTGGTCGCGGGTTGCTGAGGAGATGGAGTCTGCCTCAGTGGCCCGTGATCACAAATCGCTATTTAACTCCATCAAAAAAGTGACCTGCAGCGCCACACCTATTACCATCATTAGGGGAAAAAACGGTGATCCAATTTCCGACCCCCAGGAACAGGTTCGCAGATTTGCTGAGCATTTCTGTGAGGTCCTGGGGGAGGGAAAATCCCACAGCCAGGAAAACATCGTGGCACAAAGTGAGGATGACCCTGCTGAGGCTGCGGTGCCTCAAATATTGGATGAAGTCACCCCCTGTGAGTGGCTGGCTGAGGTGCCATCTGCTGAGGAAGTATTGAAGGCGATCCGGAGTCTGAGACCAGGAAAGGCAGCGGGCAGAGATGATCTCCCAAGCGAAATGCTGAGGGAGGGTGGCGTTTGTGCACAGACTGCCCTATATGACATCATAACAACAGTCTGGACCACTGGACGGGTTCCGCAGGATTGGAAGGATGCCCTGGTGGTCCCCCTTTTTAAGAAGGGGGACCGCACAGACTGTAACAACTACAGGGGCATCTCACTCCTCAGTGTGCCGGGAAAGGTCCTGGCAAGGATTATTCAGCATCGCCTTGCCAGGCACGCTGAGGAGAGGCTTGCGGAGCCCCAATGCGGTTTCAGGAAAGGGCGGTCCTGCACAGATGCCATATTTTCTGTCCGTCTGCTACAGCAGAGGTGTAGGGAATTCCAACAAGACCTACATCTCTGCTTTATTGACCTGGTCAAGGCCTATGATACCATCAGTAGGCCTGGGCTCTGGGTCGTTCTTCGTGCTTTTGGAGTACCTGACCCTCTGCTCACGATCATTAAGGACCTTCATGATGGTGAGCGGGCCCGGGTAAAACTACGTGGCCGGGAGTCAGAGCCATTCCCTGTACACCTTGGGGTGCGACAGGGATGTCCTCTGGCTCCCACATTATTTAACATCTATTTTGACCACGTAGTTCGTGAAGCCTTCAATAGCTGTACCGGGGGAATCTCTATATGGTACAGATATAATGGGAGGCTAATCGATGCCCGGGTGCGGTCAAGGGATGGCTCCCTATTGCTCAACCACGTTATGTATGCTGATGACTTGGTAATAGCGGCTCAGTCAGAGGAGGAGTTGGAGACGCTGCTGCTGAGACTGGAGCGTGCCACTAAGAGGTGGGGCCTTACCATCAGCCCCACCAAAACTAAGCACCTGCCTGGGTATTTTGTACCATCGGACACTCCACCCCCACAACTCCCAATCGGTGATGGGGCAGTTGTGGAGAGAGTGGAGAGTTTCCCATACCTGGGCAGTGTGCTTATGACTGGCTCCAGTTTAACAGCAGAGGTCTCACTCCGAATCAGTCGAGCGGCAATATCTTTTCATCGGTTGCGTAACGCTGTGTGGAAGCTACCTGGTCTGTCGCTCCGCACTAAGCTTCAGGTCTTCTCGGCCACGGTCATTCCCTCCCTTCTCTACGCTTGCGAAACGTGGACCCCCCTAATGGAACATCTTCGCCGGTTAGAAACATTTAGGCTGACCTGCCTACGATCCATCCTGGGTTTAACCAGACTGGATTGTGTGAGGAGCTCACAAATCCTTGAAAGATCTGGGCAGGGTCCCATCGGTGAGCTCCTCCGGCAGGCAAGGCTGCGATGGCTGGGTCATGTAGCCCGCATGCCCAGCCACCGCATGCCGAAACAGCTTTTGTTTGGCCGGATTGAGGGGGCTAAGCGGGCGCGGCACGGGCTAGAGAAGAGATGGAGTGATGTGGTACAGGAGGACGTGGAGCTGAGTGGACTTGCCGATGACTGGTACCAGCGGTGTCAAGATCGGCCTCTGTGGAGGAGGCTCGTGAAGGATGCTACTGGGCAGTTGGAGGCAGTCGCCCTCCAACAACAACGGAGG
This sequence comes from Petromyzon marinus, assembly GCF_048934315.1. NCBI lineage: Eukaryota > Metazoa > Chordata > Hyperoartia > Petromyzontiformes > Petromyzontidae > Petromyzon > Petromyzon marinus. Next base: position 8,007,046 of record NC_133720.1, read on the forward strand.
GCGGAGGAGCGACGCTCACAACAGCGAGCGGAGCGCCGGGTGGCTAAAGCACAGCAGGTTGGCACAGTAGGGGGCACAGGTGGTGCATCAGCCAGTCATCTCAGTCAGTCGACCCGTGGCACCTGGGTCTGCCCCGTGACCTCCTGCCAGCGGGCGTTCGACACTTCACGTGGCCTCAGGGTGCACATAGCCTGGCACAAGCGTCGTGGTGACGTCACCGCCACTTAGTGGCGAATGGCGGTTGTTGTTGTTGTTGTTGTGTGTGTGTCAGTGTGAGTGTGTGTGTGTCAGGGTTAGTGTGCGTGTGTCAGTGTTAGTGTGCGTGTGTCAGTGTTAGTGTGTGTGTCAATGTAAGTGTGCGTATGTGTCAATGTAAGTGTGCGTGTGTCAGTGTTAGTGTGTGTGTGTCAGGGTTAGTGTGCATGTGTCAGTGTTAGTGTGCGTGTGTGTCAATGTAAGTGTACGTGTGTCAGTGTTAGTGTGCGTATGTCAATGTGAGTGTGCGTGTGTCAATGTGAGTGTGCGTGTGTCAGTGTGAGTGTGCGTGTGTCAATGTGAGTGTGAGTGTGTCAATGTGAGTGCACGTCTACACGTGGCGCATCTGGCAGTCAATCAGTCAACCCCCTGGGCACCTGGGTCTGTCCTGTTCAGCGAGCCTTTGACAACTGCACGTAGCCTCGTGGTGCACCTAGCCTGGCACAGGCGCCGTTGTGACGTCACCGCCACTCAGTGGCGAATGTTGCACGCGCGCGTGCGCGTGTGTGTGTTCGTCTGTGTTCGTGTGTGCGTGCATCGGCCACTCATCTCAGTCAGTCGACCCGTGGCACCTGCTGGGCCTGCCCCGTGACCTCCTGCCGACGGGCGTACGACACTTCACGTGGTGGCCTCAACGTGCACCTAGCCTGGCACAAGCGTCGTGCTGACGTCACCTCCACTTAGTGGCGAATGGCGGTTGTTGTTGTTGTTGATTCCCGCTCACGGCCAACACCCAGTGACGATTATCTGAACCGCTCCTGGACCTCCCCTAGGTCGACTCGGCCTCAAATGAGCGCTTGGTGCGGTGTAAACATCGCCACTGAGGGAGAGACAAAGGCGGTCGGGCGTGGTGCTGGCCACCCACCCCCTCGTGTGCCGTGCCGGCCTTCATAGGTGCTCGCTAACAGCACTTGCCCCTGCAGTCTGTTGAGGCTACACGGGGGATCTTTGTCTGCGTGAGAGTGCAAGGAAGCGTGAGATCGCGTCCACACTTTTACGCGCGCGCACGTGGTAGCGGGGAGCGGTGGCGCAGCGGTTAGCGCACTGCGCTCACGAACCTCGGCCACCCCAGGGCCAACATCGGCGGCTGCTGCCTCGACGTCGCGACACGCAGGAGGAAGACAAAGGCGGCCGGGACGTGGCTACCGGCCAAACCGCACCATCCGCTCCGCACCACGGACGAGCGCGTGTCCGGCCACGCTCGTTGCGAACGAAGTCCAAAGGACGTCGAGAACCCACGGATGGTGGTGATGTTGGGGAGGGCCTCCCCCCGTGGGTTCTCGATGACAGCACTTGCCCCGGCAGCCTGCGCCGGCTACCCGGGTGGAGCTGAGTGTGTGTGGGGGGCGAGGTGCGAATCTTTACCTTTGTGTACACACACACACACAGCACGTGACGCACGCACGCGCGCGCGGTTCTGCAGACCACTGCTTTCGCGGCTGATGACGGACGCCCTGCGTTGCACCACGAAACGTCGTGATTCGTCCTGTGCTTCTACCCACGTGACTTTTACCGACAGAAGACCAAAGAGCGTGGGATGAGTTTGCGGTCACTGAAAGCTTCAAATGGAGAGGTGTCGGGGGTCGCAGCGTCGGGGAGTGTCCATCGGAGCGGCCCGCGTGCCCACGTGCCCGTGTGCCCATGTGCCCGTGTGCCCACGTGCCCGTGTGCCCACGTGCGTGTGTGCCCACGTGCCCGTGTGCCCGTGTGCCCGCGTGCCGTGTGGCGGGCGATTCCACCTCGCGAGAGGAGAGAGAGAAATAAATAAGTCGCTGCCGATAACGACGCCCATAACGAAGTTAATGGCTCGGAAAAGCAGATTTATGGGCAGGGACTTCGCAAACGATGCTATTCCATACCCAGGACAATTAGCATATTAATTTGCATGGTAATTAACATAATCTACATCTGCCAATCAGCACAAACCATCTGGTGGTTACATAAACAAGTCTTAAGTTTTAATTAAAAGCTAGCGTTAACGTTGGCATAATTAGGGGGGGGTGGGTGGGTGAGAGGCTTGCGAGAGGGGGGTGTGTGTGTGTGTGCCGCTAATGTTGATATATTTTTTTAATGCCCTATATTCAAAAGAGTTTCGCGACAGATTATATGGGAGGTGTGTGGTGTGTGTGTGTGTGCCGGGTGAGTGGAAATCACTGGGGCGGTTGGCACGTGGGGTATTATGGATTGAGAATCACTTTATAGACAAGGCGAGCCGTAGAAGCATGCCACAAGCATCCCCCCACCGGTTAATTGTCACTAATCCATGCCGTGGAATGAACAAAAAATAACTTACACAAAATAAAATAAAAATATACACACACGGAGAATGATCGCGCCGCGCAGGCTGTTATTATTCACACGCAGGCGGGCGGGCGCGCGCGCGCGCGTGCACGAATGATTACAGGCAAAGGCAAAGATCACCCGTATAGCCTTCACAAAGTGTTCGGGGCAAGTGCTGTTAGCGAGCAGCACGTATAAAGGCCGGCACGGCACGCGAGGGGGTGGGTGGCCGGCACCACGCCCGACCGCCTTTGTCTCTCCCTCAGTGGCGATGTTTACTACACACCGCACCAGGCTACTCATTTGAGGCTGGGTCGACCTAGGGGAGGCCTGATGTACAAAAGACAAAGATTCACCCCTGCAACTTTAGCAAGCTGCTGGGACAAGTGCTGTCAGGGAGCACCCTATTATACCCGATATAGACTCTACACACTCACCAACAACCCCACCTAGAATATGATATTGTATACATGTATGATGTGCAAAGAATGACGAACATGGCACGTGTAACGAACACATTAAGGCTGGTACTGCTTACGGAGGGGTGGTGTTGTCAACAGAACCACGACACCCCCCACCCCCACCACCTGCCCGGCCGCCTTTGTCTCCCCAGGTACTCGTTTAAGGCTGAGTCGACCTAGGGGAGGCCCAGGACCGGATCAAATAACGGCCACCGGTGTTGGTGGCCCTGGTGCGGGAATCGAACTCGGCTCGCCGGATTCGTAGCGCAGCGTAGCGCTAACCACTGCGCCACCGCTCCCCACACACGCACACGCACGTGCACTGCACTCGAACATGCGAACATGCGAACATGGAACGTATGTGTCCGCGTGACGCGCGTGACACGTGTGATCTCAATTCTGTTATCCACCCGCAATGCAATTAACTTCAACCCCGGTACCGCCGCTCCTTATTTAATTACGCATTAAATTAAACTCGTGGAGCGCGGTCTTAATTCCCACCACACCACCACCACCACCCCCTTTTTTACGCAAACCGGTTAAAAAGTTTTTACAGTTAAGAACTTTGTGTGTTTGCATGTAATTTATTACTTGTTGAAGTGTTTGTGTTGCTCAAACACTCAACCACCCGAGGTGCGGTGGCCCCCCACCTCTCTCTCTCTATCTCCGTGTGAGAGCGAGCGAGCGACTTGCCCGGGATGAGATTCGCATTTGAAGACGTTTCGGAATTTCGGAATTTCGGAATTTGAGGACAGTTGAGAGTGACGGCGTTGCGGCCTGCAGGTGGGATGATAGCCCGCGGATGTCGGAGGTTGCTATAGGCTGCCGGCTGCTGTGCCGTTCCTCATCGTTAACACAGCATGGCAGGGGATTGTCAGATACAGCTGACTCCACCACTACCACCACTAACACTACTGCCATCACTATTACTTCCACTACCACCACCACTATCACCACTACTACCACCACTACCACCACTACCACCACCACTACCACAACTACAACCACTACCACCACTATCCCTACTACTATCACCACTACTACCACCACTACCACCACTACCACCACCACTACCACCACTACTACTACCACTACTACCACCACTACCACCACTACCACCACCACTACCACCACTAACACCACTACGACCACCACCACTACCACCACCAATACCACCACTCCCACCACCACTACCACCACTAACACCACTACGACCGCCACCACTACCACCACCAATACCACCACCACCATCCACCACTACCACCACCACTACCACCACCACTACCACCACTACCACCACCACCACCACTACCACGACCACCACCACTACTACCACCACTACCACCACTACTACCACCACTACCACTACGAC
>NC_133720.1:8013913-8026413 GCF_048934315.1 Petromyzon marinus
CCACCGCCACCACCACCACCACCACCGCCACCACCACCATCACCACCACCGCCACCACCATCACCACCACCGCCACCGCCACCACCACCGCCACCACCGCCACCACCACCACCACCACCGCCACCACCACCATCACCACCACCGCCACCGCCACCACCACCGCCACCACCGCCACCACCACCACCGCCACCACCACCGCCGCCGCCACCATCGCTACCATCAGCAGCAGCAGCAACAGCCATGGTAAATCCACTGCTGGATGAGGTCATCCCTGCCACAATCCATCCGCCACGTTTTCGTGGGCCGGGTGGCACTTCGCACGCAACGCAGAGGCTCACTTAACGCACTGGGGCCGGCAGCTTGTAGCGTCTATTTTTTTTTTTCGGGGAGGAGGGGTAAATGACGTCGTGGCGAAACGGTTTATTGACTTTCAATTATTTTCCAGCACGACAGACGCCCGTTTAGTAGCGCAATTAGCTGCGTAATGACTGGAGACAAAAGTTAATTGTGTCATAATAGAGGCACTAGCCTAGAGTCGGAGACGCTTCGCTGCTCTCGAGAAATTATCTGGTGGATGCAGGAGGCGCCTCATGAAGGTAGAGAGAGAGAGAGGGGGGGAGGGGAGGGAGGGCTACAGCCTCCACGCTCTGAGAGAGAGAGGGGGGGAGATTAGCGCAATATACATTCAACACTATCATTTTACAAGTTTGGAGGGTACATTTGCATCGCGGCTACAGCGATATATTTTCATTAACCTAATAAAGGCGCGGAGAGTGGGAGGAGAGTGGGAGAGAGATAGGTGGTGGGGGGGTGGTGGGTGGGTGGGTGGTGGGTGGGTGGGGGACACGCATTGAATTGATGGGGTAGGGTTGAGTGAGTGAGTGCGTGGGGTGGGCTTAGAGGGATGGAGAGATTCATAATTTTCGCCGGAGCTCTCGCTGCAGCAGAGGCGATGGAGGAGACGAGGGACGAGCGGGAGCTGAATTGGCTGAGCTCCCGAAACTACTAAAATAAAATAACGCAAATTGAGGCAGACAAAAAATTTATATATATGCTGTCTAAATATATCTACCGTATGTGATGGGATGGTTGAGCGAGTGAGTGAGTACGTGTGCTGTGTTTGTCTACGGGTGGAATGGAGGGAGATCAGAGTTTATATACTTGGGGCTGAACTGCGGAAAATATTAAAACATTTCCCACCGCTGCTGAGGTGTGGGATGGGTGGTCCCAGGGATTTGGGGGATTGAAGAGAGGCAGAGGGGGGAGGGGCCAGATAGTCCATGAGGAATTGGGGCAGCGGAAGGCGTTTGTTTTATTTTAAATAAGGTTGATGAGAACGGGGCCGGTTGGCACTGTTGGCTACGTACGGTGCGAAAGAAGTTCAACATACATACAAAAATCCAAAAACGCCAAGCGGTTAGCAACAAGCAGCACTATCAAAGTTGCAATGAGATAATAGTTCTATCGGGTGCTTTTTTTTAGCAAGTTTATTTTAAGAGACTGGGGTAAGACGACGATGATTATGATGAGGATGATGGGCGCAGTGATAGGGAAAAATCATAAAGAGAAGTAAGGTGAGCCGCAGTGTGGTGAGTGAGTGGGTGAATGAGTGACTGGCTGGGTGGGTGAGTGACTGGGTGGGTGGGTGAGTGAGTGAGTGGGTGGATGAGTGACTGGCTGGGTGGGTGAGTGGCTGGGTGGGTGGGTGAGTGGGTGGGTGGGTGGATGAGTGACTGGCTGGGTGGGTGAGTGGCTGGGTGGGTGAGTGACTGGCTGGGTGGGTGAGTGGCTGGGTGGGTGAGTGAGTGGCTGGGTGGGTGAGTGACTGGGTGGGTGGGTGAGTGGCTGGGTGGGTGGGTGAGTGGCTGGGTGGGTGAGTGAGTAGCTGGGTGGGTGAGTGACTGGGTGGGTGGGTGAGTGGCTGGGTGGGTGAGTGACTGGGTGGGTGGGTGAGTGGCTGGGTGGGTGAGTGACTGGGTGGGTGGGTGAGTGGCTGGGTGGGTGAGTGGCTGGGTGGGTGAGTGACTGGGTGGGTGGGTGAGTGGCTGGGTGGGTGAGTGACTGGGTGGGTGAGTGGCTGGGTGGGTGAGTGGCTGGGTGTGTGGATGACTGGGTGGGTGGGTGAGTGACTGGGTGAATGGGTGAGTGGCTGGGTGGGTGAGTGAGTGGGTGGATGAGTGACTGGCTGGGTGGGTGAGTGACTGGGTGGGTGGGTGAGTGGCTGGGTGGGTGAGTGAGTGGCTGGGTGGGTGAGTGACTGGGTGGGTGGGTGAGTGGCTGGGTGGGTGAGTGACTGGGTGGGTGGGTGAGTGGCTGGTTGGGTGAGTGAGTGGCTGGGTGGGTGAGTGACTGGGTGGGTGGGTGAGTGGCTGGGTGGGTGAGTGACTGGGTGGGTGGGTGAGTGGCTGGGTGGGTGAGTGACTGGGTGGGTGGGTGAGTGGCTGGGTGGGTGAGCGGCTGGGTGGGTGGGTGACTGGGTGAGTGGGTGAGTGGCTGGGTGGGTGAGTGACTGGGTGGGTGAGTGGCTGGGTGGGTGAATGGCTGGGTGTGTGGATGACTGGGTGGGTGGGTGAGTGACTGGGTGGGTGGGTGAGTGGCTGGGTGGGTGGGTGAGTGGGTGGGTGGGTGAGTGGGTGGGTGGGTAAGTGACTGGGTGGGTGGGTGACTGGCTGGGTGGGTGAGCGGCTGGTTGAGTGAGTGGTTGGGTAGGTGTGTGAGTGACTGGGTGGGTGGGTGAGTGGCTGGGTGGGTGGGTGAGTGGGTGGGTGGGTGGATGAGTGACTGGCTGGGTGGGTGAGTGGCTGGGTGGGTGAGTGACTGGCTGGGTGGGTGAGTGGCTGGGTGGGTGAGTGAGTGGCTGGGTGGGTGAGTGACTGGGTGGGTGGGTGAGTGGCTGGGTGGGTGGGTGAGTGGCTGGGTGGGTGAGTGAGTGGCTGGGTGGGTGAGTGACTGGGTGGGTGGGTGAGTGGCTGGGTGGGTGAGTGACTGGGTGGGTGGGTGAGTGGCTGGTTGGGTGAGTGAGTGGCTGGGTGGGTGAGTGACTGGGTGGGTGGGTGAGTGGCTGGGTGGGTGAGTGACTGGGTGGGTGGGTGAGTGGCTGGGTGGGTGGGTGACTGGGTGGGTGGGTGAGTGGCTGGGTGGGTGAGTGGCTGGGTGGGTGAGTGACTGGGTGGGTGGGTGAGTGGCTGGGTGGGTGAGTGACTGGGTGGGTGAGTGGCTGGGTGGGTGAGTGGCTGGGTGTGTGGATGACTGGGTGGGTGGGTGAGTGACTGGGTGAATGGGTGAGTGGCTGGGTGGGTGAGTGAGTGGGTGGATGAGTGACTGGGTGGGTGGGTGAGTGACTGGGTGGGTGGGTGAGTGGCTGGGTGGGTGAGTGAGTGGCTGGGTGGGTGAGTGACTGGGTGGGTGGGTGAGTGGCTGGGTGGGTGAGTGACTGGGTGGGTGGGTGAGTGGCTGGTTGGGTGAGTGAGTGGCTGGGTGGGTGAGTGACTGGGTGGGTGGGTGAGTGGCTGGGTGGGTGAGTGACTGGGTGGGTGGGTGAGTGGCTGGGTGGGTGAGTGACTGGGTGGGTGGGTGAGTGGCTGGGTGGGTGAGCGGCTGGGTGGGTGGGTGACTGGGTGAGTGGGTGAGTGGCTGGGTGGGTGAGTGACTGGGTGGGTGAGTGGCTGGGTGGGTGAATGGCTGGGTGTGTGGATGACTGGGTGGGTGGGTGAGTGACTGGGTGGGTGGGTGAGTGGCTGGGTGGGTGGGTGAGTGGGTGGGTGGGTGAGTGGGTGGGTGGGTAAGTGACTGGGTGGGTGGGTGACTGGCTGGGTGGGTGAGCGGCTGGTTGAGTGAGTGGTTGGGTAGGTGTGTGAGTGACTGGGTGGGTGGGTGAGTGGCTGGGTGGGTGAGTGACTGGGTGGTGGGTGAGTGGCTGGGTGGGTGAGTGGCTGGGTGGGTGTGTGGCTGGGCGGGTGAGTGAGTGACTGGGTGAGTGGCTGGGTGGGTGAGTAAGTGGGTGGGTGAGTATCTAACTGGGTGGGTGGGTGAGTGGCTCGGTAGGTGGGTGAGTGACTGGGTGGGTGGGTGAGTGGCTGGGTGGGTGGGTGACTGGCTGGGTGGGTGAGCGGCTGGTTGAGTGAGTGGCTGTGTAGGTGGGTGAGTGACTGGGTGGGTGGATGAGTGGCTGGGTGGGTGAGTGACTGGGTGGTGGGTGAGTGGCTGGGTGGGTGAGTGGCTGGGTGGGTGAGTGGCTGGGTGGGTGAGTGAGTGACTGGGTGAGTGGCTGGGCGGGTGAGTGAGTGACTGGGTGAGTGGCTGTGTGGGTGAGTAAGTGGGTAGGTGAGTATCTAACTGGGTGGGTGGGTGAGGGGCTGGGTGGTGGTTGGACACAGACAGGGGTGAGTCTCATAGACGTGGGTCCTCAACGTGGCTGAAGCAATCAATCAATGGGGTGAAGGTGATGGGAACAGTGGCTATGATTGTTTGGGTTTGACGGGAGTCGGGCCTTCTGCTGGACATCTGTGAAAAAGAGCTTTATAGCTCATCGGATTCCACCTGTATGACTCAATATTCTCATTGTGATTCATTCCAGCCGGAGCTGTTCAGGGCTGCGCTCCGAAAAACGAAAAATGTCTGCCCAACCAACAACCCTCTTCCTGCCGTGGGCAGGACAAGCCAAGGGTGGGGTGGCAGACATCGACAGCCCAGGAAGGGCACACGTGGCCTGAGCACGTCCACCGGGGAGATGGAGCGACAAAATTTGGTGGACGTTGCAGGTGTACGGTGGTTGATCCCACCGCGCGATCATCTTGGGCAAGGGGTGGCTTCATCCAGCAGTGGATTGACCATGGCTGATGATGATGAAGGTTGCTGCTGGCAATACAACAGTGACGGAAATCTAAACCGGTTCTGGTTTTCCCCTATAGGCATGTGTGTGAGAGAGACCTCGATACTAAATACACATACAGAAATAAACCCAAATCCACGTGTGAGTGTGTTTGTGAGAGACCTTGATCCTAAATACCCCCAACAGAAATAAACCGAAATCCACGTGTGAGTGTGTTTGTGAGAGACCTTGATCCTAAATACCCCCAACAGACATAAACCCAAATCCACGTTCATGTGTGTGTGTGTGAGACCTTGATCCTAAATACACATACAGACATAAACCGAAATCCACGTGTGAGTGTGTTTGTGAGAGACCTTAGTCCTAAATACACATACAGATATAAACACAAATCCACGTGTGAGTGAGAGAGAGAGAGACCTCGATCCTAAATACCCTCAACAGATATAAACCAAAATCCACGTTTATGGGTGTGTGTGAGACCTTGATCCTAAATACCCCCAACAGAAATAAACCGAAATCCACGTGTGAATGTGTTTGTGAGAGACCTTGATCCTAAATACACATACAGACATAAACCCAAATCGACGTGAGTGTGTTTGTGAGAGACCTCGATCCTAAATACCCTCAACAGATATAAACCAAAATCCACGTGTGAGTGTGTTTGTGAGAGACCTTGATCCTAAATACCCCCAACAGAAATAAACCGAAATCCACGTGTGAGTGTGTTTGTGAGAGACCTTGATCCTAAATACCCCCAACAGACATAAACCCAAATCCACGTTCATGTGTGTGTGTGTGAGACCTTGATCCTAAATACACATACAGACATAAACCCAAATCCACGTGTGAGTCTGTGTCTGTCCCGCTCACGGCCACCAGCGACAGATATCCGAGCCGGGTCCTGGACTCTCCCCCAGCTCGACTCATCCATCAATCGACGGCCCGGAGCGCCGTGTAAACATCGCCGATCGGGGGGGGGGGGGGGGAGACAAAGGCGGACGGGCACGGATTAATTCTGACAAACCCCCGACCGCCCCTCGTGTTGAACATCGTGACGGCGGCCTTCACAGGCCAGGCGACGATCCTCGCTCGCTGCCAGCGGCACTTGCCCCGACAGACTGTCGAGGCTACACGTGGTGGACCTTTTGTCTTTGCTAGTGCGGCAGGCACCCCCACACACACACACGGGTCTTCATTGCCGGACTTACAAAATAACAATAACACTGGCAGAGAGATGGGGGGGGGGGGGCAGGGGGGGGCAGGGGGGCAGGGAAGGGGGGGTCCTGGGGGGGGGTCCTGGGGGGGAGGGGGGGCGTCTGTTTACCGCAATTAAGAGGGAGGACGAGGCTGCTGTAATTCAGAAACTAAATGTCTTCACGTCCTTGCGGTAATTTTTCATTTATGAACCTATCTGTGTGTCCCCGCTCTCTCTCCTGTCTCACACTCTCTCACACTCTCAATCTCTCTTGCACTCTCTCACTCACTCTCTCTGTCACTCTCTCACTCTCTCTCTGTCACTCTCTCTCTCTCACACTCTCTCACACTCTCATGCTCTCCTGAGCAATAAATAACACTCGTAACGCTCACTTTCACACTCTCTCTCTCACACTCTCACTCTCACTCTCTCACACTCTCTCACTCTCTCTCACGCTCTCTCACTCTCTCTCTCTCTCACACTCTCACACACTCTCACTCTCTCACACACTCTCTCACACTCTCTCACACTCTCTCACACACTCTCTCTCTCGCTCTCTCACTCTCTCTCTTTCATGCTCTCCTGAGCAATAAATAACACTCGTAACGCTCACTCTCTCTCACTCTCTCTCTCTCACACACACTCTCTCTCACGATCTCTCACACTCTCACACACTCTCACTCTCTCACACACTCTCTCACACTCTCTCTCCTCTCTCACACTCTCACACACTCTCATACTCTCACACACTCTCGCTCTCTCACTCTCTCTCTTTCATGCTCTCCTGAGCAATAAATAACACTCGTAACGCTCACTCTCACACTCTCTCTCACTCTCTCTCTCACACACACACTCTCTCTCACGCTCTCTCACACTCTCACACACTCTCACTCTCTCACACACTCTCTCACACTCTCTCTCCTCTCTCACACTCTCACACACTCTCATACTCTCACACACTCTCGCTCTCTCTCTCTTTCATGCTCTCCTGAGCAATAAATAACACTCGTAACGCTCACTCTCACACTCTCTCTCACTCTCTCTCTCTCACACACACACTCTCTCTCACGCTCTCTCACACTCTCACACACTCTCACTCTCTCACACACTCTCTCACACTCTCTCTCCTCTCTCACACTCTCTCACACTCTCATACTCTCACACACTTTCTCTCTCTCTCACACACTCTCTCACTCTCTGTCACACTCTCTCACACTCCCTCACACTCTCACACTCTCACACACTTTCTCTCTCTCACACACACTCTCTCACGCTCTCTCTCTCTCACACACTCTCTCACTCTCTGTCACGCTCTCTCACACTCTCTCACACTCTCTCACACACTCTCTCACGCTCTCTCTCTCTCTCTCTCACACACTCTCTCACTCTCTGTCACGCTCTCTCACACTCTCTCACTCTCTGTCACACTCTCTCACACACTCTCTCACTCTCTCTCTCTCTCACACACTCTCTCACACACTCTCTCACACTCTCTCACTCTCACACACTCTCTCACACTCGCACAAAGACAAAGGTCCCCCGTGTAGCCTTGTAACGGGCTGTTGGGGCAAGTGCTGTCCGCAAGCAGTAACAGCAGCAGCACCTATGAAGATAGCCGGCAATGTGGCACACGATGGGGTGGGTGGCCAGTACCAAACTCGGCCGCCTTTGTCCCCCCAAGTGGCGATGGTTACACACCGCACGAGGTACTCGTTTGAGGCTGAGTCGACCTAGCAGAGGCCCAGAACATAATAATAATAATTGACATTTGTAAAGTGGCGCGTTTCATCCGTAGATCGCAATTCGCCTCCGTGTATGGAAAGGCAAGGTGTGAACAGAACCTGCAGGGTACACTCACCAACTCACCCACTCACTCACCAACTCACCCACTCACCAACTCACCAACTCACCAACTCACCCACTCACCAACTCACTCACCAACTCACTCACCCACTCACCCACTCACCAACTCACTCACCAACTCATTCACCCACTCACCAACTCACTCACCAACTCACTCACCCATTCACCCACTCACCCACTCACCAACCCACTCACCCACCCACTCACCAACCCACTCACCCACTCACCCACTCACTCACCAACTCACTCACTCACCCACCCACTCACTCACCAACTCACCCACTCACCAACCCACTCACCAACCCACTCACCAACCCACTCACCCACTCACCCACTCACTCACCAACTCACCCACTCACCCACCCACTCACCAACCCACTCACCCACTCACTCACCAACTGACCCACTCACCCACCCACTCACCAACTCACTCACCAACCCAAAGGCAATGAGTGAACAGAACCTGTAGGGTACACGGCCAGGCCGAGGGGGTGAAGGCCAATTTACCCACTCACTCACCCACTCACCCACTCACTCACCAACTCACCCACTCACCCACTCACTCACCAACTCACTCACTCACCCACCCACTCACCCACTCACTCGCTCGCTCACTCACCCACTCACCCACTCACCAACCCACTCACCCACTCACCCACTCACTCGCTCACTCACCCACTCACCAACCCACTCACCAACTCACTCACTCACCCACCCACTCACCCACTCACTCGCTCACCCACTCACTCGCTCACCCACTCACCCACCCACTCACTCACCCACTCACCCACCCACTCACCCACTCACCAACCCACTCACCAACCCACTCACTCGCTCACCCACCCACTCACCAACCCACTCACCCACTCACCAACCCACTCACCAACCCACTCACCCACCCACTCACCCACTCACCAACCCACTCACCCACCCACTCACCCACTCGCCAACCCACTCACCAACCCACTCACCCACCCACTCAGCCACTCACCCACTCACTCACCCACCCACTAATCCACTTACTCACCCACCCACTCACTCACTCACTCACCCACCCACTCACCCACCCACTCACCCACTCACTCACCCACCCACTCACCCACTCACCCACTCACCCACCAGCTCACCCACTCACTCACCAACTCACCGACTCGCTCAGCCGCTCAGAACCAGAGTAAACGACCAGGACTAGGGGGTGAAAGGCAATTTACCCACTCACTCGCTCACATACTCACCCACCCACTCGCCAACTCACCCACCCATTCACTCACCCACTCCCCCACCCACTCACTCGCTCACCCAATCACCCACCCACTCACTCACCCACTCACTCACCCACTCACCAACTCACTCACTCACCCACCCACTCACCCACTCACTCGCTCACCCACTCACTCGCTCACCCACTCACCCACCCACTCACTCACCCACTCACCCACCCACTCACCCACTCACCAACCCACTCACCAACCCACTCACTCGCTCACCCACCCACTCACCCACTCACCAACCCACTCACCCACTCACCAACCCACTCACCAACCCACTCACCCACCCACTCACCCACTCACCAACCCACTCACCCACCCACTCACCCACTCACCAACCCACTCACCAACCCACCCACCCACTCACTCACCCACTCACCCACTCACCAACCCACTCACCAACCCACTCACTCGCTCACCCACCCACTCACCAACCCACTCACCCACTCACCAACCCACTCACCAACCCACTCACCCACCCACTCACCCACTCACCAACCCACTCACCCACCCACTCACCCACTCACCAACCCACTCACCAACCCACTCACCCACCCACTCACCCACTCACCCACTCACTCACCCACCCACTAATCCACTCACTCACCCACCCACTCACCCACTCACTCACCCACCCACTCACCCACCCACTCACCCACTCACTCACCCACCCACTCACCCACTCACCCACTCACCCACCAGCTCACCCACTCACTCACCAACTCACCGACTCGCTCAGCCGCTCAGAACCAGAGTAAACAACCAGGACTAGGGGGTGAAAGGCAATTTACCCACTCACTCGCTCACATACTCACCCACCCACTCGCCAACTCACCCACCCATTCAATCACCCACTCCCCCACCCACTCACTCGCTCACCCAATCACCCACCCACTCACTCACCCACTCACCCACCCACCCACTCACCCGCTCACTCACCCACGCACTCGCTCACTCACCCACTCACCCACTCGCTCACTCACCCACTCACCAACTCACTCACCCACCCACTCACTCACTCACCCACTCACCCACTCACTCACCCACCAACTCACTCACCCACTCACCCACTCACCCACTCATCCACTCACTCACCCACTCACCCACTCGCTCACTAACCCACTCACCCACTCACTCACCCACCCACTCACCCACCCACTCACCCACTCACACACTCACATACTCACCCACCCACTCGCCAACTCACTCACCAACTCATCGATTCACTCACTCACCCGTTCAGAACCAGCTGAAACGACCGGAAGGAGGGGTGAAGGTCAATTTCCCCACTCGCTCGCTCACTCACTCACCCGCTCACACACTCACACACTCACCAACTCACTCACCAACTCACCCACCCACTCACCAACTCTCCGACTCACTCACTCACACGCTCAGAACCAGGGTAAGCGGTCCGAACTAGGCGGTCTGGGTGAAGGCCAATTCATAGTTTTCAGACCGACTTAAATACCGCGAACGAATATTGATTTGTCTTATCAGCCATGCGTCCTCCCAAACCCTGTGGGGAGCTTTGCGCGGTGCGATCGCCACGGGCAGCAGAGATCCCTGGCCTCCGAGTCCACGGGAGAAAGCGATTCGAAGGGCCCACGCAGGCAGATCGATGGAGAGTCGACGCGGACTGAGAGAGCCTGCACGTCCACTTTGTGGCTCTTCAAGGGCTCTGCAGTGGCGGATCTTGAAATTCAAAATATTATTTTTTATTATTATTCTTCTTGTCTTTTTTTTGGCTGCTGACCCCTGACCGTGGGAGACTAGTTTACCATGGGAGTCTAGTTTACCATGGAAGTCTAGTTCACCATGGAAGTCTAGTTTACCATGGGAGTCTAGTTTACCATGGAAGTCTAGTTCACCATGGAAGTCTAGTTTACCATGGAAGTCTAGTTTACCATGGAAGTCGAGTTTACCATGGGAGCCTAGTTTACCATGGGAGTCTAGTTTACCATGGGAGTCTAGTTTACCATGGAAGTCTAGTTCACCATGGAAGTCTAGTTTACCATGGGAGTCTAGTTTACCATGGGAGCCTAGTTTACCATGGAAGTCTAGTTTACCATGGGAGTCTAGTTTACCATGGAAGTCTAGTTCACCATGGAAGTCTAGTTTACCATGGAAGTCTAGTTTACCATGGAAGTCGAGTTTACCATGGGAGCCTAGTTTACCATGGGAGTCTAGTTTACCATGGGAGTCTAGTTTACCATGGAAGTCTAGTTCACCATGGAAGTCTAGTTTACCATGGGAGTCTAGTTTACCATGGAAGACGAGTTCACCATGGAAGTCTAGTTTACCATGGGAGTCTAGTTTACCATGGAAGTCCGGTTTACCATAAAAGTCGAGTTTACCATGGGAGTCTAGTTTACCATGGGAGTCTAGTTTACCATGGGAGTCTAGTTTACCATGGGAGTCTAGTTTACTATGGAAGTCTAGTTTACCATGGAAGTCGAGTTTACCATGGGAGTCTAGTTTACCATGAGAGTCCAGTTCACCATGGAAGTCCGGTTTACCACGGGAGTCCAGTTCACCATGGGAGTCCAGTTTACCATGGGAGTCCAGTTCACCATGGGAGTCCAGTTCACCATAGAAGCCCACTTCACCATGAGAGTATAGTTCACCATGGAAGTCCAGTTCACCATGGAAGTCCAGTTTACCATGGAAGTCCAGTTCACCATGGGAGTCCAGTTTACCATGGGAGTCCAGTTTACCATGAGAGTCCAGTTTATCATGGGAGTCCAGTTTACCATGGGAGTCCAGTTCACCATGGGAGTCCAGTTCACTATAGGGGTCCAGTTCACCATGGGAGTCCAGTTCACCATGGGAGTCCAGTTTACCATGGAAGTCCAGTTCACCATGGAAGTCCAGTTTACCATGGGAGTCCAGTTTACCATGGGAGTCGAGTTCACCATGGAAGTCCAGTTCACCATGGGAGTCCAGTTTACCATGGGAGTCCAGTTTACCATGAGAGTCCAGTTTATCATGGGAGTCCAGTTTACCATGGGAGTTCAGTTCACCATGGGAGTCCAGTTTACCATGGGAGTCCAGTTTACCATGGGAGTCCAGTTTACCATGGGAGTCCAGTTCACCATGGGAGTCCAGTTTACCATGGGAGTCCAGTTTACCATGGGAGTCGAGTTCACTATGGGGGTCCAGTTCACCATGGAGTCCAGTTTACCATGGGAGTCCGGTTTACCATGAGAGTTTAGTTCACCATGGAAGTCCAGTTCACCATGGAAGTACAGTTTACCATGGAAGCCCACTTCACCATGAGAGTTTAGTTCACCATGGAAGTCCAGTTCACCATGGTCTAGATTCTCGAAGGGCGTGAACG
>NC_133720.1:8031413-8350948 GCF_048934315.1 Petromyzon marinus
AGCGGCCGTGAGCCGGCAGCTGTTAACTACCTCGCCTGGTATACAGGAGGTCGTGGGTTCTAACCCGACCCTGACGATGCCTGCTGCTGTATATTTAGAGTCTGCGTGTCTCTCTCTCATCATCACTGTGGCTAGGAGATGTTAACTACCTCGCCTGGTGTACAGGAGGTCGTGGGTTCTAACCCGACACTAACGATGCCTGCTGCTGCTGTATATTTGCAGTTTGCGTGTCTCTCTCTCTCATCATCATCATCACGGTGGCTATGAGATGTTAACTACCTCGCCTGGTATACAGGAGGTCGTGGGTTCTAACCCGACCCTGACGATGCCTGCTGCTGCTGCTGTATATTTGTAGTTCGCGGTGTCTCTCTCTCTCTCTCTCCCCGTGGTCGCGTGGATTTCTCTCCGGGCCCTCCCCTCCACGTTGAACAAATTCAACATCCCAACGCGTTCCGAGTGTCGGGCTACCGTCCGTGGCGGCCCGGGTCGCTCCTGAAGATGAGCTGCCTAGTCTCGGTGCTGCATGAACCTGTTTACACGTGTTTTTATTTTTTTTTAACGAAAAATAAAACAGATTAGTTGTAGTAAATTTCGATTTAAAGCTTTCGTGACTGCAGTAATTCATATTTTTAGTTCTTTCGGTAAAGTCACGTTGAAGGGAAACAATAGAATATATATAAAATATATATATATAAAAACAATAAAAATTCTCACGACGTTTCGACCATTTGTGTTATGGTCGAAACGTCGGGAGAATTTTTTTTATTGTTTTATATATATTTTATTATTTCATTGTTTCCCTTCAACGTGACTTTACCGAAAGAACTAAGAATAGTCGTAGTAAATTTCGTTTTAAAGCTTCCGTGGCTGCAGCGGGGATTCATATTCTTGGTTCTTTCGGTAAAGTCACCACCACGTAGAAGGTAAGCAATAAAATAATTTAAAAAAAATAAAAAAACAATACAATTCTCACTACGTTTCCATTGCAATTTTAAAACTAAAATTCTCGCCGTGGTTTTCACACCTGACGATGATTTGCTCGTGTTCCAGTCGAAACGTCGTGAGAATTGTATTGTTTTATTAGTAGTATTTTATTATTATTTTATTATTATTATTTTTTCCCTTCGACGTGACTTCACGGAAAGAACCAAGAATATAGTTGCAGTAAATTCCTACATTCCTATTGACGAAGGGAAGTGGTGGGGGGGGGGTGGCAGATACGTCCGTGATCGCCTCCGACGGAGCAGTGAATGATGACGCGAAGTCTGAATGGAGGCTGGCCGGCCGGCTCGCTCGCGATGTTGGTACGGCACCCTGGGAGTGAGGAAGCTGTGGGGAGAAGGGGATGAGTAGGAGGTGGGAGTGAGGAGCGAGAGTGAGTGATGGGTTCCGCGCAGAGACATCTGACTGAGGTCCCACCTTCAGTGGGTGATGGATCGGCGCTGCGAGGTATCAGCAGCAGCAGCAACAGCAGCGACACAACCAACGCTGTCGCTATCACTACCAGATACAGCCACCACATTAAACACCGTCGTCATCATCGCCACTATCACCATCAACACAACCATCGCCATCACTATCATCGCTATGACTATCATCACCACTATCACCATCAACACAACCATCGCCATCACTATAATCACTATCATCGCTGTGACTATCATCACCACTATCACCATCAACACAACCATCGCCATCACTATGATCACTATCATCACTATCATCACCACTATCACCATCAACACAACCATCGCTATCACTATCATCACTACCATCGCTGTGACTATCATCACCACTATCACCATCAACACAACCATCGCTATCACTATCATCACTACCATCGCTGTGACTATCATCACCACTATCACCATCAACACAACCATCGCCATCACTATAATCACTACCATCGCTATCATCACTACCATCGCTATGACCACCATCATCATCAAAGACAAAGACCCCCCCCGTATAGCCTTAACAGACTGTAGGGGCAAGTGCTGTTAGCGAGCACTTATAAAGGCCGGCACGGCACACGAGGGGGTGGGTGGCCAACACCACGCCCGGCCGCCTTTGTCTCTCCCTCAGTGGCGATGTTCACACACCACATCACCGGGTACTCATTTGAGGCTGAGTCAACCTAAGGGAGGCCCGGGACCGGTTCAGATAATCGTCACCGGTGTCGGCCGTGAGCGGGAATCGAACCCGGGTCGCCAGGTGTCGTAGCAGCAGCGTAGCGCTAACCGCTGCACCACCGCTCCCCACCACTGTCACCATTCCTTGTAAGAATGTTTCAGCCCTCAACTCGGTCTGTGGCCCTTCCCCAGCCGCCTCCTCCTCCTCCTCCTGACGAGTGCTGCTGGCGGGGAGCGGTGGCGCAGCGCTTAGCGCCCCAAGCAACGACCCCAACGACGGTGATCTGAACCGACCGTGGGCTACCCCTAGGTCCACTCAGCCTCAACTAATTCCTCCCGGTGTTGCGTGTTCAACAAATCACCGAACAACGCTGTGGCGAGGTGTGTGGGGGGTGTGGGGGGTGTCTGGCCACACCGTGGCGGCCTGCACGTGAGCGGTGCGTCCCTTGCTCGCTAACGGCGCCTTGCAGCCTGTTGGAGGCTATACGGGGGAGCTTTGTCTTTGTCGTGGTGTGGTTGGGGGTCTCCTCTGGCCGAGGAGATGGGGCCGCGTGTCTCGAGAGCCTCACCCGCAGGATCTGTCGCAGCTCTCCCCGGCAGCGACAGTGAGTTTGACAGATCTCGGGGACTTAGCAGAACCCCTGCAGGGAGCTTCCTTGCCGTGGTGGGGGGGGCTGTGGTGGGGAGGTGGTGGAGGAGGTGGGGGGGTAGAGACGGTGGTGGTGGTGGTGGTTGTGGTTGTGTTGTTAGTGGCGGTGGGGTTGATGGTGGTAGTGGTGGTGAGTCTGGCAGTGGTGGTGGCAGTGGTGGTGGTGGTGATGGTGGTGGCGGTGGTGGTGGTGGTGGTTGTGTTGTTAGTGGCGGTGGGGTTGATGGTGGTAGTGGTGGTGGTGAGTCTGGCGGTGGTGGTGGTGGTTGTGCTGTCAGTGGCGGTGGGGTTGATGGTGGTAGTAGTGATGGTGGTGGTGATGGTGGTTGTGGTGGTTGTGTTGTTAGTGGCGGTGGGGTTGATGGTGGTAGTGGTGGTGGTGAGTCTGGCAGTGGTGGTGGCGGTGGTGGCGGTGGTGGTGGTGGTGGCGGTGGTGGTTGTGTTGTTAGTGGCGGTGGGGTTGATGGTGGTAGTGGTAGTGAGTCTGGCAGTGGTGGTGGTGGTTGTGTTGTTAGTGGCGGTGGGGTTGATGGTGGTAGTGGTGGTGAGTCTGGCGGTGGTGGTGGTTGTGTTGTTCGTGGCGGTGGGGTTGATGGTGGTGATGGTGAATCTGGCAGTGGTGGTGGTGGTGGTTGTGTTGTCAGTGGCGGTGGTGGTTGTGGTGGTGGTTGTGTTGTTAGTGGCGGTGGGGTTGATGGTGGTAGTGGTGGTGATGGTGAGTCTGGCAGTGGTGGTGGTGGTTGTGTTGTTAGTGGCGGTGGGGTTGATGGTGGTAGTGGTGGTGATGGTGAGTCTGGCAGTGGTGGTGGTGGTTGTGTTGTTAGTGGCGGTGGGGTTGATGGTGGTAGTGGTGGTGAGTCTGGCAGTGGTGCTGATGGTGGTTGTGGTGGTGGTTGTGTTGTTAGTGGCGGTGGGGTTGATGGTGGTGGTGATGGTGAGTGTGGCAGTGGTGGTGGTTGTGTTGTTAGTGGCGGTAGGCTCGATGGTGGTAGTGGTGGTGGTGAGTCTGGCGGTGGTGGGGGTGGTGGTTGTGGTAGTGGTTGTGGTGGTGGTTGTGTTGTTAGTGGCGGTGGGGTTGATGGTGGTAGTGGTGGTGGTGGTGAGTCTGGCGGTGGTGGTTGTGGTGGTGGTTGTGCTGTTAGTGGCAGTAGGCTCGATGGTGGTGGTGGTGAGTCTGGCGGTGGTGGTGGTTGTGGTGGTTGTGTTGTTCGTGGCAGTGGGGTTGATGGTGGTTGTGGTGGTGGTGGTTAGTCTGGCGGTGGTGGGGGTGGTGGTGGTGGTTGTGGTGGTTAGTCTGGCGGTGGTGGGGGTGGTGGTGGTTGTGGTGGTTGTGTTGTTAGTGGCGGTAGGCTCGATGGTGGTAGTGGTGGTGGTGGTTAGTCTGGCGGTGGTGGTGGGGGTGGTGGTGGTTGTGGTGGTTGTGTTGTTAGTGGCGGTAGGCTCGATGGTGGTAGTGGTGGTGGTGAGTCTGGCGGTGGTGGGGGTGGTGGTTGTGGTGGTGGTTGTGTTGTTAGTGGCGGTGAGGTTGATGGTGGTAGTGGTAGTGGTGGTTAATCTGGCGGTGGTGGAGGGAATTGGTGGCGTGGGTGGTTGCGCATAGTGGTGGCTGGTAGTGGTGGTGTGGATGGTGGTGTCGTGTGGCTGTTGTGGTTGTTGTTGTTGTGGTTGTTGTTGTGGTGGTCGTTGTTGTGGTGGTGGTAGTGCAACGGTCAGCGCGCTGCCCTATGGATCCGGCGACCCGAGTTCAATTCCCGCTCACGGCCACCAACACCACCGGTGACGATTGTCTGAATCGGTCTCTGGGGCTCCCCTAAGTCGACTCAGCCTCAAACGAGTACCTGTTGCGGTGTGTAGTAAACATCGCCCCTGGGGAGACAAAGGCGGCCGGGCGTGGTGCTGTCCACCCACATCCACGTGTGTGCCGTGCCGGCGTTGATAGGTGCCGCTAGCTCACAGCACTTGCCCCCCAAATGTTTGTTCAGGCGATACGGGGGCGGTGGGGGGGTCTTTATCTTTGTGCGTTTGGGGAAGAGCGGTGGTGCAGTGGTTAGTGATCAGTGCCGGATTATCCTCTTCGCAAAAGTAGCTACACATGCAGTAGTAGCTACATGTAGTAGCTACACAAGCAGTAGCTACAACACGTGTAGTAGCTACACGTGTAGTAGCTACACATGTAGTAGCTATATCTGTAATAGCTACATAAGTAGTAGCTACACAAGCAGTAGCTACACAAATGTTTGTTCAGGCGATACACATGTAGTAGCTACTACATGTGTAGCTACTGCTTGTGTAGCTACTACTTATGTAGCTATTAGAGATATAGCTACTACATGTGTAGCTACTACTTGTGTAGCTACTGCTTGTGTAGCTACTACTTATGTAGCTATTACAGATATAGCTACTACATGTGTAGCTACTACTTATGTAGCTATTACAGATATAGCTACTACATGTGTAGCTACTACTTATGTAGCTATTAGAGATATAGCTACTACATGTGTAGCTACTGCTTGTGTAGCTACTACTTATGTAGCTATTAGAGATATAGCTACTACATGTGTAGCTACTACTTGTGTAGCTACTGCTTGTGTAGCTACTACTTATGTAGCTATTACAGATGTAGTAGTACACATATGTAGCAGCTACTACATATGTAGTAGTAGCTACTACATTTGTAGTAGCTACACAAATGTAGTAGCTACTACTACATGTGTAGTAGCTACGGGTCCCGCACTTTCAAGGGCCCCGCGCTAAACGCTTTCAAGCGATCAATTCCGGTTCAGTGGTTCCGCACTTGCTCCATCGCTACAGTACTATAACGCCTTCAACTTTTACGAACGACTGGGCGTTTAAGGTTAGCGATTTGTCGTATTATCTGGCTGTATATAGCAAATAAAAAAATACAATTACTTTGCTGTGCAAGTAAAACATTTGTGTGTTTTAATATTTAAGTAGTCTTTATTTATCTATTTATTTCATTTAGGGCCCCTTTGTAACAACATCTCTCTACATGCCCCGTACTCGCTTCATGCGGAGCTAGTGAGCGCGCGTCCGTGTTGATGTCATTGACTCGCACGAATGCATCGGCGCAAACGTCCCCCTCGATGCGCGCAATGTTTCTAAAAAAAAAACTCAAATATGCTTTCAACCACGAAGGATGTAAAGGCGATCCAATTGCCCGAGCCAACATTCGTTGAGAGGTGGAAATGCATCTCGTTCCGTGCCGATGTGCGTGTTCTGTTTACCCGTCCGGACTGGACAACGTGTGAAGAAGAGCTTTACAGCTCATCGGATTCCTCCGGTGTAAGTAAATATTTTGATTCCGTGTGGTTTACCCTGCAGACGCCGCGTGCGACGAGGCTGCTTTGTGTTCTGTAGTTGTACTTTGGCAGGTTCATATTCGCTTCGTTGTTAAGCTAAAATTGTATTATTGTTATTTAGTTTTTGTCTTTTCGATGACCCCAGGTCGCTCTTGCAAACAAGACTCTGTCCTGGTCTCTTGAGTTCTCACTCGGTTACACTCACACACACACGTGTTTACACACACACACGTGTTTACACACACACACACGTGTTTACACACACACACACGTGTTTACACACACACGTGTTTACACACACACATGTTTACACACACACACGTTTACACACACACACAGGTGTTTACACACACACGTGTTTTCACACACACGTGTTTACACACACACGTGTTTACACACACACACGTGTTTACACACACACGTGTTTACACACACGTGTTTACACACACACATGTTTACACACACACACGCTTACACACACACACACACGTTTACACACACACAGGTGTTTAGACACACACACGTGTTTACACACACACGTGTTTACACACACACACACGTTTACACACACACACAGGTGTTTACACACACACACGTGTTTACACACACACATGTGTTCACACACACACACACAGGTGTTTACACGCACACACGTGTTTACACACACACATGTGTTTACACACACACACGTGTTTACACACACACGTGTTTACACACACACGTGTTTACACACACACATATTTACACACACACACGTTTACACACACACACACAGGTGTTTACACACACACGTGTTTACACACACACATGTGTTTACACACACACACAGGTGTTTACACACACACACGTGTTTACACACACACATGTGTTTACACACACACACACGTGTTTACACACACACGTGTTTACACACACACACGTGTAGCGGTTAGCGCTACGCTGCGCTATGAACCTGGCGACCCGGCTTCGATTCCCGCTGGGAGAAATCGGTCCGGAGCGTTCCGTCTCGTCCACGCGCGGCTTCGAAGGCGCTCGCCGCCGGCTCGGCGTGGACGAGTGGCGGCCGCGGTGAAACTCACCACCCCCCCACCACCACCCCCCCACCACCACCACCCACCACCCCCCCCCCCCCCCCCACTCTGGTGAGAGAGGCTGTACAACCACAACAACATCAATAACAACAACAATAACAACAACAACAAAATGTGCAAACTCGCCACTTGAAATCACGCGCAATCCGAGTTGGTTCATACATTCAGGTCCGCTTCGAAATTCCCCATCACTCCATCACTCCTCCACCCCATCTCCTCCTCCTCCTCCTCCACCCCATCTCCTCCTCCTTTTTGTTTTGGTGTGTTGCCTGCTGGTGCTGCACGTTTTGTTTTGCTGCCTTCCGCGTATTGCCCATCGCGATCCGAGGATGGCAATGGGCAGGAGGTCATTGTTTGACTTGTCATTGTTTGCTAATGGTCATCATCATTATTATTCTTCTTTGGTTCTTTCGGTAAAGTCACCACGTAGAATGAGAATAAAATAATAAATTGATAAAATAAAATAACGCAATAATATTCTCACGACGTTTCGGCCACAACACAAGCGGCCTTCATCAGGTGAAGGGGACGAGACTGTCTGGAGGACAGCGCTGGAGTGAAAAAGCCACGCTCAGATCACGACCTTTAAGCTGTGTGAGAAGAAACAAAGCGCCTTGACAAAGGAATTAGCCTAGAATTTAGCATTGAAATACCCGAGTGATTAGCTTGTGACTGGTCACAGAAATGGCTATGTTCAAGTTAAAGCATACACATCCACAGAGGCACCCCTTGACAAAGGAATTCTATTCCAATTCCTTTGTCAAGGCGCTTTGTTTCTTCACACAGCTTAAAGGTCGCGATCTGAGCGTGGCTTTTTCACTCCAGCGCTGTCCTCCAGACAGTCTCGTTCCTTCACCTGATGAAGGCCGCTTGTGTTGTGGTCGAAACGTCGTGAGAATATTATTGTGTTATTTTATTTTATCAATTTATTATTTTATTCTCATTCTACGTGGTGACTTTACCGAAAGAACCAAAGAAGATGAATCCTTGCAGTCACGAAAGCTTTAAATCTAAATCATCATCGTTATTATTATTAGGGTTAAATAAGCAGCACGTGGAGACGCGCCGCCACGCTCCGTGTGTGAAGGCTCGCAGCGGCCAAGGGTGACGCAACAAACCCCCCAGAGGCCACTTCGCCTCGGGGGCAGCGGGGGGGGGCAGCGAGGGGGGGGGCAGTGAGGGGGGGCAGCGGGGGATGGTAGTGGTGGTGGGGGTGGATTTATTTGGTTCAACACGGATTCCGCTTCCACTTAAGAGGGCCCCTTCGCTCACAAAGCCCCCCCCCCGCCCCCTGCACGCACACCCCCCCACCCCATCCGCTCCCCCCCCTGCCCCCCACCCCATCCCCCCCTGCCCCCCCCGCCCCTCCCAAGTTTTCTCGCTACAGCAGCGACTTTCATACCCAGCACGCTTTGCTTAAGTGGCCAAAACGAAATCACTTCAGCTGCGATGGCTTCTTGGGTACGGTTCCTCCGGTACGGTGCGTGGGCACGTGTGTGTGTGTGTACACGTGTGTGTGTGTGTCCATGTGTGTGTGTGTGTGTCCATGTGTGTGTGTGTGCACGTGTGTGTGTCCACGTGTGTGCGTGTGTGTGTGTGTCCACGTGTGTGTGTGTGTCCATGTGTGTGTGTCCACGTGTGTGTGTGTCCACGTGTGTGTGTGTGTCCACGTGTGTGTGTATGTGCACGTGTGTGTTCACGTGTGTGTGTGCACGTGTGTGTGTGTCCATGTGTGTGTGTGTCCGTGTGTGTGTGTGTGCACGTGTGTGTGTGTGTGCACGTGTGTGTTCACGTGTGTGTGTGCACGTGTGTGTGTGTCCATGTGTGTGTGTGTCCGTGTGTGTGTGTGTGCACGTGTGTGTGTGCACGTGTGTGTTCACGTGTGTGTGTGCACGTGTGTGTGTGTCCATGTGTGTGTGTGTCCATGTGTGTGTGTGTGCACGTGTGTGTGTGTCCAGGTGCTCGCTAACAGCACTGCTCGCTAACAGCACTTGCCCAGGTGCTCGCTAACAGCACTGCTCGCTAACAGCACTTGCCCCTACAGTCTGTTAAGGCTATATGGGGGATCTTTGTGTGTCCACGTGTGTGTGTGTGCACGTGTGTGTGTGTCCACGTGTGTGTGTGTGCACGTGTGTGTTCACGTGTGTGTGTGTGCACGTGTGTGCGTGTGTCCACGTGTGTGTGTGTGCACGTGTGTGTGTGTGCACGTGTGCGTGTGTCCACGTGTGTGTGTGCACGTGTGTGTCCACGTGTGTGTGTGTGTGTCCACGTGTGTGTGTGCACGTGTGTGTTCACGTGTGTGTGTGCACGTGTGTGTGCACGTGTGTGTGTCCACGTGTGTGTGTGTGTGTGTCTACGTGTGTGTGTGTGTCCGCGTGTGTGTGTGTGTGTGTGTCCGCGTGTGTGTGTGTACACGTGTGTGTGTGTCCACGTGTGTGTGTGTCCACGTGTGTGTGTGTGTGTCTACGTGTGTGTGTGTGTCCGCGTGTGTGTGTGTGTGTCCGCGTGTGTGTGTCCACGTGTGTGTGTGTGTGTCCACGTGTGTGTGTGCACGTGTGTGTTCACGTGTGTGTGTGCACGTGTGTGTGCACGTGTGTGTGTCCACGTGTGTGTGTGTGTGTGTCTACGTGTGTGTGTGTGTCCGCGTGTGTGTGTGTGTGTGTCCGCGTGTGTGTGTGTACACGTGTGTGTGTGTCCACGTGTGTGTGTGTCCACGTGTGTGTGTGTCTACGTGTGTGTGTGTGTCCGCGTGTGTGTGTGTGTGTCCGCGTGTGTGTGTCCACGTGTGTGTGTGTCCACGTGTGTGTGTGTCCACGTGTGTGTGTGTGTGTGTCCACGTGTGTGTGTGTCCACGTGTGTGTGTGTCCACGTGTGTGTGTGTGTGTGTCCACGTGTGTGTGTGTCCGCGTGTGTGTGTGTCCACGTGTGTTTATGTACCTAAGGTGGGGAGCGATAGTGTAGCGGTTAGCGCTACGCTGTGCTACGAACCCGGCGTCCCGAGTTCGATTCCCGCTCACGGCCAACACCACCATTGACGGATTATCTAAACCGATCCTGGGCCTCCCCGAGGTCGACTCAGCCTGAAATGAGTACCTGGTGCGGTGTGTAAACATCGCCACTGGAGAGACAAAGGCGGTCGGGCGTGATGCTGGCCGCCCACCCCCTCGTGTACCGTTCCGGCCTTCATAGGTGCTCGCTAACAGCACTTGCCCCTACAGTCTGTTAAGGCTATACGGGGGATCTTTGTGTGTCCACGTATGTGTCCACGTGTGTGTGTGTACACAGTTGTGTGTGTATGTTTGCGTGTGTGGGGAGCGGTGGCGCAGTGGTTAGCGCGCTGTGCTGCAAACCCGGCATCTCGAGTTCGATTCCCGCTCACGACCACCAACACCGACCACCATCGTGTGCCGTGCCGGCCTTCCCAGGTGCTTACTCGCTAACAGCACTTGCCCCAACAGTCTGTTCAGGCTATACGGGGGATCTTTATCTGTTGTGTCTGTGCATGAGCGTCTGGGGAGCGGTGGCGCAGCGGTTAGCGCATTGCGCTACGAAACCGACGCTTCCCACGCGACTGATAACTCAGACCAAAACGCGTAAAGCATCAGCGCTGGGGAGACAAAGGCGGCCGGGCGTGGCTGTGGCCACACTCCCACCTCGTGCACCGGGCATAATTGCTCACCAACAGCACGTGCCCCATTCGTCTGTGCAGCTTATATGGAGGGGGATCTTTCGCTGGCTACATATGTGTGTGTGTGTGTCCACGTGTGTGTGTGTGCGTGTTGTTGAAGAGCGGTGGCGCAGCGGTGAGCGCACTGCGCTATGTAACCCCCTCCCACACACGCGACTGGATCCCGAACACGGCTAACGTCAGTGGCGAGCGACATCCGAATAGCCGACCTCCACTGACCCGCGTGGTGAAGTATGGTCAAACAAGCCTCGTGCCTGACGTGTTGTGGGGGATGCCTTCATCCGGTTTGTAGACCCATATAGAGACCCATAGACTCACACAGAGACCCATCGACTCACATAGAGACCCATAGACTCACACAGAGACCCATCGACTCACGCAGAGACACAGACTCACGCAGAGACCCATAGGCTCACACAGAGACCCATAGACTCACACGGAGACCCATAGACTCGCACAGAGACCCATAGACTCACACAGAGACCCACAGACTCACACAGAGACCCACATACTCACACGGAGACCCATAGACTCACACAGAGACCCACAGACTCATCACACAGAGACCCATAGACTCATCACACAGAGACCCATAGACTCACACAGAGCCCATACACTCACACAGAGACCCATAGACTCATCACACAGAGACCCATATACTCACACAGAGACCCATAGACTCACACAGAGACCCATAGACTCACACAGCGACCCATAGACTCACACAGAGACCCATAGACTCATCGCACAGAGACCCATAGACTCACACAGAGACCCATAGACTCATCACACAGAGACCCATAGACTCACACAGAGACCCACAGACTCATCACACAGAGACCCATAGACTCACACAGAGACCCATAGACTCATCACACAGAGACCCATAGACTCACACAGAGACCCATAGACTCATCACACAAAGACCCATAGACTCACACAGAGACCCACAGACTCATCACACAGAGACCCATAGACTCATACAGAGACCCATAGACTCACACAGAGACCCATAGACTCATCACACAGAGACCCATAGACTCACACAGAGACCCATAGACTCACACAGAGACCCATAGACTCACACAGAGACCCATAGACTCATCACACAGAGACCCACAGACTCATCACACAGAGACCCATAGACTCACACAGAGACCCATAGACTCACACAGAGACCCATAGACTCACACAGAGACCCATAGACTCATCACACAGAGACCCACAGACTCATCACACAGAGACCCATAGACTCATCACAGAGACCCATAGTTTGTCGTCCTTCCCCTGCACCTCCGATTAACTACGGTTGGCTACGTACGGTGCGAAGGAAGTTCAACGTACGTACATACAGATCGTGGCTGATGATTATTTTTGGTTGTCGAATGACCAATTCATAACTTATTATGACAATCGCTGATGATGATGATGCTGGTGATTGCTGGAGGATGATGATTATCGAGGGTGGTGTTAATGGTCGTGGCCGGTTGCGATTGAATTAATTTGAGCTGACGACACCGACAGGGGTGAGTTCCTTCTCAAATGAGCATTGCGGTGGTGTTCATTTCCACGTTCCTATGGCGGGGGCGGGGGCGACTCTCACCATAGGACAACAACTGCATTGACGTTTCCCACAACGCGGTACACTCTTTGTTATCGACCCGGAGCGACGACGACGACGACGACGATGATGATGATGACGACGACGACGATGACGATGATGATGACGACGATGATGACGACGACGATGATGATGACGATGATGACGACGATGATGACGACGACGATGATGATGACGACGACGATGATGATGACGACGACGACGACGATGATGATGATGACGACGATGACGACGACGACGATGATGATGACGACGACGATGATGACGACGATGATGATGACGACGACGATGATGACGACGATGATGATGATGACGATGATGACGATGATGATGATGACGACGATGATGACGATGATGATGAGGATGATGATGACGACGATGATAACGATGATGATGACGATGATGACGACGACGACGACGATGAAATGGAACCTCGTAATCTACCGACTGCGAGCTGCTCGCTCTTCCGGCTGAGCCACCGGGGCCGGTCACGTGATCATGATGAAGAGGATGCTGAAGAGGGGGATGACAAAATGAGTGGTCAAGAAGCTCCTTCCACTCCTCCGACCCCTGCCTAACCCCAGCCCTACCCTAACCTCCCTCCCTCCCTCCCCACCCTGCTTTTACACTGCCACCCCCCACCCCCCCAGCTGATGAGATCCCGAGATAACCCTCCAACCCCACCGCCCCCATCTCAGCTGACGGCGCGGACAGGCTCAGGAGGAGTTGCCTCGCTTACAAGAGTCAGAGACTCCACCACCACCGCTCTGATAACGGATAAGCCCTCCCTACCCCCTCCCCCCACCCCCCTTCCCTCTCCCTCATTCCCTCCCCTCTCCCTCCCCCCACCCCCCTTTCCCCCTCCCTCCCCCTCCCTCCCCCCTTCCCTCCCCCCTCCCTCCCCTCTCCCTCCCTCCCTCCCTCCCCCCTCCCTCCATCCCTCCCTCCCTCATTCCCTCCCTCCCCCCACCCCCCTTCCCCCCTCCCTCCCTCCCCCCTCCCTCCCCTCTCCCTCCCTCCCTCCCTCATCCCCTCCCTCATCCCCTCCCTCCCCCCTCCCTCCCTCCCTCATCTCTCCCCCCTCCCTCATCCCCTCCCTCATCCCCTCCCTCCCCCCGTCTCTCCCTCCTGCCTCTCTCCTTCCCCCCATCCCTGTGACCCCCCCCGCCCCCCACCACCACCACCACCACCAGTCTCGTACGCGAGTGCCAACTCATCCACAGGGTGCTACAGGAGAGGTGAGTTCGGGCTTCCACGGATTTCTTTTTCTCTTGCCGCATTTATTTATGTTTCGGGGTGCCTCTCCTTTAACAAGGGAGACTGTGGGGTGAGGCGAGATGGGAGGGTTTAGGGCATCCACTGATTTCTTATCGGTGCTTGTTCCTACTTACTAAAAGTGGAGCTACGTAGGTGGAGGGAGGGAGGGAAGGAGGGAGAGAGAGAGAGATGGTTAAAGTAACGGCATCTGCAGATTTCTTTCGTGCGGTTCTCTCTTGTGTGGAACAGTGCCGAGGGAGAGTCGCGGATGCCGGATCCCTCCGCAGGGATGGTTGGAACTGCCACGGATTTATTTTTTCCGTAAAGAGAGAGGGGAGGGGGGGGGGGTAGGTTAGGGCTTCCACGGATTTTTTTTCCCGTAAAGCGAGGGGGGTAGGTTTGGGCTTCCACGGATTTTTTTCCCATAAAGAGAGGGGGGAGGGGGGGTAGGTTAGGGCTTCCACGGATTTTTTTCCCCGTAAAGAGAGGGGGGGTAGGTGAGGGCTTCCACGGATTTTTTTTCCCATAAAGAGAGGGGGGGTAGGTTAGGGCTTCCACGGATTTTTTTTTTCCCGTAAAGAGAGGGGGGGTAGGTGAGGGCTTCCACGGATTTTTTTCCCATAAAGAGAGGGGAGGGGGGGGGTTAGGGCTTCCACGGATTTTTTTTCTTCCACGGATTTTTTTTTCCCATAAAGAGAGGGGAGGGGGGGGGTTAGGGCTTCCACGGATTTTTTTTCTTCCACGGATTTTTTTTTCCCATAAAGAGAGGGGAGGGGGGGTTAGGGCTTCCACGGATTTTTTCCCCATAAAGAGAGGGGGGAGGGAGGGGGGGTTAGGGCTTCCACGGATTTTTTTTCCCATAAAGAGAGGGGGGGAGGGGGTTGGTTTGGGCTTCCACGGATTTTTCTTATTCGTGGGGGTCTTCTTGTTGTCGGGGTGCGGCAGTTGCGTTGTCGGATTCTCGATCGCCTTTACAAGGAGAGAGAGAGAGAGGCGACACTTCTCCGCCCACAGTTCCCGCTGTTGTCGCCGCAACTCGGCCTGCTTTGTGTTTCGGGGCTTCCGCGGATTTTTTTTTGGATCTGATCCTCGTGAAGAAGAAGGCTGCGGATGGATGGGTCTCGTTAATGACTTCCGGAGATGCATTCCTTGATGATGTACGCCCCGCCCCATATGAGGGTTAGATCTATGCCTTCCGCGGATTTCGCTTATTCGTGGATAAACTTCGACGAGAGAGTGTCCGCTGTTATTCCTACGAAACTAAACGAATATGTTTTTGTTTAATTTTTGCACCAGGTAAGGGCACACTGAGAAATGTTGCGCTTAACTTTTACAGAGGGTAGCCTGTCCACGAACGATTGCTCAACGAATAGGCTCATCGTCGTCACATGGAGCATCGCGGCTAGCCGCTTACTCGAGACGCGTGATGTCGATTTCTGAATGCGGAGGGGGAAAAAACCCCCCCAGAGGACCCGGAAAAAAACGCCACGTGGCCACGGGGGAGAGAGAGAGAGAGACACTCCGAGAGAGTTAACATCTCATAGCCACCGTGATGATGATGATGATGAGAGAGAGAGAGACACTCCGAGAGAGTTAACATCTCATAGCCACCGTGATGATGATGATGAGAGAGAGAGAGACACTCCGAGAGAGTTAACATCTCATAGCCACCGTGATGATGATTATGAGAGAGAGAGAAACTACAAATATACAGCAGCAGGTGTCAGGGTCGGGATCGAACCCACGATCTCCTGCGTGCCAGGCGAGATAGTTCACATATCCTAGCCACCGTGATGATGAAGAGAGAGAGACACGCAAACTCCAAATATACAGCAGCAGGCATCGTCAGGGTCGGGATCGAACCCACGACTTCTTGTACACCAGGCGAGGTAGTCAACATATCATAGCCACCGTGATGATGAGAGAGAGAGAGAGAGAAACTGCAAATCTACAGCAGGCGTCAGGTTCGGGATCGAACCCACGACCTCCTGTATACCAGGCGAGGTAGTTAACATCTTCTAGCCACCGTGATGATGATGAGAGTGAGACACGCAAACTCCAAATATACAGCAGCAGGCATCGTCAGGGTCGGGATTGAACCCACGACCTCCTGTACACCAGGCGAGGTAGTTAACATCTCCTAGCCACCGTGATGATGATGAGAGAGACACGCAAACTCCAAATATACAGCAGCAGGCATCGTCAGGGTTGGGATCGAACCCACGATCCCCTGCGTGCCAGGCGCAATATTAAACAATCACGCCACAGTGGCGCCCAAGTGAGGTCTAGGGCTTCCACGGATTTCTTATGACGTCGATATCCCTCGATAACAGAGTGAGAGTTAGGCACAGGGCTACCACTGATGTCTCACCCGTGGATCTAGGGAGGGTCATCGGGGGCCTTCCACGGATATCCCCCTACCCCCCCCCTCCCCTTGGCTTTTCTTCCTTGAGAAGGGAGCGGTGGCGTCGGGAAGAGGGGGTGGAGGTGGTGGTGGGTGGGGTGGAGGTGGTGGTGGGTGGGGTGGAGGTGGTGGTGGGTGGGGTGGAGGTGGTGGTGGGTGGGGTGGAGGTGGTGGTGGGTGGGGTGGAGGTGGTGGTGGGTGGGGTGTTGGGGTAGGGGGTGATGCAGGAGGAGGAGGAGGGGGGTGCGTGGAGCACACGGGGTCCCTTTAAACGCTAAAGACAAACTTCACCGCCCCTCCCCCCCCCCCTACTTCACCGCCCCTCCCCCCGTCCTCAGCTATCCGCTGCTTCTGCTTCAGCTTCGCTTCATTCAGCACTCGACACGCGGACAGCAGCGGCGGCGGCAGCGGCGGCGGCGGCAGTAACAGTCGCAGCAGCAACAATCACGGGCAGTCGCAGTAGCAACAGTCGCAGCAGCAACAATCACGGGCAGTCGCAGTAGCAACAGTCGCAGCAGCAACAATCACGGGCAGTCGCAGTAGCAACAGTCGCAGCAGCAACAATCACGGGCAGTCGCAGTAGCAACAGTCGCAGCAGCAACAGTCACGGGCAGTCGCAGCAGCAACAGTCGCAACAGCAGCAAGAGGGCATCGTTAGGAGGCGGCTGTCCGCTGCTCGCTGTTCGTAGCGAGGGGTCGTGAATCCGCGCCGCGTTCGTTGGGCGAGCGGCGATGACTTCACGCACGCGCGGCCGTGCGCGTGCGTGTCTCCTACAGGTGTAGAGGGTAGGGGGGGTTGGTTGGTTGGTGCTGGTGCGCGCGTGTGCGATCCTGCGTTGACGATAGCTTCACGTGCGCGTGATTTGCTCATCGCGATACTCGAGCGCCTGGAAATTAGTTCGTTGAAGGCTTCTTTAAAAAAACAAAACAAAAATTGACATTTTTTTTCATTTGATCGTATTTTATTTTTGGTTTTTGCGGTTGTGATATCCGCGAAGAAAGAGGGTGCGATCGGTCGGTGTGGATTCGAAATTCGCTCGTTCGTTCGAGCGTCAATCATTGGCACGAACAGCGGTCGATACCTCCCGAGGCGAATGCTGTAGCCGATAGCCAAAAAGCAAGGACGCCCTGCATCGCAGAATTTGTTCATCGTGAGAGATATCCGTGCAACAACAACGCCACCACCACCACATTCGATTTATGAAGTTAGTTTTTCACGAGCGAACCACACCCACACGTGCACCGCGCAGATATTCATTCGATTCATCACACACACACACATCTATCACGCACACACACATATATATCACACACACACACATCTATTACGCACAGACACACATATCATACACACACACACACATCTATTACGCACAGACACACATATATCACACACGCAACAGAAACACACATGTATCACACATCTTCTATCTGAACGTATGCACGTGTCTACATACGTGCACATGCGACACATGTGAAGAGTAATTGTTTTTTTATATATATAAAATTACACGTGTGCATAACTTGCACGATTACAATCATGTACACACGCACAACGCACCTGTGTATTGTTACATAGGAGGGCGCATTCCGCTGTGTACATACACACGCGCGCATTGCTACGCGTGCGACAGCACAGAGCGTGTACTTAGCAGGGTACACGGAAGGTAGTCGCGTTGCCACAGTTTCAGAGTACACACACACTCACACACGTAGACACACGTAGAGACAACGGCACACACGCACTCACACGCGTAGAGACACGCACACACTCACACACACGTAGAGACACACAATCACACACGCGTAGAGACACACACACACTCACACACACAGTACAGACACACTCACACACGTAGAGACACAATTACACATTCACGCACAGACACTGCATTCTGCAGTAATAGTAACGCACGTACGATTTGTACGTATATACATCACGGTGCTTAAAGGAGCGTGTTGGACTCAGAGCACACACCACGTGTGTGTGTGTGAAGTGTACATTATACACACACACCACGTGTGTGTGTGAAGTGTACATTATACACACACACAAACACACCACGTGTGTGTGTGAAGTGTACATTATATACACAAACACACACCACGTGTGTGTGTGAAGTGTACATTATACACACACACAAACACACCACGTGTGTGTGTGTGTGAAGTGTACATTATACACACACACACAAACACACACCACGTGTGTGTGTGAAGTGTGCATTATACACACACACAAACACACACCACGTGTGTGTGTGAAGTGTGCAGTATATACACACACA
Source organism: Petromyzon marinus (assembly GCF_048934315.1). Lineage (NCBI taxonomy): Eukaryota > Metazoa > Chordata > Hyperoartia > Petromyzontiformes > Petromyzontidae > Petromyzon > Petromyzon marinus. The sequence continues at coordinate 8,049,864 of NC_133720.1, forward strand.
CACACCACGTGTGTGAAGTGTGCAGTATACACACACACACAAACACACACCACGTGTGTGTGAAGTGTGCAGTATACACACACACACAAACACACACCACGTGTGTGTGAAGTGTGCAGTATACACACACACACACAAACACGCGCCACGTGTGTGTGTGTGAGGTGTACATTATACACACACACAAGTACGCACCACGTGTATGTGAAGTGTGCATTATACACACACACACACCACGTGTGTGTGAAGTGTGCATTATACACACACACGCGCGCTGCATAGGTGTGTAATATACTATAGCTTACACACATTGCACGGATATACACACACATACTAGCAAACACACACACACGCTAGCATCGGTACACACTACACTCATACAATACACAGGTACACACTGCACACACACACACTACACAGGTACACACACACACACGCTACACAAGTCCACACACACACGCGCTACACAGGTACACACACACACACGTGCTACACAGGTACACACACACGCGCGCTACACAGATACATACACACACACACGCGCGCTACACAGGTACACGCTACACAGGTACACACTGCACAGCTACACACTGCACACAGGCGCAGCCTAACACACCGACGAAGGTGATCTCAAACCGTTGGCAAATCAACAAGAACAACAAGAACAACAACAACAACAACAACTTCATCATCAACAACAACATCGTCCTCGTCGTCGCCGGCGGCGGCGGCAAGCGATGGCGTTCCCGCAACTCGGCTTCCAATATCTGGCGAGCTCCTCGCCAGCGATGAGCGTCGCCGACTCGACGGGAGGACTCCACCAGCCTCGCATCGCCACGCACGCGTCCCCAGCCGCAGCTGCCGCAGCTGCCGCTGCTGCTGCTGCTTGTGCTGCTGCTGCTGGTGGTGCTGGAGGTGGTGGAGGTGGTGGAGGTGCTGGTGGTGGTGCTGGCGGTGCTTCCAGCGGGAGCTCCATCAGCCACGTGGCCGCTGCCACCGCAGCATCCCTCCTGGGTCTCTACTCCTCCTCCTCCTCCTCCACGTACGGCAGCCTCGGCTACGCGGCGGCGTTCCTCCCCTACCCGGCAGCTGACATCGCCGCGGTGTACGCGCAGCTGGTGAGTGGTGGCCTCGGGGTGGCCTCGGTGTGGCCTCGGGGTGGCCTCGGGGTGGTCTCGGTGTGGCCTCGGGGTGGCCCTCGGGGTGGTCTCGGTGTGGCCTCGGGGTGGCCTCGGTGTGGCCTCGGGGTGGCCCTCGGTGTGGCCTCGGGGTGGCCTCGGAGTGGCCTCGGGGTGGCCCTCGGGGTGGTCTCGGGGTGGTCTCGGGGTAGACTCGGGGTGGCCCTCGGGGTGGCCTCGGGGTGGCCTCGGGGTGGCCTCGGGGTGGCCCTCGGGGTGGTTTCGGTGTGGCCTCGGGGTGGCCTCGGTCTGGCCTCGAGGTGGCCCTCGGGGTGGCCTCGGGGTGGCCCTCGGGGTGGCCCTCGGGGTGGCCTCGGAGTGGCCTCGGGGTGGCCCTTGGGGTGGCCTCGGGGTAGCCTCGGGGTGGCCTCGGTAGTGCCGCTAGCGAGCGGAGTGTCCCGCGCCAAGCTCCCCCACCCCCCCGCCCAATCGCTCCTCTGGCCCCCCTCGCTCCCATCCGATTTTGTCCACGGCCGCTCTGGATGTTGGTGAGCGCTAGACCGTGGGCTCCGCGGTGCCTACGAGATGTTAACTACCTCGCCCGGTATACAGGATGTCGTGGGTTCGATCGCGACCCTGACCATGCCTGCTGCTGCTGTATATTTGGAGTTTGCGTGTCTCTCTCTCATCATCATCATCATCATCACGGTGGCTACGAGATGTTAACTACCTCACCCGGTATACAGGAAGTCGTGGGTTCGATCCCGACCCTGACGATGCCTGCTGCTGTATATTTGGAGTTTGCGTTTCTCTCTCTCTCATCATCATCACGGTGGCTAGGAGATGTTAACTACCTCGCCTGCTATACAGGAGGTCGTGGGTTCGATCCCGACCCTGACGATGCCTGCTGCTGTATATTTGGAGTCTGCGTGTCTCTCTCTCATTATCATCATCACGGTGGCTAGGAGATGTTAACTACCTCGCCCGGTATACAGGAGGTCGTGTGTTCGATGCTGACCCTTACGATGCCTGCTGCTGCTGTATATTTGGAGTCTGCGGTGTCTCTCTCTCCCCGTGGTCGTGTGGATTGTTCTCCGGGTCCCTCCGATTTTTCCATTCCACATTTAGCATCAGCATCGCTCGTTTCGAGTGCTTGCCTGCTGCTGTGGATGTCCACACGACGAGCCACTTCGATGAGCTCTCGTTTGTGGCCAGGTCGCCTCTGAATAAGAGCTACACGTACATATATATGACTTCAGTGAGTCTTGCCTGGTAACATTAACGTAACAAGAAAACTAATTTATAGTTATAATTTATACTCGGTGGCTGAGCGCATGGCCAAAGGGTCCAAGTAAAAACGTCAGGCGGCCAGCAACAGGCAGCACGATAAGAGCGTGTAATAGATACAAGTATGTAGTAGACACGCGTAATGGTTTTGAGTGCGTTAAGGAGTGTTTGTTGAATGAATGAGCGAGGCTGTTTGTGATAAGAGCTCGAGGTGGGGAGGGGAGGGAATTCCAAAGTTGAGCAGGGGAAGAAGTGGAAAGAGAAGTGTGGTGAGCTGCGGCGTGGTGAGTGTGTGGGTGAGTGTGGGTGAGTGTGGGTGAGTGAGTGTGTGTGTGGGTGAGTGTGTGAGTGAGTGAGTGTGTGTGTGGGTGAGTGTGTGTGCGGGTGAGTGTGTGTGTGAGTGTGTGTGTGGGTGAGTGTGTGTGTGGGTGAGTGTGTGAGTGGGTGAGTGTGTGGGTGAGTGTGGGTGAGTGTGGGTGAGTGTGGGTGAGTGTGTGGGTGAGTGAGTGAGTGTGTGGGTGAGTGTGGGTGAGTGTGTGGGTGAGTGAGTATGTGTGTGGGTGAGTGTGTGGGTGAGTGTGTGAGTGAGTGAGTGTGTGTGTGGGTGAGTGTGTGTGCGGGTGAGTGTGTAGGTGAGTGTGTGTGTGGGTGAGTGTGTGTGTGGGTGAGTGTGTGAGTGGGTGAGTGTGTGGGTGAGTGTGTATGTGGGTGAGTGTGTATGTGGGTGAGTGTGTGTATGGGTGAGTGGGTGAGTGTGTGGGTGAGTGTGTGGGTGAGTGTGTGAGTGAGTGTGTGTGTGGGTGAGTGTGTGTGCGGGTGAGTGTGTAGGTGAGTGTGTAGGTGAGTGTGAGTGTGTGTGTGGGTGAGTGTGTGTGTGGGTGAGTGTGAGTGTGGGTGAGTGTCTGTGTAGGTGAGTGTGTGTGGGTGATTGTGTGTGTGGGTGATTGTGTATGTGGGTGAGTGTGTGTGTGGGTGAGTGTGTGGGTGAGTGTGTGAGTGGGTGAGTGTGTGGGTGAGTGTGTGTGGGGGTGAGTGTGTGTGTGGGTGAGTGTGTGGGTGAGTGTGTGAGTGGGTGAGTGTGTGGGTGAGTGTGTGTGGGGGTGAGTGTGTGTGTGGGTGACTGTGTGAGCTGTGGTGCCAGCGGTCAGCGCGCTGCGCTACGAACCCGGCGACCCAGCTCACGGCCAACGCCGGTGACGATTATCTATATCGGTCCTGGGCCTCCCCTAGGTCGATTCGGCCTTTAATGAGTAGCTGGTGCGGTAGGTAAAAACATCGCCACTGGGGAGACAAAGGCGGTCGGACGTGGTTGTTTGTTAAGGCTATCCGGGGGATATTTTGTCTTGTTGTGGTCTGTCGTATGGTCAGGGAGTGAATGAGTGGGTGAGTCAGTGGGTGAGTGGGTGCGTGAGTGGGTGAGTCGGTGGGTGAGTGAGTGAGTGGGTGAGTAAGTGGATGAGTGAGTGGATGAGTGGGTAAGTGAGTGGGTGAGTGGGTGGGTGGGTGAGTGAGTGGGTGGATGAGCGAGTGGGTGGATGAGCGAGTGGGTGAGTGGATGAGTGGGTAAGTGAGTGGATGTGTGGGTGTGTGAGTGGGTAAGTGAGTGAGTGATTGAGTGAGTGGGTGAGTGGGTGGGTGAGCGGGTGAGTGGGTGGGTGAGTGAGTGAGTGGGTGGATGAGCGAGTGGGTGAGTGGGTGAGTGGGTAAGTGGGTGGATGGGTAAGTGAGTGGACGTGTGGGTGTGTGAGTGGGTAAGTGAGTGAGTGATTGAGTGGGTGGGTGAGCGGGTGAGTGGGTGGGTGAGTGAGTGAGTGGATGAGCGAGTGGGTGAGTGGATGAGTGGGTAAGTGAGTGGGTAAGTGAGTGGATGTGTGGGTGTGTGAGTGGGTAAGTGAGTGTGTGAGTGGGTGGGTGAGCGGGTGAGTGGGTAGATGAGCGAGTGGGTGAGTGGATGAGCGAGTGTGTGAGTGGATGAGCGGGTGTGTGAGTGGACGTGCGGGTGTGTGAGTGGGTGGGATAGTGAGTGAGTGTGTGAGTGGGTGAGTGAGTGTGTGAGTGGGTGGGTGATCGTGGCATGCAGTGTGGCGGTTGAACTCGGTGTTGGATGACACTCTCAATGGCCCCTGACGCGCGTGGAGGAGTCTTTGAGTGAAGTTCACGGAAGCTCGCATCTGGATTGCACCCCGACCTCCAAGAGTCGAACTTAAACAACACTGTGTGGTGACGATGGTGACGATGGTAGAGACCAGACACTGTGTGGTGACGATGGTAGAGATCAGACACTGTGTGGTGACGATGGTAGAGACCAGACACTGTGTGGTGACGATGGTAGAGACCAGACACTGTGTGGTGACGATGGTGACGATGGTAGAGACCAGACAGTGCCTGGTGACGATGGTGACGATGGTAGAGACCAGACAGTGCCTGGTGACGATGGTGACGATGGTAGAGACCAGACACTGTGTGGTGACGATGGTAGAGACCAGACAGTGCCAGGTGACGATGGTGACGACAGTTATCGCAATGCCGAGTGTCTGAACACCCCGATAAGGGGTGGGTGGGTATCTTCTCGGCCACGTGGAGTGGGCCATGTCGCCCTATGGGTGACATGGCCCACTCCACGGCCACGTGGAGTGGGCCATGTCGCCCTATGGGTGACATGGCCCACTCCACGGCCACGTGGAGTGGGCCATGTCGCCCTATGGGTGACATGGCCCACTCCACGGCCACGTGGAGTGGGCCATGTCGCCCTATGGGTGACCACCAGTTCACCGTCGGCCGCTACCTTCGGTGTGACCGCTCGGCTCACGCGATTCACGCTGTCGCCTGTTCGGGCTCATCAACTTTGCCCGGCTGGTGCCGCGGATCGTCGGCACCGCCCGAGGATTCGCTCGCGTCTGCGCGTCGCGCGACTGCCTGCCAAGGTCTCCCCGTGGGGGGCTCCCTGCCAAGGTCTCGTCGTGGGGGGCTCCCTGCCGAGGTCTCGTCGTGGGGGGCTCCCTGCTCGTCATCGGCGATGCTTGGGATTTCTACGTGGCACACTGAGCGGTCAATACGTGTACTGTGCGTGTGTGTGTATAAGTGTGTGTATATGTGTGTGTATATATATATAAAAGTGTGTGTGTATATATATAAGTGTGTGTGTATATACAAGTGTGTGTATAAGTGTGTGTATGTGTATATATGTGTGTGTGTGTATATAAGTGTGTGTGTATATAAGTGTGTGTGTGTATAAGTGTGTGTGTATGTGTGTATATAAGTGCGTGTATATATAAGTGCGTGTGTATATGTGTGTGTATATGTGTGTGTGTATGTGTGTGTATATATGTGTGTATAAGTGTGTGTGTCTATATGTGTGTGTGTATATAAGTGTGTGTGTATATAAGTGTGTGTGTATATAAGTGTGTGTGTGTATATAAGTGTGTGTGTGTATATATGTGTGTGTGTATATGTGTGTGTATATAAGTGCGTGTATATATGTGTGTGTGTATAAGTGCGTGTGTGTGTTTACGTACCTAAGGTGGGGAGCGGTGGTGTAGTGGTTAGCGCTACGCTGCGCTATGAACCTGGCGACCCGAGTTCTGATTCCCGCTCACGGTCAACACCGGTGACGATTATCTGAACCGGTCCTGGGCCTCCCCGTAGGTCGACTCAGCCGCAAATGAGTAGCTGGTGCGGTGTGTAAACATTGCCATTAGGGAGACAAAGGCGGTCGGGCGTGGTTCTGGCCACCCACCCCATCGTGTGCCGTGCCGGCCTTCATAGGTGCTCGCTAAGAGCACTTGCCCCTACAGTCTGTTGCAGGCTACACGGGGGATCTTTGTCTTTGTATGTATGTCGCCCCGTGGCACCTGCTGGGTCTGCCCCGTGACCTCCTGCCAGCGAGCGTTCGACACTTCACGTGGCCTCAAGGTGCACCTAGCCTGGCACAAGCGCCGTGGTGACGTCACCGCACCTTCGTGGTGAATGGCGGTTGTTGTTGTTTTTTATGTAACGTTGAACTTCTTTCGCACCGTACGTAGCCCACCGTGCTAAATCGGAGGTGCGAGGCGAAGGACAACAAACTAAGCACACACACACGCACACACCACACACACACACACGCACACACACACACCACACACACACACACGCACACACACACGCACACACCACACACACACACACGCACACACACACGCACACACACACACACGCACACACCACACACACACACGCACACACACACACGCACACACACACGCACACACGCACGTGACAAACTCTATTCTAAAGCAGTGAGTTCGTCAGTGTAGGTGACGATTTATTTATTTATTTTTAAAGCGCGCAGCTCCCAGAGAATTCCTGACATCGGAAGGGAAGAGCGTTCCAGACGGCCGCAGAAGCGCATCTGAAAGCACCGCGCGACGGCGACGACGACGATGACGACGACGATGACGATGATGATGATGACGACGATGATGACGACGACGATGATGATGATGACGATGATGACGATGACGATGATGACGACAATGCTGACGACGACGACGATGATGATGACGATGACGACGATGATGACGACGACGATGATGACGATGAAGATGACGCCGACGACGATGACGACGATGACGACAACGATGACGACGACGATGTAGATGACGATGACGACGGTGACCTCCGCACCGTCGCCGTCGTCCTCGTCATTGTCCGCTGGCCCTCAGCCACAAGTCGCCACCGAGACGGTGGCCGTAGTGAGTGAGCGAGCGAGCGAGCGAGCTGGTTCACGCCCCTGGACGACATTGTACAGTCGTTGCTGATGGCCAACCTGGTGGCTTCACCCTTGGCTTGGGCACTGCACGAGGAGTTCTCCCCCCTCCAGCCCCCCTCCCGCCCCCCCCCCCCAACACGACTGCTTCTCTACGTGAACCACTTTCACGGACACCGGCGTGGCCACACGAGACCCACCAACCTCACGCGTCAACAACCCTCGCCACTATCCGTGCGACCCCGTCCTCCGCCAGTATCACGATGGTGAATAATTATACACGAGACGTTGAGGTACTCAAGCAACCACATGGGCTGATACATCACAAGGCATGAGATGTTAGCTACCTCGCCTGGTGTGCAGGAGGTCGTGGGTTCGATCCACACCCTGACGATGCCTGCTGCTGCTGTATATTTGGAGTTTGCGTGTCTCTCTCATAATCATCATCACGGTGGCTATGAGATGTTAACTACCTCGCCTGGTGTACAGGAGGTCGTGGGTTCGATCCCGACCCTGACGATATCTTCTGCAGCTGTATATTTGGAGTTTGCGTGTCTCTCTCATCATCATCACGGTGTCTAGGGGATGTTAGCTACCTCGCCTGGTACACAGGAGGTCGTGGGTTCGATCCCGACCCTGACGATATCTGCTGCTGCTGTATATTTGGAGTTTGTGTGTGTCTCTCTCTCTCCCCGTGGTCACGTCGATTTGTGTTTTTCCGGGTCCTCCCGTGTTTCCCCCTCCACATTAAGAAACAACATCACGCGTTCAGAGTATTTGGCTGCTATACATGCCCGCGTGATAACGATGACGACGATGACGATGATGTTGTTGTTAAGCCACTAAGTTGAGCTATCGTTGGTGATGGCCAGCTCGCTTCTGAAGTCAAGAGCTAATACGGCTCAGTGGGCCTCGCCGGGTCAAGCAAAACAATAATAGCAGCATAATCTTAGCTCTTTCGGTAAAGTCACGTGGAAGGGAAACAATAAAATATATATAACAATATATATTTCATTATTTTAATGTTTCCCTTCAACGTGACTTTACCGAAAGAGCGAAGAATATGAATTGCTGCAGTCACGAAAGCTTTAAATCAACAATAGTTGCGTCAAATAGTTGATATTTGTGCTAGATTTGAAGCTTTCGTGACTGCAAGGATCCATACTCTTTGGTTCTATTGGGTAAAGTCACGTAGGTGAAAAAATTAAATAACAAAAAATCACGACGTTTTCACTCCAGCGCTGTCCTCCAGACAGTCTCGTCCCTTCACCTGATGAAGGCCGCTTGTGTTGTGGCCGAAAAAAGTCGTGATTTTTGTTATTTTATTTTTTTTACCTACGTGACTTTACCCAATAGAACCACGCACGTTTTTTTGCCACGAGCACGTGACGTGGTTAATGCAGACTTGAATCCGTGTAATATCGGTGTCTGATTGGTGTCGGCACATCGTGTGCCGGATGAAGGTCTTGCGCGGCCTGTAGCACGTGATGTTATCGAGGGGGCCCTAAACAGGATTTAAAAAAAAAACACGTAAATATTAAACACACGCAAATGTTACACTTGCACAGTAAAGTAATTGTCCTTTTTTTTCATTTGCTATACAGCCAGATAACACGACAAATCGTTAACCTTGAACACCCAGTCGTACGTCAAGGTTGAAGGCGTTATAGTACTGTAGTGATGGAGCAAGTGCAGAATCACTGAACCGGAATTGATCGCTTGAAAGCGTTTAGCGCGGGGCCCTTGAAAGTACGGGACCCGTAACTACTACATATGTAGCTACTACATGTGTAGCTACTACATATGTGTAACTACTACATGTGTAACTACTACATATATGTAGCAGCTACTACATATATGTAGTAGTAGCTACTACATATAAGTAGTAGTAGCTACTACTACATATAAGTAGTAGTAGCTACTACTACATATGTAGTAGTAGCTACTACACATGTGTAACTACTGCATGTGTAGTAGTAGCTACTACATGTGTAACTACTACACATATGTAGTAGCTACTACATATGTGTAGTAGTAGCTACTACACACAAGTAGTAGCTACACATGCAGTAGCTACCACATGTGTAACTACTACACGTGTAGCTACTACACATAAGTAGTAGCTACACGCGTAGTAGCTACTACATGTGTAGCTACTACACGTGTAGCAGCTACTACACGTGTAGCAGCTACTACACGTGTAGCAGCTACTACACGTGTAGTAGCTGCTACACGTGTAGCAGCTGCTACACGTGTAGCAGCTGCTACACGTGTAGCTTTGATCATCCGGCACTGTGCCCATCTTAACACCTCCCCGTATCATTGTCTAGAAATCGTTTGTATCGCGCAGCTGAGAGTTACACAGATGAAGCCGCCAACCGTGCAGACTGGCAATCACCGCTGGCTTTAAATTAAAAACAACAACAAAACACAATCATACATTGTGGTGACGCAACAAAACTCGTCACCCTTCGTACTAATCACTCACTCACCCAGGCACTCACTCACCCAGTCACTCACTCAACCAGTCACTCACTCAGCCAGTTACTCACTCAGCTAGTCACTCACCCAGTCACTCACTCAGCCAGTCACTCACTCAACCAGTCACTCACTCACCCAGTCACTCACTCAACCAGTCACTCACTCAGCCAGTAACTCACTCAGCTAGTCACTCACCCAGTCACTCACTCAGCCAGTCACTCACTCAAGCAGTCACTCACTCACCCAGTCACTCACCCAGTCACTCACTCAGCCAGTCACTCACTCAACCAGTCACTCACTCACCCGGTCACTCACCCATTCACACAGTCACTCACTCACCCATTCAACCAGTCACTCACTCAGCCAATTACTCAGTCAACCAGTCACTCACTCACCCAGTCACTCACTCACCCAGTCACCCACTCACCCAGTCACTCACCCAGTCACTCACTCACCCAGTCACTCACTCACCCAGTCACTTACTCACCCAGACACTCACCCAGTCTCTCACTCAACCAGTCACTCACCCAGTCTCTCACTCAACCAGTCACTCACTCACACAGTTACTCACTCACCCAGTCACTCACTCACCCAGTCACTCACCAAGTCACCCAGTCGCCCACTCACGCAGTCACTCACTCACCCAGTCGCCCACTCGCCCAGTTACTCACTCACCCAGCCACTCACTCACCCATTCACTCACTCGTCCAGTCGCTCACTCGCCCAGTCACTGACTCGCTCAGTCACTCACTCACCCAGTCACTCAATCATACAGTCACTCACCCAGTCACTCACTCAACCAGTCACTCACCCAGTCTCTCACTCACAAAGTCACTCACTCATACAGTCACTCACCCAGTCGCTCACTCATCCAGTCTCTCACTCACGTAGTCACTCACCCAGTCTCTCACTCAACCAGTCACTCACTCACCCAGTCACTCACTCACCTAGTTACCTACTCACCCAGTCACTCATTCACCCAGTCACTCATTCACTCAGTCACTCACTCACCCAGTCACTCACCCAGTCTGTCACTCAGTTACTCACTCAGTCACTCACTCACCCAGGCACCCACTCACCCAGTCACTCACTCACACAGTCTCTCACTCACCAAGTCACTCACCCAGTCTCTCACTCACCCAGTCACTCACTCACCTGGTCACTCACTCATACAGTCACTCACCCAGTCACTCACTCAACCAGTCACTCACCCAGTATCTCACTCACAAAGTCACTCACTCATACAGTCACTCACCCAGTCGCTCACTCACCCAGTCACTCACTCATCCAGTCTCTCACTCACCCAGTCACTCACCCAGTCTCTCACTCAACCAGTCACTCACTCACCCAGTCACTCACTCACCCAGTTACCTACTCACCCAGTCACTCATTCACCCAGTCACTCACTCACTCAGTCACTCACTCACCCAGTCACTCACCCAGTCTGTCACTCAGTTACTCACCAAGTCACTTACTCACCAAGTCTCTCACTCAACCAGTCTCTCACTCACCCAGTCACTCACTCACCCAGGCACCCACTCACCCAGTCACTCACTCACCCAGTCTCTCACTCACCAAGTCACTCACCCAGTCTCTCACTCACCCAGTCACTCACTCACCCAGTTAACGAGTCACCCAGTCACTCACTCATCCAGTCACTCACTCACCCAGTCACTCACTCACCCAGTCTCTCACTCACCCAGTCACTCACTCACCCAGTTACCCACTCACCCAGTCACTCACCTAGTCACTCACTCACCCAGTCTCTCACTCACACAGTCAGTCACTCACCCAGTCACTTACTCACCCAGCCAATCACTCACCCAGTCTCTCACTCACCCAGTCACTCACCCAGTATATCACTCAACCAGTCCCTCATTCACACAGTTGCTCACTCACCCAGTCACATACTCACCCAGTTACCTACTCAGCCAATCACTCATTCACCCAGCCACTCACTCAGTCACTCACTCACCCAGTCTCTCACTCACTCAGTTACTCACCAAGTCACTTACTCACCAAGTCTCTCAATCAACCAGTCTCTCACTCACCTAGTCACTCACTCACCCAGTCTCTCACTCACCAAGTCACTCACCTAGTCGCTCACTCACCCAGTTACTCACCCATTCACAGTCACTCACTCACCCATTCAACCAGTCACTCACTCAGCCAATTACTCACTCAACCAGTCACTCACTCACCCAGTCACTCACTCACCCAGTCACTCACTCACCCAGTCGCCCACTCACCCATTCGCTCACTCGCCAAGTCGCCCACTCACCCAGTCACTCACTCACCCAGTCACTCAATCGCCCAGTCACTCACTCACCCAGTCACTCACTCACCCAGTCACCCAGTCACCCAGTCTCTCACTCACCCAGTCATGCACTCACCCAGTCACTCACTCACCCAGTCTCTCACTCACCCGGTCACTCACTCACCCAGTCACCCAGTCACCCAGTCTCTCACTCACCCAATCACTCACTCACTCACCCAGTCTCTCACTTACCCAGTCACTCACTCACCCAGTTACCTACTCACCCAGTCACTCATTTACGCAGTCACTCACTCACTCAGTCACTCACTCACCCAGTCACTCACCCAGTAGCTCACTTACCCAGTCACTCACTCATCCAGACTCTCACTCACTAGGTCGCTTACCCAGTCTCTCACTCACCCAGTCACTCACTCACCCAGTCACTCACACACCCAGTCACTTACTCACCCAGTCTCTCACTCACCCATTCACTCACTCACCCAGTCTCTCACTCACACAGTCAGTCACTCACCCAGTCACTTACTCACCCAGCCACTCACTCACCCAGTCTCTCACTCACCCAGTCACTCACCCAGTATCTCACTCAACCAGTCACTCATTCACACAGTTACTCACTCATCCAGTCACACACTCACCCAGTTACCTACTCAGCCAGTCACTCATTCACCCAGTCACTTACTCAGTCACTCACTCACCCAGTCACTTACTCAGTCAATCACTCACCCAGTCTCTCACTCACTCAGTTACTCACCAAGTCACTTACTCACCAAGTCTCTCACTCAACCAGCCTCTCACTCACCCCGTCATTCACTCACCCAGGCACCCACTCACCCAGTCACTCACTCACCCAGTCTCTCACTCACCAAGTCACTCACCTAGTCGCTCACTCACCCATTCACTCACCCATTCACACAGTCACTCACTCACCCATTCAACCAGTCACTCACTCAGCCAATTACTCACTCAACCAGTCCTTCACTCACCCAGTCACTCACTCACCCAGTCACTCACTCACCCAGTCGCCCACTCACCCATTCGCTCACTCGCCAAGTCGCCGACTCACCCAGTCACTCACTCACCCAGTCACTCAACCGCCCAGTCACTCACTCACCCAGTCACTCACTCACCCAGTAACTGACTCACCCAGTCACCCAGTCACCCAGTCTCTCACTCACCCAGTCACGCACTCACCCAGTCACTCACTCGCCCAGTCTATCATCCACCCAGTCACTCACTCACCCAGTCACCCAGTCACCCAGTCTCTCACTCACCCAGTCACTCACTCACCCAGTTACCTACTCACCCAGTCACTCATTCACGCAGTCACTCACTCACTCAGTCACTCACTCACCCAGTCACTCACCCAGTCTCTCACTCACAAAGTCACTCACTCATACAGTCACTCACTCAGTCGCTCACTCACCCAGTCACTCACTCATCCAGTCTCTCACTCACTAAGTCACTCACCCAGTCTCTCACCCACCCAGTCACTCACTCACCCAGTCACTCATTCACCCAGTCACTCACTCACTTAGTCCCTCACTCACCCAGTCACTCACCCAGTCTCTCACTCACTTAGTTACTCACCAAGTCACTTACTCACCGTCTCTCACTCAACCAGTCTCTCACTCACCCAGTCACTCAATCACACAGGCACCCACTCACCCAGTCACTAACTCACCCAGTCTCTCACTCACCAAGTCACTCACCCAGTCTCTCACTCACCCAGTCACTCACTCACCCAGTTAACGAGTGATCCAGTCACTCACTCATCCAGTCACTCACTCACCCAGTCTCTCACTCACAAAGTCACTCACTCATACAGGCACTCACCCAGTAGCTCACTTACCCAGTCACTCACTCATCCAGTCTCTCACTCACTAGCTCGCTTACCCAGTCTCTCACTCACCCAGTCACTCACTCACCCAGTCACTCACACACCCAGTCACTTACTCACCCAGTCTCTCACTCACCCATTCACTCACTCACCCAGTCTCTCACTCACACAGTCAGTCACTCACCCAGTCACTTACTCACCCAGCCACTCACTCACCCAGTCTCTCACTCACCCAGTCACTCACCCAGTATCTCACTCAACCAGTCACTCATTCACACAGTTACTCACTCACCCAGTCACACACTCACCCAGTTACCTACTCAGCCAGTCACTGATTCACCCAGTCACTTACTCAGTCAATCACTCACCCAGTCTCTCACTCACTCAGTTACTCACCAAGTCACTTACTCACCAAGTCTCTCACTCAACCAGCCTCTCACTCACCCCGTCATTCACTCACCCAGGCACCCACTCACCCAGTCACTCACTCACCCAGTCTCTCACTCACCAAGTCACTCACCTAGTCGCTCACTCACCCATTCACTCACCCATTCACACAGTCACTCACTTACCCATTCAACCAGTCACTCACTCAGCCAATTACTCACTCAACCAGTCCCTCACTCACCCAGTCACTCACTCACCCAGTCACTCACTCACCCAGTCACCCACTCACCCATTCGCTCACTCGCCAAGTCGCCGACTCACCCAGTCACTCACTCACCCAGTCACTCAACCGCCCAGTCACTCACTCACCCAGTCACTCACTCACCCAGTAACTCACTCACCCAGTCACCCAGTCACCCAGTCTCTCACTCACCCAGTCACGCACTCACCCAGTCACTCACTCGCCCAGTCTATCATTCACCCAGTCACTCACTCACCCAGTCACCCAGTCACCCAGTCTCTCACTCACCCAGTCACTCACTCACCCAGTCTCTCACTCACCCAGTCACTCACTCACCCAGTTACCTACTCACCCAGTCACTCATTCACGCAGTCACTCACTCACTCAGTCACTCACTCACCCAGTCACTCACCCAGTCTCTCACTCACAAAGTCACTCACTCATACAGTCACTCACTCAGTCGCTCACTCACCCAGTCACTCATTCACCCAGTCACTCACTCACTTAGTCCCTCACTCACCCAGTCACTCACCCAGTCTCTCACTCACTTAGTTACTCACCAAGTCACTTACTCACCGTCTCTCACTCAACCAGTCTCTCACTCACCCAGTCACTTAATCACACAGGCACCCACTCACGCAGTCACTCACTCACCCAGTCTCTCACTCACCAAGTCACTCACCCAGTCTCTCACTCACCCAGTCACTCACTCACCCAGTTAACGAGTGATCCAGTCACTCACTCATCCAGTCACTCACTCACCCAGTCACTCACACACCCAGTCTCTCACTCATACAGTCAGTCACTCACCCAGTCACTTACACACCCAGGTACTCACTCACCCAGTCACTTACTCACCCAGTCTCTCATTCACCCATTCACTCACTCACCCAGTCTCTCACTCACACAGTCAGTCACTTACTCACCCAGTCACTCATTCACCCAGTCTCTCACTCACCCAGTCACTCACTCAGTCTCTCACTCAACCAGTCACTCATTCACACAGTTACTCACTCACCCAGTCACATACTCACCCAGTCACTCACTCACCCAGTCTCTTACTCACCCAGTCACTCACTCACCCAGTCTCTCACTCACCCAAGTCACTCGCTCACCCAGTTACCGACTCAGCCAGTCACTCATTCACCCAGTCACTCACTCACCCAGTCACCCAGTCTCTCACTCACCCAGTCACGCACTCACCCAGTCACTCACTCACCCAATCTCTCACTCACCCAGTCACTCACTCACTCAGTCACCCAGTCACCCAGCCTCTCACTCACCCAGTCACTCACTCACCCAGTCTCTCACTCACCCAGTCACTCACTCACCCAGTTACCTACTCACCCAGTCACTCATTCACCCAGTCACTCACTCACTCAGTCACTCACTCACCCAGTCACTCACCCAGTCTCTCACTCACAAAGTCACTCACTCACCCAGTCACTCACTCACCCAGTCACTCACTTACCCAGTCTCTCACTCACACAGTCGCTCAATCACCCAATCACTCACTCATACAGTCACTCACCCAGTCACTCAACCATTCACTCACTTACCCAGTCTCTCACTCACCCAGTCACTCACTCATACAGTCACTCACCCAGTCGCTCACTCACCCAGTCACTCACTCATCCAGTCTCTCACTCACCCAGTCACTCACCCAGTCTCTCACTCAACCAGTCAATCACTCACCCAGTAACTCACTCACCGAGTTACAGACTCACCCAGTAACTCATTTACCCAGTCAGTCACTCATCCAGTCTCTCACTCACCCAGTCACTCACCCAGTCTCTCACTCACCCAGTCACTCACTCATACAGTCACTCACCCAGTCGCTCACTCACCCAGTCACTCACTCATCCAGTCTCTCACTCACCCAGTCACTCACCCAGTCTCTCACTCAACCAGTCACTCACTCACCCAGTCACTCACCCAGTCTCTCACTCACTCAGTTACTCAACAAGTCACTAACTCACCAAGTCTCTCACTCAACCAGTCTCTCACTCACCCAGTCACTCACTCACCCAGGCACCTACTCACCCAGTCACTCACTCACCCATTCTCACACTCACCCAGTTAACGACTCATCCAGTCACTCACTCATCCAGTCACTCACTCACCCAGGCACCTACTCACCCAGTCACTCACTCACCCATTCTCTCACTCACCCAGTTAACGACTCATCCAGTCACTCACTCATCCAGTCACTCACTCACCCAGTCTCTCACTCACCCCGTCACTCACTCACCCAGTCACTCACTCACCCATTCTCTCACTCACCCAGTCACTCACTCACCCAGTTACCCACTCACCCAGTCTCTCACTCACCCATTCACTCACTCACCCAGTCTCTCACTCACACAGTCAGTCACTCACCCGTTCACTTACTCACCCAGTCACTCACTCACCCAGTCTCTCACTCACCCAGTCACTCACCCAGTCTCTCACTCACTCAGTTACTCAACAAGTCACTAACTCACCAAGTCTCTCACTCAACCAGTCTCTCACTCACCCAGTCACTCACTCACCCAGGCACCTACTCACCCAGTCACTCACTCACCCATTCTCACACTCACCCAGTTAACGACTCATCCAGTCACTCACTCATCCAGTCACTCACTCACCCAGGCACCTACTCACCCAGTCACTCACTCACCCATTCTCTCACTCACCCAGTTAACGACTCATCCAGTCACTCACTCATCCAGTCACTCACTCACCCAGTCTCTCACTCACCCCGTCACTCACTCACCCAGTCACTCACTCACCCATTCTCTCACTCACCCAGTCACTCACTCACCCAGTTACCCACTCACCCAGTCTCTCACTCACCCATTCACTCACTCACCCAGTCTCTCACTCACACAGTCAGTCACTCACCCGTTCACTTACTCACCCAGTCACTCACTCACCCAGTCTCTCACTCACCCAGTCACTCACCCAGTTTCTCACTCAACCAGTCACTCACTCACACAGTTACTCACCCAGTCACATACTCATCCAGCCTCTCACTCACCCAGTCTCTCACTCACCCAGTCTCTCACTCACCCAGTCACTCACTCACCCAGTTACCTACTCACCCAGTCACTCATTCACCCAGTCACTCACTTACTCAGTCACTCACTCACCCAGTCTCTCACTCACTCAGTTACTCACTAAGTCACTTACTCACAAAGTCTCTCACTCAACAAGTCTCTCATTCACCCAGTCACTCACTCACCCAGTCTCTCACTCACCAAGTCACTCAACCAGTCTCTTACTCACCCAGTCACTCACTCACCCAGTTAACGACTCATCCAGTCACTCACTCATCCAGTCGCTCACTCACCAAGTCTCTCATTCACCCAGTCACTCACTCACCCAGTCACTAACTCACCCAGTCATTTTCTCACCCAGTCACTCACTCACACAGTCACTCACTCACCCAGTCACTTACCAAGTCACCCAGTCGCCCACTCACCCAGTCACTCACTCACCCAGTCACTCACTCACCCAGTCACTCACTCACCCAGTCTCTCAGTCACCCATTCACTGACTCACCCCGTCACTCATTCACCCAGTGACTCACTCACCCAGTCTCTCACTCACCCAGTCACTCACTCACCCAGTCACTCACTCACCCATTCACTCACTCACCCCGTCTCTCACTCACCCAGTCACTCACTCACCCAGTCACTCACTCACCCAGTTACCCACTCACCTAGTCACTCACCCAGTCACTCACTCACACAGTCAGTCACTCACCCAGTCATTTACTCACCCAGTCACTCACTCACCCAGTCTCTCACTCAACCAGTCACTCACCCAGTCTCTCACTCACCCAGTCTCTCG
Source organism: Petromyzon marinus (assembly GCF_048934315.1). Lineage (NCBI taxonomy): Eukaryota > Metazoa > Chordata > Hyperoartia > Petromyzontiformes > Petromyzontidae > Petromyzon > Petromyzon marinus. The sequence goes on from NC_133720.1 coordinate 8,068,074, forward strand.
CTCAACCAATCACTCACTCACCCAGTTATCTACTCACCCAGTCACTTATTCACCCAGTCACTCACTCAGTCACTCACTCACCCAGTCACTCAGCCAGTCTCTCACTCACTCAGTTACTCACCAAGTCACTTACTCAACCAGTCTCTCACTCACCCAGCCACTCACTCACCCAGCCTCTCACTCACCCGGTTAACCACTCATTCAGTCACTCACTGATCCAGTCACTCACTCACCCACTCTCTCACTCACCCAGTCACTCACTCACCCAGTCTCTCACTCAGAAACGCTCTCACCCAGTCACTCACTCATCCAGTCACTCACTCATACAGTCACTCACTCACCCAGTAACTCGCTCACCCAGTCACATACTCACCCAGTCTCTCACTGACTCATCACTGACTCACCCCGTCTCTCACTCACCCAGTCACTCACTCACTCAGTCACTCACTCACCCAGTCTCTCACTCACTCAGTTACTCACTAAGTCACTTACTCACAAAGTCTCTCACTCAACAAGTCTCTCATTCACCCAGTCACTCACTCACCCAGTCTCTCACTCACCAAGTCACTCAACCAGTCTCTTACTCACCCAGTCACTCACTCACCCAGTTAACGACTCATCCAGTCACTCACTCATCCAGTCGCTCACTCACCAAGTCTCTCATTCACCCAGTCACTCACTCACCCAGTCACTAACTCACCCAGTCATTTTCTCACCCAGTCACTCACTCACACAGTCACTCACTCACCCAGTCACTTACCAAGTCACCCAGTCGCCCACTCACCCAGTCACTGACTCGCTCAGTCACTCACTCACCCAGTCACTCACTCACCCAGTCACTCACTCACCCAGTCTCTCAGTCACCCATTCACTGACTCACCCCGTCACTCACTCACCCAGTGACTCACTCACCCAGTCTCTCACTCACCCAGTCACTCACTCACCCAGTCACTCACTCACCCATTCACTCACTCACCCCGTCTCTCACTCACCCAGTCACTCACTCACCCAGTCACTCACTCACCCAGTTACCCACTCACCTAGTCACTCACCCAGTCACTCACTCACACAGTCAGTCACTCACCCCGTCATTTACTCACCCAGTCACTCACTCACCCAGTCTCTCACTCAACCAGTCACTCACCCAGTCTCTCACTCACCCAGTCTCTCGCTCAACCAATCACTCACTCACCCAGTTATCTACTCACCCAGTCACTTATTCACCCAGTCACTCACTCAGTCACTCACTCACCCAGTCACTCAGCCAGTCTCTCACTCACTCAGTTACTCACCAAGTCACTTACTCAACCAGTCTCTCACTCACCCAGCCACTCACTCACCCAGCCTCTCACTCACCCGGTTAACCACTCATTCAGTCACTCACTGATCCAGTCACTCACTCACCCAGTCTCTCACTCACCCAGTCACTCACTCACCCAGTCTCTCACTCAGAAACGCTCTCACCCAGTCACTCACTCACCCAGTCACTCACTCATACAGTCACTCACTCACCCAGTCACTCACTCACCCAGTCACATACTCACCCAGTCTCTCACTGACTCATCACTGACTCACCCCGTCTCTCACTCACCCAGTCACTCACTCACTCAGATACCTACTCACCCAGTCACTCATTCACCCAGTCACTCACTCAGTCACTCACTCACCCAGTCACTTACCCATTCTCTCACTCACTCAGTTACTCACCAAGTCACTTACTCACCAAATCTCTCACTCACCCAGTCACTCACTCACCCAGTCACTCACCCAGGCTCTCACTCACCCAGTCACTCACTCACCAAGTTAACGACTCATCCAGTCACTCACTCATTCAGTCACTCACCCAGTCTCTCACTCACCCCGTCACTCACTCATGCAGTCACTCACTCACCCAGTTACTCACTCACCCAGTCACTCACCTAGTCACTCATTCACCCAGTCACTCACTCACTCAGTCACTCACACACCCAGTCACTTACTCACCCAGTCTCTCACTCGCCCAGTTACTCACTCACCCAGTCACTCTTTCATCCATTCACTCACTCGCCGAGTCGCACACTCGCCCAGGCACTGACTCGCTCCGTCACTCACTCACCCTGTCGCTCACTCACCCAATCACTCACTCACCCAGTCTCTCACTCACACAGTCGCTCAATCACCCAATCACTTACTCATACAGTCACTCACCCAGTCACTCACTCAACCAGTCACTCACTCACCCAGTCTCTCACTCACCCAGTCACTCACTCATACAATCACTCACACAGTCGCTCACTCACCTAGTCACTCAATCATCCAGTCTCTCACTCACCCAGTCACTCACCCAGTCTCTCACTCAACCAGTCACTCACTCACCCAGTCACTCACTCACTCAGTTACAGACTCACCCAGTCACTCATTCACCCAGTCACTCACTCACTCAGTCACTCACTCACCCAGTCACTCACCCAGTCCCTCACTCACTCAATTACTCACCAAGTCACTTACTCACCAAGTCTCTCACTCAACCAGTCTCTCACTCACCCAGTCACTCACTCACCCAGGCACCTACTCACCCAGTCACTCACTCACCCATTCTCTCACTGACCCAGTTAACGACTCATCCAGTCACTCACTCACCCAGTCACTCACTCACCCAGTCTCTCACTCACCCAGTCACTCACTCACCCAGTTAGCGACTCATCCAGTCACTCACTCATCCAGTCACTAACTCACCCAGTCTCTCACTCACCCCGTCACTCACTCACCCAGTCACTCACTCACCTAGTCTCTCACTCACCCAGTCAATCACTCACCCAGTTACCCACTCACCCAGTCACTCACCTAGTCACTCACTCACCCAGTCACTCACTTACCCAGTCAATCAAACACCCAGCCACTTACTCACCCAGTCTCTCACTAACCCATTCACTCACTCACCCAGTCTCTCACTCACACAGTCAGTCACTCACCCATTCACTTACTCACCCAGTTACTCACTCACCCAGTCTCTCACTCACCCAGTCACTCACCCAGTCTATCACTCAACCAGTCACTCACTCACACAGTTACTCACCCAGTAACATACTCACCCAGTCTCTCACTCACCCAGTCTCTCACTCACCCAGTCACTCACTCACCCAGTTACCTACTCACCCAGTCACTCATTCACCCAGTCACTTACTCACTCAGTCACTCACTCACCCAGTCTCTCACTCACTCAGTTACCCAGGAAGTCACTTACTCACAAAGTCTCTCACTCAACCAGTTTCTCACTCACCCAGTCACTCACTCATAGAGTCACTCATCCAGTCACTCACTCACCCAGTCTATCACTCACCCATTCACTCACTCACCCCGTCTCTCACTCACTCAGTCACCCACTCACCCAGTCACTCGCACACCCAGTCACTCACCCAGTCTCCAACTAACTCAGTCACTCACCAAGTCACTCACTCACCAAGACTCTCACTCACCCAGTCTCTCACTCACCCAGTCACTCACTCACCCAGTCACCCACTCACCCAGTCACTCACTCACCCAGTTTCTCACTCACCCAGTCACTCACCCAGTCTCTCACTCACCCAGTTAGCCACTCATCCAGTCACCCACTCACTCAGTCACTCAATCACCCAGTCACTCACCTTGTCTCTCACTCACTCAGTTACTCATCAAATCACTCACTCACCAAGTCCCTCACTCACCCAGTCTATAACTCACCCAATCATTCATTCACCCAGTCACCCACTCACCCAGTCACTCACTCACCCTGTCTCTCACTCACCCATTCACTCACCCAGTCTGTCACTCACCCAGTCCCTCACTCACCCAGATACCCACTCACCAGTCTCTCACTCACCCAATCACATACTTACCCAGTCACTCACCCAGTCTCTCACTCACTCAGTCACTCACGAAGTCACTCACTCACCCAGTCTCTCACTCACCTAGTCGCTCACTCACCCAGTCGCCCACTCACCCAGTCGCTCACTCATGCATTCGCCCACTCACCCAGTCACTCACTCTTCCAGTCACTCACTCACCCAGTCACTCGCACACCCAGTCACTCACCCAGTCTCTCACTAACTCAGTCACTCACCAAGTCACTCACTCACCAAGTCTCTCACTCATCCAGTCTCTCACTCACCCAGTCACTCACTCACTCAGTCACTCACTAACCCAGTCACTCACTCACCCAGTCTCTCACTCACTCAGTCACTCACTCTCCCAGTCACTCACCCAGTCTCTCACTCACTCAGTCACTCACTCTCCCAGTCACTCACTCACCCAGTCACTCACTCACCCAGGCTCCCACTCACACAGTCACTCACTCTCCCAGTACATCACCCAGTCACTCACTCACCCAGTCACTCACTCATACAGTCACTCACCCAGTCTCTCACTCACCCAGTCACTCATTCACTTAGTCACTCACTCACCCAGTCACTCACTCACACAGTCACTTACCCAGTCACTTATTCACCCAGTCTCTCACTCACCCAGTCGCTCACTCACCCAATCACTCACTCACCCAGTCACTCACTCACCCAGTCACTCACTCACCCAGTCACTAACTCACCCAGTCACTCACTCGCCCAGTCAACCACTCACCCAGTCACTCACTCACCCAGTCACTCACTCACCCAGTCTCTCACTCACTCACACAGTCACTCACTCATACAGTCACTCACCCAGTCACTCACTCACCCAGTCTACCACTCAACCAGTCACTCACTCACCCAGTCACTCACTCACCCATTCACTCACTCACCCAGTCGCTCACTCACCCAGTCACTCACTCACCCAGTCACGAGCACACCCAGTCACTCACCCAGTCTCTCACTAACTCAGTCACTCACCAAGTCACTCACTCACCAAGTCTCTCACTCACCCAGTCTCTCACTCACCCAGTCACTCACTCACCCAGTCACCCACTCACCCAGTCATTCACTCACCCAGTCTCTCACTCACCCAGTTAGCCACTCATCCAGTGAGTCACTCACTCACTCAGTCACTCACTAACCCAGTCACTCACTCACCCAGTCTCTCACTCACTCAGTCACTCACTCTCCCAGTCACTCACCCAGTCTCTCACTAACTCAGTCACTCACTCCCCAGTCACTAACTCACCCATTCACTCACTCACCCAGTCTCCCACTCACACAGTCACTCACTCACCCAGTACATCACCCAGTCACTCACTCACCCAGTCACTCACTCATACAGTCACTCACCCAGTCTCTCACTCACCCAGTCACTCATTCACTTAGTCACTCACTCACCCAGTCACTCACTCACACAGTCACTTACCCAGTCACTTATTCACCCAGTCTCTAACTCACCCAGTCGCTTACTCACCCAATCACTCACTCACCCAGTCACTCACTCACCCAGTCACTCACTTACCCAGTCACTAACTCACCCAGTCACTCACTCGCCCAGTCACCCACTCACCCAGTCACTCACTCGCCCAGTCACTCACTCACCCAGTCACTCACTCACCCAGTCACCCAGTCACCCATTCACCCATTCAGTCACTCACCCAGTCGCCCACTCGCCCAATCACTCACTCGCCCAGTCACTCACTCATCCAGTCAGTCACTCTCTCAGTCACTCACTCACCCAGTCACTCAGCCCCCTAGTCTCTCACTCACCCAGTCTCTCTCTCACCCAGTCTCTCACTCACACAGTCACTCACTCACCGAATCATTCACTCACCGAGTCACTCATTCAACCAGTCACTCACTCACCCAGTCAATCACCCAGTCACTTACTCACCCAGTCACTCACTCACCCAGTCACTCACTCACCCAGTCACTCGCTCACCCAGTCACTCACTCACCCAGTCACTCACTCACAGAGTCTCTCATCACCCATTCTCTCACTCACTCACCCAGTCACTCACTCACTCAATCACTTACTCACCCAGTCACTCACCCAGTCACTCACTCACCCAGTCTCCCACTCAACCATCCACTCACTCAACCGGTCACTCACTCACCCAGTTTCTCACTCACCCAGTCACTTATTCACCCAGTCACTCACCCAGTCTCTCACTCACTCAGGCACTCACCAAGTCACTCACTCACCCTGTCTCTCGCTCACCCATTCACTCACCCAGTCAACCACTCACCCAGTCCCTCACTGACCCAGATACCCACTCACCAATCTCTCACTCACCCAGTCACATACTTACCCAGTCACTCACCCAGTCTCTCACTCACTAAGTCACTCACGAAGTCACTCACTCACCCAGTCTCTCACTCACCTAGTCGCTCACTAACCCAGTCGCCCACTCACCCAGTCGCTCACTCACGCATTCGCCCACTCACCCAGTCACTCACTCATCCAGTCACTCACTCACGCAGTCACTAACTCACCAGTCACTCACTCGCCCAGTCACCCACTCACCCAGTCACTCACTGGCCCAGTCACTCACTCACCCAGTCACTCACTCACCCAGTCACCCAATCGCCCACTCAACCAGTCACTCACTCACCCAGTCTCCCACTCGCCCAGTCACTCACTCACCCAGTCACTCACTCACCCAGTCATTCACTCGCCCAGTCACTCACTCAACCAGTCACTCACTCACCCAGTCCTCACCCAGTCTCTCACTCACTCACTCAGTCACTCACCCAGTCACTCACTCACAAGTCTCTCACTCACCCAGTCACTCACTCACCCAGTCTCTCATTCACCCAGTCTCTCACTCACTCAGTCACTCACTCACCCAGTCACTCACTCAGTCACTCACCCCCCCTAGTCTCTCACTCACCCACTCACTCACCCAATCACTCACTCACCCAGTCTCTCACTCACTTAGTCACTCACTCACCCAATCACTCACTCACCGATTCACTCACTCACCCAGTCACTCACTCAGTCACACACTCACCCAGTAACTCACTCACCCAGTCTCTCACTCACTCAGTCACTCACTCACCCAGTTGCTCGCTCACCCAGCCACTCACTCACCCAGTCACTCACTCACCCAGTCTCTCACTCACTCACCCAGTCACTCACTCATACAGTCACTCACCCAGTCACTCACTCACCCAGTCTCTCATTCACCCAGTCTCTCACTCACTCAGTCACTCACTCACCCAGTTACTCACTCAGTCACTCACCCCCCCTAGTCTCTCACTCACCCACTCACTCACCCAATCACTCACTGACCCAGTCTCTCACTCACTCAGTCACTCACTCACCCAATCACTCACTCACCGATTCACTCACTCACCCAGTCACTCACTCAGTCACACACTCACCCAGTCACTCACTCACCCAGTCTCTCACTCACTCAGTCACTCACTCACCCAGTTGCTCGCTCACCCAGTCACTCACTCACCAAGTCACTCACTCACTCAGTCTCTCACTCACTCACCCAGTCACTCACTCATACAGTCACTCACCCAGTCACTCACTCACCCAGTCTACCACTCAACCAGTCACTCACTCACCCAGTCACTCACTCACCTATTCACTCACTCACCCAGTCTCTCACTCACCCAGTCACTCACTCACCCAGTCACTCGCACACCCAATCACTCACCCAGTCTCTCACTAACTCAGTCACTCACCAAGCCACTCCCTCACCAATTCTCTCACTCACCCAGTCTCTCACTCACCCAGTCACTCACTCACCCAGTCACCCACTCACCCAGTCACTCACTCTCCCAGTCTCTCAATCACCCAGTCACTCACCCAGTCTCTCACTCACCCAGTTAGCCACTCATCCAGTCAGTCACTCACTCACTCAGTCACTCACTAACCCAGTCACTCACTCACCCAGTCTCTCACTCACTCAGTCACTCACTCTCCCAGTCACTCACCCAGTCTCTCACTCACGCAGTCACTCACTCTCCCAGTCACTCACTCACCCAGTCACTCACTCACCCAGTCTCCCACTCACACAGTCACTCACTCACCCAGTACATCAGCCAGTCACTCACTCACCCAGTCACTCACTCATACAGTCACTCACCTAGTCTCTCACTCCCCCATCACTCATTCACTTAGTCACTCACTCACCCAGTCACTCACTCACACAGTCACTTACCCACTAACTTACTCACCCAGTCTCTCACTCACCCAGTCGCTCACTCACCCAATCACTCACTCACCCAGTCACTCACTCACCCAGTCACTAACTCACCCAGTCACTCACTCGCCCAGTCACCCACTCACCCAGTCACTCACTCGCCCAGTCACTCACTCACCCAGTCACTCACTCACCCAGTCACCCAGTCACCCATTCACCCATTCAGTCACTCACCCAGTCGCCCACTCGCCCAATCACTCACTCGCCCAGTCACTAACTCACCCATTCAGACACTCTCTCAGTCACTCACTCACCCAGTCACTCAGCCCCCTAGTCTCTCACTCACCCAGTCTCTCTCTCATCCAGTCTCTCACTCACACTGTCACTCACTCACCGAATCATTAACTCACCGACTCACTCATTCGCCCAGTCACTCACCCAGTCACTTACTCACCCAGTCAACCACTCAGCCAGTCCCTCACTCACCCAGATACCCACTCACCAATCTCTCACTCACCCAGTCACATACTTACCCAGTAACTCACCCAGTCTCTCACTCACTAAGTCACTCACGAAGTCACTCACTCACCCAGTCTCTCACTCACCTAGTCGCTCACTAACCCAGTCGCGCACTCACCCAGTCGCTCACTCACGCATTCGCCCACTCACCCAGTCACTCACTCATCCAGTCACTCACTCACGCAGTCACTAACTCACCAGTCACTCACTCGCCCAGTCACCCACTCACCCAGTCACTCACTCGCCCAGTCACTCACTCACCCAGTCACCCACTCACCCAGTCACTCACTCGCCCAGTCACCCACTCACCCAGTCACTCACTCGCCCAGTCACTCACTCACCCAGTCACTCACTCACCCAGTCATTCACTCGCCCAGTCACTCACTCAACCAGTCACTCACTCACCCAGTCTCTCACCCAGTCTCTCACTCACTCACTCAGTCACTCACCCAGTCACTCACTCACAAGTCTCTCACTCACCCAGTCACTCACTCACCCGGTCTCTCATTCACCCAGTCTCTCACTCACTCAGTCACTCACTCAGCCAGTCACTCACTCAGTCACTCACCCCCCCTAGTCTCTCACTCACCCACTCACTCACCCAATCACTCACTCACCCAGTCTCTCACTCACTCAGTCACTCACTCACCCAATCACTCACTCACCGATTCACTCACTCACCCAGTCACTCACTCAGTCACACACTCACCCAGTAACTCACTCACCCAGTCTCTCACTCACTCAGTCACTCACTCACCCAGTTGCTCGCTCACCCAGCCACTCACTCACCCAGTCACTCACTCACCCAGTCTCTCACTCACTCACCCAGTCACTCACTCATACAGTCACTCACCCAGTCACTCACTCACCCAGTCTCTCATTCACCCAGTCTCTCACTCACTCAGTCACTCACTCACCCAGTCACTCACTCAGTCACTCACCACCCCTACTCTCTCACTCACCCACTCACTCACCCAATCACTCACTGACCCAGTCTCTCACTCACTCAGTCACTCACTCACCCAATCACTCACTCACCGATTCACTCACTCACCCAGTCACTCACTCAGTCACACACTCACCCAGTCACTCACTCACCCAGTCTCTCACTCACTCAGTCACTCACTCACCCAGTTGCTCGCTCACCCAGTCACTCACTCACCAAGTCACTCACTCACTCACTCAGTCTCTCACTCACTCACCCAGTCACTCACTCACCCAGTCTACCACTCAACCAGTCACTCACTCACCCAGTCACTCACTTACCTATCACTCACTCACCCAGTCTCTCACTCACCCAGTCACTCACTCACCCAGTCACTCGCACACCCAATCACTCACCCAGTCTCTCACTAACTCAGTCACTCACCAAGCCACTCCCTCACCAATTCTCTCACTCACCCAGTCTCTCACTCATCCAGTCACTCACTCACCCAGTCACCCACTCACCCAGTCACTCACTCTCCCAGTCTCTTAATCACCCAGTCACTCACCCAGTCTCTCACTCACCCAGTTAGCCACTCATCCAGTCAGTCACTCACTCACTCAGTCACTCACTAACCCAGTCACTCACTCACCCAGTCTCTCACTCACTCAGTCACTCACTCTCCCAGTCACTCACCCAGTCTCTCACTCACGCAGTCACTCACTCTCCCAGTCACTCACTCACCCAGTCACTCACTCACCCAGTCTCCCACTCACACAGTCACTCACTCACCCAGTACATCAGCCAGTCACTCACTCACCCAGTCACTCACTCATACAGTCACTCACCCAGTCTCTCACTCCCCCATCACTCATTCACTTAGTCACTCACTCACCCAGTCACTCACTCACACAGTCACTTACCCACTAACTTACTCACCCAGTCTCTCACTCACCCAGTCGCTCACTCACCCAATCACTCACTCACCCAGTCACTCACTCACCCAGTCACTCACTCACCCAGTCATTAACTCACCCAGTCACTCACTCGCCCAGTCATCCACTCACCCAGTCACTCACTCGCCCAGTCACTCACTCACCCAGTCACTCACTCACCCAGTCACCCAGTCACCCATTCACCCATTCAGTCACTCACCCAGTCGCCCACTCGCCCAATCACTCACTCGCCCAGTCACTAACTCACCCAGTCAGACACTCTCTCAGTCACTCACTCACCCAGTCACTCAGCCCCCTAGTCTCTCACTCACCCAGTCTCTCTCTCATCCAGTCTCTCACTCACACTGTCACTCACTCACCGAATCATTAACTCACCGACTCACTCATTCGCCCAGTCACTCACCCAGTCACTTACTCACCCAGTCACTCACTCACCCAGTCACTCACTCACCCAGTCACTCACTCACCCAGTCGCTCGCTCACCCAGTCACTCACTCACCCTGTCACTCACTCACCGAGTCTCTCATCACCCATTCTCTCACTCACCCAGTCACTCACTCACTCAATCACTTACTCACCCAGTCACTCACCCAGTCACTCACTCACCCAGTCTGCCACTCAACCAGCCACACACTCACCCGGTCACTTACTCACCCAGTCTCTCACTCACCCAGTCACTTATTCACCCAGTCACTCACCCAGTCTCTCACTCACACAGTCACTCACCAAGTCACTCACTCACCAAGTCTCTCACTCACCCAGTCTATAACTCACCCAGTCACTCACTCACCCAGTCACCCACTCACCCAGTCACTCACTCACCCAGTCTCTCACTCACCCAGTCACTCACTCACCCAGTCTCCCACTCACACAGTCACTCACTCACCCAGTACATCAGCCAGTCACTCACTCACCCAGTCACTCACTCATACAGTCACTCACCCAGTCTCTCACTCACCCAGTCACTCATTCACTTAGTCACTCACTCACCCAGTCAGTCACTCAGACAGTCACTCACCCAGTGACTCACTCACCCAGTCACTCACTCACCCAGTCACTCGCTCATCCAGTCACTCACTCACCCAGTCACTGACTCACCGAGTCTCTCATCACCCATTCTATCACTCACTCACCCAGTCACTCACTCACTCAATCACTTACTCACCCAGTCACTCACCCAGTCACTCACTCTCCCAGTCTCCCACTCAACCAGCCACTCACTCACCCGGTCACTCACTCACCCAGTCTCTCACTCACCCAGTCACTTATTCACCCAGTCACTCATCCAGTCTCTAACTCACTCAGTCACTCACCAAGTCACTCACTCACCAAGTCTCTCACTCACCCAGTCTATAACTCACCCAGTCACTCACTCACCCAGTCACCCACTCACCCAGTCACTCACTCACCCAGTCTCTCACTCACCCATTCACTCACTCACCCAGTCTCCCACTCACACAGTCACTCACTCACCCAGTACATCACCCAGTCACTCACTCACCCAGTCACTCACTCATACAGTCACTCACCCAGTCACTCACTCAGTCACACACTCACCCAGTAACTCACTCACCCAGTCTCTCACTCACTCAGTCACTCACTCACCCAGTTGCTCGCTCACCCAGTCACTCACTCACCCAGTCACTCACTCACCCAGTCTCTCACTCACTCACCCAGTCACTCACTCATACAGTCACTCACCCAGTCACTCACTCACCCAGTCTCTCATTCACCCAGTGTCTCACTCACTCAGTCACTCACTCACCCAGTCACTCCCTCTTTCACTCACCCCCCCTAGTCTCTCACTCACCCACTCACTCACCCAATCACTCACTGACCCAGTCTCTCACTCACTCAGTCACTCACTCACCCAATCACTCACTCACCGATTCACTCACTCACCCAGTCACTCACTCAGTCACACACTCACCCAGTCACTCACTCACCCAGTCTCTCACTCACTCAGTCACTCACTCACCCAGTTGCTCGCTCACCCAGTCACTCACTCACCAAGTCACTCACTCACTCAGTCTCTCACTCACTCACCCAGTCACTCACTCATACAGTCACTCACCCAGTCACTCACTCACCCAGTCTACCACTCAACCAGTCACTCACTCACCCGGTCACTCACTCACCCAGTCTCTCACTCACCCAGTCACTTATTCACCCAGTCACTCATCCAGTCTCTAACTCACTCAGTCACTCACCAAGTCACTCACTCACCAAGTCTCTCACTCACCCAGTCTATAACTCACCCAGTCACTCACTCACCCAGTCACCCACTCACCCAGTCACTCACTCACCCAGTCTCTCACTCACCCATTCACTCACTCACCCAGTCTCCCACTCACACAGTCACTCACTCACCCAGTACATCACCCAGTCACTCACTCACCCAGTCACTCACTCATACAGTCACTCACCCAGTCACTCACTCAGTCACACACTCACCCAGTAACTCACTCACCCAGTCTCTCACTCACTCAGTCACTCACTCACCCAGTTGCTCGCTCACCCAGTCACTCACTCACCCAGTCACTCACTCACCCAGTCTCTCACTCACTCACCCAGTCACTCACTCATACAGTCACTCACCCAGTCACTCACTCACCCAGTCTCTCATTCACCCAGTGTCTCACTCACTCAGTCACTCACTCACCCAGTCACTCCCTCTTTCACTCACCCCCCCTAGTCTCTCACTCACCCACTCACTCACCCAATCACTCACTGACCCAGTCTCTCACTCACTCAGTCACTCACTCACCCAATCACTCACTCACCGATTCACTCACTCACCCAGTCACTCACTCAGTCACACACTCACCCAGTCACTCACTCACCCAGTCTCTCACTCACTCAGTCACTCACTCACCCAGTTGCTCGCTCACCCAGTCACTCACTCACCAAGTCACTCACTCACTCAGTCTCTCACTCACTCACCCAGTCACTCACTCATACAGTCACTCACCCAGTCACTCACTCACCCAGTCTACCACTCAACCAGTCACTCACTCACCCAGTCACTCACTCACCTATTCACTCACTCACCAAGTCTCTCACTCACCCAGTCACTCACTCACCCAGTCACTCGCACACCCAATCACTCACCCAGTCTCTCACTAACTCAGTCACTCACCAAGCCACTCCCTCACCAATTCTCTCACTCACCCAGTCTCTCACTCACCCAGTCACTCACTCACCCAGTCACCCACTCACCCAGTCACTCACTCTCCCTGTCTCTCAATCACCCAGTCACTCACCCAGTCTCTCACTCACCCAGTTAGCCACTCATCCAGTCAGTCACTCACTCACTCAGTCACTCACTAACCCAGTCACTCACTCACCCAGTCTCTCACTCACTCAGTCACTCACTCTCCCAGTCACTCACCCAGTCTCTCACTCACGCAGTCACTCACTCTCCCAGTCACTCACTCACCCAGTCACTCACTCACCCAGTCTCCCACTCACACAGTCACTCACTCACCCAGTTGCTCGCTCACCCAGTCACTCACTCACCCAGTCACTCACTCATACAGTCACTCACCCAGTCTCTCACTCCCCCATCACTCATTCACTTAGTCACTCACTCACCCAGTCACTCACTCACACAGTCACTTACCCACTAACTTACTCACCCAGTCTCTCACTCACCCAGTCGCCCACTCACCCAATCACTCACTCACCCAGTCACTCACTCACCCAGTCACTCACTCACCCAGTCACTAACTCACCCAGTCACTCACTCGCCCAGTCACCCACTCACCCAGTCACTCACTCGCCCAGTCACTCACTCACCCAGTCACTCACTCACCCAGTCACCCAGTCACCCATTCACCCATTCAGTCACTCACCCAGTCGCCCACTCGCCCAATCACTCACTCGCCCAGTCACTAACTCACCCAGTCAGACACTCTCTCAGTCACTCACTCACCCAGTCACTCAGCCCCCTAGTCTCTCACTCACCCAGTCTCTCTCTCATCCAGTCTCTCACTCACACTGTCACTCACTCACTGAATCATTCACTCACCGACTCACTCATTCGCCCAGTCACTCACCCAGTCACTTACTCACCCAGACACTCACTCACCCAGTCACTCGCTCACCCAGTCACTCACTCACCCAGTCACTCACTCACCGAGTCTCTCATCACCCATTCTCTCACTCACCCAGTCACTCACTCACTCAATCACTTACTCACCCAGTCACTCACCCAGTCACTCACTCACCCAGTCTCCCACTTAACCAGCCACTCACTCACCCGGTCACTTACTCACCCAGTCTCTCACTCACCCAGTCACTTATTCACCCAGTCACTCACCCAGTCTCTCACTCACTCAGTCACTCACCAAGTCACTCACTCACCAAGTCTCTCACTCACCCAGTCTATAACTCACCCAGTCACTCACTCACCCAGTCACCCACTCACCCAGTCACTCACTCACCCAGTCTCTCACTCACCCATTCACTCACTCACCCAGTCTCCCACTCACACAGTCACTCACTCACCCAGTACATCACCCAGTCACTCACTCACCCAGTCACTCACTCATACAGTCACTCACCCAGTCTCTCACTCACCCAGTCACTCATTCACTTAGTCACTCACACACCCAGTCAGTCACTCAGACAGTCACTCACCCAGTCACTCACTCACCCAGTCACTCACTCACCCAGTCACTCGCTCATCCAGTCACTCACTCACCCAGTCACTCACTCACCGAGTCTCTCATCACCCATTCTCTCACTCACTCACCCAGTCACTCACTCACTCAATCACTTACTCACCCAGTCACTCACCCAGTCACTCACTCTCCCAGTCTCCCACTCAACCAGCCACTCACTCACCCGGTCACTCACTCACCCAGTCTCTCACTCACCCAGTCACTTATTCACCCAGTCACTCACCCAGTCTCTCACTCACTCAGTCACTCACCAAGTCACTCACTTACCAAGTCTCTCACTCACCCAGTCTATAACTCACCCAGTCACTCACTCACCCAGTCACCCACTCACCCAGTCACTCACTCACCCAGTCTCTCACTCACCCATTCACTCACTCACCCAGTCTCCCACTCACACAGTCACTCACTCACCCAGTACATCACCCAGTCACTCACTCACCCAGTAACTCACTCATACAGTCCCTCACCCAGTCTCTCACTCACCCAATCACTCATTCACTTAGTCACTCACCCAGTCGCTCACTCACGCATTCGCCCACTCACCCAGTCACTCACTCATCCAGTCACTCACTCACGCAGTCACTAACTCACCAGTCACTCACTCGCCCAGTCACCCACTCACCCAGTCACTCAATCGCCCAGTCACTCACTCACCCAGTCACTCACTCACCCAGTCACCCAGTCGCCCACTCAACCAGTCACTCACTCACCCAGTCTCCCACTCGCCCAGTCACTCACTCACCCAGTCACTCACTCACCCAGTCACTCACTCGCCCAGTCACTCACTCACCCAGTTACTCACGCACCCAGTCTCTCACCCAGTCTCTTACTCACTCACTCAGTCACTCACCCAGTCACTCACTCACAAGTCTCTCACTCACCCAGTCACTCACTCACCCAGTCTCTCATTCACCCAGTCTCTAACTCACTCAGTCACTCACTCACCCAGTCACTCACTCAGTCACTCACCCCCCCTAGTCTCTCACTCACCCACTCACTCACCCAATCACTCACTCACCCAGTCTCTCACTCACTCAGTCACTCACTCACCCAATCACTCACTCACCGATTCACTCACTCACCCAGTCACTCACTCAGTCACACACTCACCCAGTCACTCACTCACCCAGTCTCTCACTCACTCAGTCACTCACTCACCCAGTTGCTCGCTCACCCAGTCACTCACTCACCCAGTCACTCACTCACTCAGTCTCTCACTCACTCACCCAGTCACTCACTCATACAGTCACTCACCCAGTCACTCACTCACCCAGTCTACCACTCAACCAGTCACTCACTCACCCAGTCACTCACTCACCCATTCACTCACTCACCCAGTCTCTCACTCACCCAGTCACTCACTCGCCCAGTCACTCGCACACCCAGTCACTCACCCAGCCTCTCACTAACTCAGTCACTCACCAAGCCACCCACTCACCAATTCTCTCACTCACCCAGTCTCTCACTCACCCAGTCACTCACTCACCCAGTCACCCACTCACCCAGTCACTCACTCTCCCAGTCTCTCAATCACCCAGTCACTCACCCAGTCTCTCACTCATCCAGTTAGCCACTCATCCAGTCAGTCACTCACTCACTCAGTCACTCACTAACCCAGTCACTCACTCACCCAGTCTCTCACTCACTCAGTCACTCACTCTCCCAGTCACTCACCCAGTCTCTCACTCACGCAGTCACTCACTCTCCCAGTCACTCACTCACCCAGTCACTCACTCACCCAGTCGCCCACTCACACAGTCACTCACTCACCCAGTACATCAGCCAGTCACTCACCCAGTCACTCACTCACCGAGTCTCTCATCACCCATTCTCTCACTCACTCACCCAGTCACTCACTCACTCAATCACTTACTCACCAGTCACTCACCCAGTCACTCACTCTCCCAGTCTCCCACTCAACCAGCCACTCACTCACCCGGTCACTCACTCACCCAGTCTTTCACTCACCCAGTCACTTATTCACCCAGTCACTCACCCAGTCTCTCACTCACTCAGTCACTCACCAAGTCACTCACACACCCAGTCTATAACTCACCCAGTCACGCACTCACCCAGTCACCCACTCACCCAGTCACTCACTCACCCAGTCTCTCATCACCCATTCTCTCACTCACTCACCCAGTCACTCACTCACTCAATCACTTACTCACCAGTCACTCACCCAGTCACTCACTCTCCCAGTCTTCCACTCAACCAGCCACTCACTCACCCGGTCACTCACTCACCCAGTCTCTCACTCACCCAGTCACTTATTCACCCAGTCACTCACCCAGTCTCTCACTCACTCAGTCACTCACCAAGTCACTCACACACCCAGTCTATAACTCACCCAGTCACGCACTCACCCAGTCACCCACTCACCCAGTCACTCACTCACCCAGTCTCTCACTCACCCAGTCACTCACTCGCCCAGTCACTCACTCATACAGTCACTCACCCAGTCTCTCACTCACCCAATCACTCATTCACTTAGTCACTCACTCACCCAGTCACTCACTCACCCAGTCTCTCACTCACTCAGTCACTCACCCAGTCTCTCACCCACCCAGTCGCTCACTCACCCAATCAATCACTCACCCAGTCTCCCACTCACACAGTCACTCACTCACCCAGTACATCACCCAGTCACTCACTCACCCAGTCACTCACTCATACAGTCACTCACCCAGTCTCTCACTCACCCAGTCACTCATTCACTTAGTCACTCACTCACCCAGTCACTCACTCACACAGTCACTTACCCAGTCACTTACTCACCCAGTCTCTCACTCACCCAGTCGCTCACTCACCCAATCACTCACTCACCGATTCACTCACTCACCCAGTCACTCACTCAGTCACACACTCACCCAGTCACTCACTCACCCAGTAACTCACTCACTCAGTCTCTCACTCACTCACCCATTCACTCACTCATACAGTCACTCACCCAGTCACTCACTCACCCAGTCTACCACTCAACCAGTCACTCACTCACCCAGTCACTCACTCACCCATTCACTCACTCACCCAGTCTCTCACTCACCCAGTCACTCACTCACCCAGTCACTCGCACACCCAGTCACTCACCCAGTCTCTCACTAACTCAGTCACTCACCAAGCCACTCACTCACCCAGTCACTCGCTCACCCAGTCACTCACTCACCCAGTCACTCACTCACCGAGTCTCTCATCACCCATTCCCTCACTCACTCACCCAGTCATTCACTCACTCAATCAGTTACTCACCCAGTCACTCACCCAGTAACTCACTCACCAAGTCTCCACTCAACCAGCCACTCACTCACCCGGTCACTCACTCACCCAGTCTCTCACTCACCCAGTCACTTATTCACCTAGTCACTCACCCAGTCTCTCACTCACGCAGTCACTCACCAAGTCACTCACTCATCAAGTCTCTCACTCACCCAGTCACTCACCCAGTCTCTCACTCACCCAGTTAGCCACTCATCTAGTCAGTCAGTCACTCACTCAGTCACTCACTAACCCAGTCACTCACTCACCCAGTCTCTCACTCACTCAGTTACTCACTCTCCCAGTCACTCACCCAGTCTCTCTCTCACTCAGTCACTCACTCTCCCAGTCACTCACTCACCCAGTCACTCACCCACCCAGTCTCCCACTCACACAGTCACTCACTCACCCAGTACATCACCCAGTCACTCACTCACCCAGTCACTCACTCATACAGTCACTCACCCAGTCTCTCACTCACCCAGTCACTCATTCACTTAGTCACTCACTCACCCAGTCACTCACTCACACAGTCACTTACCCAGTCACTTATTCACCCAGTCTCTCACTCACTCAGTCACTCACTCAGTCACTCACTCACCCAGTCTCTCACTCACCTAGTCGCTCACTCACCCAGTCGCCCACTCACCCAGTCGCTCACTCACGCATTCGCCCACTCACCCAGTCACTCACTCATCCAGTCACTCACTCAAGCAGTCACTAACTCACCAGTCACTCACTCGCCCAGTCACCCACTCACCCACTCACCCAGTCACTCACTCGCCCAGTCACTCACCCAGTCACTCACTCACCCAGTCACTCACTCACCCAGTCTCTCACCCAGTCTCTCACTCACTCACTCAGTCACTCACCCAGTCACTCACTCACAAGTCTCTCACTCACCCAGTCACTCACTCACCCAGTCTCTCATTCACCAAGCCTCTCACTCACTCAGTCACTCACTCACCCAGTCACTCACTCAGTCACTCACCCCCCCTAGGCTCTCACTCACCCACTCACTCACCCAATCACTCACTCACCCAGACTCTCACTCACTCATTCACTCACTCACCCAGTTGCTCGCTCACCCAGTCACTCACTCACCCAGTCTCTCACTCACTCACCCAGTCACTCACTCATACAGTCACTCACCCAGTCACTCACTCACCCAGTCTCTCATTCACCCAGTCTCTCACTCACTCAGTCACTCACTCACCCAGTCACTCACTCAGTCACTCACCCCCCCTAGTCTCTCATTCACCCACTCACTCACCCAATCACTCACTGACCCAGTCTCTCACTCACTCAGTCACTCACTCACCCAATCACTCACTCACCGATTCATTCACTCACCCAGTCACTCACTCAGTCACACACTCACCCAGTCACTCACTCACCCAGTCTCTCACTGACTCAGTCACTCACTCACCCATTTGCTCGCTCACCCAGTCACTCACTCACCCAGTCACTCACTCACCCAGTCTCTCACTCACTCACCCAGTCACTCACTCATACAGTCACTCACCCAGTCACTCACTCACCCAGTCTACCACTCAACCAGTCACTCACTCGCCCAGTCACTCACTCACCCAGTCACTCACTCGCCCAGTCACTCACTCAGTCACTCACTCACCCAGTCACTCACTCACTCAGTCACTCACTCACCCAGGCACTCGCTCTCCAAGTCACTCACTCAACCAGTCACTCACTCACCGAGTCTCTCATCATCCATTCTCTCACTCACTCACCCAGTCACTAACTCACCAGTCACTCACTCGTCCAGTCACCCACTCATCCAGTCATTCACTCACCCAGTCACCCAGTCGCCCACTCACCCAGTCACTCACCCAGTCACTCACTCGCCCAGTCACTCACTCACCCAGTCACTAACTCACCAGTCACTCACTCCCCCAGTCACCCACTCACACAGTTACTAACTCGCCCAGTCACTCACTCATCCAGTCAGTCACTCACCCAGTCACCCAGTCGCCCACTCACCCAGTCACTCACTCACCCAATCACCCATTCACCCAGTCACTCACTCACCCAGTCACTAACTCAGTCACTCATTCACCCAGTCTCTCTCTCACTCAGTCACTCACTCACCCAATCACTCACTCACCGATTCACTCACTCACCCAGTCACTCACTCAGTCACTCAATCACCCAGTCACTCACTCACTCACCCAGTCACTCACTCACCCAGTCTACCATTCAACCAGTCATTCACTCACCCAGTCACTCACCCATTCACTCACTCACCCCGTCTCTCACTCACCCAGTCACCCAGTCACTCGCACACCCAGTCACTCACCCAGTCTCTCACTCACTCAGTCACTCACCAAGTCACTCACTCACCAAGTCTCTCACTCACCCATTCTCTCACCCAGTCTCTCACTCACCCAGTCACTCACTCACCCAGATACCCACTCACCAGTATCTCACTCACCCAGTCACATACTTACCCAGTCACTCACCCAGTCTCTCACTCACTCAGTCACTCACGAAGTCACTCACTCACCCAGTCACCCACTCACCCAGTCACTCACTCGCCCAGTCACTCACTCACCCAGTCACTCACTCACCCAGTCACCCAGTCACCCATTCACCCATTCAGTCACTCACACAGTCGCCCACTCGCCCAATCACTCACTCGCCCAGTCACTCACTCACCCAATCAGTCACTCTCTCAGTCACTCACTCACCCAGTCACTCAGCCCGATAGCCTCTCACTCACCCAGTCTCTCTCTCACCCAGTCTCTCACTCACACAGTCACTCACTCACCGAGTCATTCACTCACCGAGTCACTCATTCACCCAGTCACTCACTCACACAGTCAGTCACCCAGTCACTCACTCACCCAGTCACTCACTCACCCAGTCACTCACTCACCCAGTCACTCGCTCACCCAGTCACTCACTCACCCAGTCACTCACTCACCGAGTCTCTCATCACCCATTCTCTCACTCACTCACCCAGTCACTCACTCACTCAATCACTTACTCACCCAGTCACTCACCCAGTCATTCACTCACCCAGTCTCCCACTCAACCAGCCACTTACTCACCCGGTCACTCACTCACCCAGTCTCTCACTCACCCAGTCACTTATTCACCCAGTCACTCACCCAGTCTCTCACTCACTCAGTCACTCACCAAGTCACTCACTCACCAAGTCTCTCACTCACCCAGTCTATAACTCACCCAGTCACTCACTCACCCAGTCACCCACTCACCCAGTCACTCACTCACCCAGTCTCTCACTCACCCATTCACTCACTCACCCAGTCTCCCACTCACACAGTCACTCACTCACCCAGTACATCACCCAGTCACTCACTCACCCAGTTACTCACTCATACTGTCACTCACCCAGTCTCCCACTCACCCAGTCACTCATTCACTTAGTCACTCACTCACCCAGTCACTCACTCACACAGTCACTTACCCAGTCACTTACTCACCCAGTCTCTCACTCACCCAGTCGCTCACTCACCCAATCACTCACTCACCCAATCTCCCACTCACACAGTCACTCACTCACCCAGTACATCACCCAGTCACTCACTCACCCAGTCACTCATTCACTTAGTCACTCACTCACCCAGTCACTCATTCACACAGTCACTTACCCAGTCTCTCACTCACCCAGTCGCTCACTCACCCAATCACTCAGTCACCCAGTCACTCATTCACCCAGTCACTCACTCACCCAGTCACTAACTCACCCAGTCACTCACTCGCCCAGTCACCCACTCACCCAGTCACTCACTCGCCCAGTCACTCACTCACCCAGTCACTCACTCACTCACCCAGTCACCCATTCAGTCACTCACCCAGTCGCCCACTTGCCCAATCACTCACTCGCCCAGTCACTCACTCAGTCACTTACTCACCCAGTCACTCACTCACCCAGTCACTCTCTCACCCAGGCACTCGCTCACCCAGTCACTCACTCACCCAGTCACTCACTCACCGAGTCTCTCATCACCCATTCTCTCACTCACCCAGTCACTAACTCACCAGTCACTCACTCGCCCAGTCACCCACTCACCCAGTCACTCACTCGCCCAGTCACTCACTCATCCAGTCACTCACTCACCCAGTCACCCAGTTGCCCACTCACCCAGTCACTCACTCACCCAGTCACCCACTCGCCCAGTCACTCACTCACCCAGTCACTCACTCGCCCAGTCACTCACTCATCCAGTCACTAACTCACCAGTCATTCACTCCCCCAGTCACCCACTCACCCAGTTACTCACTCGCCCAGTCACTGACTCATCCAGTCACTCACTCACCCACTCACCCAGTCGCCCACTCACCCAGTCACTCACTCACCCAATCACCCATTCACCCAGTCACTCACTCACCCAGTCACTAACTCAGTCACTCATTCACCCAGTCTCTCACTCACTCAGTCACTCACTCACCCAATCATTCACTCACCGATTCACTCACTCACCCAGTCACTCACTCAGTCACTCACTCACCCAGTCACTCACTCACCCAGTCTCTCACTCACTCAGTCACTCACTCACCCAGTTGCTCGCTCACCCAGTCACTCACTCACCCAGTCTCTCAATCACTCACCCAGTCACTCACTCATAGAGTCACTCACCCAGTCACTCACTCACCCAGTCTACCACTCAACCAGTCATTCACTCACCCAGTCACTCACTCACCCATTCACTCACTCACCCAGTCTCTCACTCACCCAGTCACTCGCACACCCAGTCACTCACCCAGTCTCTCACTAACTCAGTCACTCACCAAGTCACTCATTCACCCAGTCTCTCACTCACTCAGTCACTCACGAAGTCACTCACTCACCCAGTCTCTCACTCACCTAGTCGCTCACTCACCCAGTCGCCCACTCACCCAGTCGCTCACTCACGCATTCGCCCACTCACCCAGTCACTCATTCTTCCAGTCACTCACTCACGCAGTCACTAACTCACCAGTCACTCACTCGCCCAGTCACCCACTCACCCAGTCACTCACTCGCCCAGTCACTCACTCACCCAGTCACTAACTCACCCAGTCACCCAGTCGCCCACTCAACCAGTCACTCACTCACCCAGTCACCCACTCGCCCAGTCACTCACTCACCCAGTCACTCACTCACCCAGTCACTCACTCGCCCAGTCACTCACTCACCCAGTCACTCACTCACCCAGTCTCTCACCCAGCCTCTCACTCACTCAGTCACTCACCCAGTCACTCACTCACAAGTCTCTCACTCACCCAGTCACTCACTCACCCAGTCTCTCATTCACCCAGTCTCTCACTCACTCAGTCACTCACTCACCCAATCACTCACTCAGTCACTCACCCTCCCTAGTCTCTCACTCACCCACTCACTCACCCAATCACTCACTCACCCAGTCACTCGCACACCCAGTCACTCACCCAGTCTCTCACTAACTCAGTCACTCACCAAGTCACTCATTCACCAAGTCTCTCACTCACCCAGTCTCTCACTCACCCAGTCACTCACTCACCAAGTCACCCACTCACCCAGTCACTCACTCACCCAGTCTCTCACTCACCCAGTCACTCACCCAGTCTCTCACTCACCCAGTTAGCCACTCATCCAGTCACCCACTCACTCAGTCACTCAATCACCCAGTCACTCACCCAGTCTCTCACTCACTCAGTCACTCACCAAGTCACTCATTCACCAAGTTTCTCACTCACCCAGTCTATAACTCACCCAGTCACTCACTCACCCAGTCACCCACTCACCCAGTCACTCACTGACCCTGTCTCTCACTCACCCATTCACTCACCCAGTCTCTCACTCACCCAGTCACTCACTCACTCAGATACCCACTCACCAGTCTCTCACTCACCCAGTCACATACTTACCCAGTCACTCACCAGTCTCTCAATCACTCAGTCACTCACGAAGTCACTCACTCACCCAGTCTCTCACTCACCTAGTCGCTCACTCAGCCAGTCGCCCACTCACCCAGTCGCTCACTCATGCATTCGCCCACTCACCCAGTCACTCATTCTTCCAGTCACTCACTCACGCAGTCACTAACTCACCAGTCACTCACTCGCCCAGTCACCCACTCACCCAGTCACTCACTCGCCCAGTCACTCACTCACCCAGTCACTCACTCACCCAGTCACCCAGTCGCCCACTCAACCAGTCACTCACTCACCCAGTCACCCACTCGCCCAGTCACTCACTCACCCAGTCACTCACTCACCCAGTCACTCACTCGCCCAGTCACTCACTCACCCAGTCACTCACTCACCCAGTCTCTCACCCAGCCTCTCACTCACTCAGTCACTCACCCAGTCACTCACTCACAAGTCTCTCACTCACCCAGTCACTCACTCACCCAGTCTCTCATTCACCCAGTCTCTCACTCACTCAGTCACTCACTCACCCAATCACTCACTCAGTCACTCACCCTCCCTAGTTTCTCACTCACCCACTCACTCACCCAATCACTCACTCACCCAGTCTCTCACTCACTCAGTCACTCACTCACCCAATCACTCACTCACCGATTCACTCACTCACCCAGTCACTCACTCAGTCACACACTCACCCAGTCACTCACTCACCCAGTCTCTTACTCACTCAGTCACTCACTCACCCAGTTGCTCGCTCACCCAAGTCACTCACTCACCCAGTCACTCACTCACCCGGTCTCTCATTCACCCAGTCTCTCACTCACTCAGTCACTCACTCACCCAGTCACTCACTCAGTCACTCACCCCCCTAGTCTCTCAATCACCCACTCACTCACCCAATCACTCACTCACCCAGTCTCTCACTCACTCAGTCACTCACTCACCCAATCACTCACTCACCGATTCCCTCACTCACCCAGTCACTCACTCAGTCACACACTCACCCAGTCACTCACTCACCCAGTCACCCACTCACCCAGTCACTCACCCAGTCTCTCACTCACCCAGTTAGCCACTCATCCAGTCAGTCACTCATTCACTCACTCAGTCACTCACTCTCCCAGTCACTCACTCACCCAGTCACTCACTCACCCAGTCTCCCACTCACACAGTCACTCACTCACCCAGTACATCACCCAGTCACTCACTCACCCAGTCACTCACTCAGTCACTCACCCCCCCTAGGCTCTCACTCACCCACTCACTCACCCAATCACTCACTCACCCAGTCTCTCACTCACTCAGTCACTCACTCACCCAATCACTCACTCACCGAATCACTCACTCACCCAGTCACTCACTCAGTCACACACTCACAGAGTCACTCACTCACCCAGTCTCTCACTCAATCAGTCACTCACTCACCCAGTTGCTCGCTCACCCAGTCACTCACTCACCCAGTCTCTCACTCACTCACCCAGTCACTCACTCATACAGTCACTCACCCAGTCACTCACTCACCCAGTCTCTCATTCACCCAGTCTCTCACTCACTCAGTCACTCACTCACCCAGTCACTCACTCAGTCACTCACCCCCCCTAGTCTCTCACTCACCCACTCACTCACCCAATAACTCACTGACCCAGTCTCTCACTCACTAAGTCACTCACTCACCCAATCACTCACTCACCGATTCACTCACTCACCCAGTCACTCACTCAGGCACACACTCACCCAGTCACTCACTCACCCAGTCTCTCACTCACTCAGTCACTCACTCACCCAGTTGCTCGCTCACCCAGTCACTCACTCACCCAGTCACTCACTCACCCAGTCTCTCACTCACTCACCCAGTCACTCACTCATACAGTCACTCACCCAGTCACTCACTCACCCAGTCTACCACTCAACCAGTCACTCACTCGCCCAGTCACTCACTCACCCAGTCACTCACTCGCCCAGTCACTCACTCAGTCACTCACTCACCCAGTGACTCACTCACCCAGTCACTCACTCACCCAGGCACTCGCTCTCCCAGTCACTCACTCAACCAGTCACTCACTCACCGAGGCTCTCATCACCCATTCTCTCACTCACTCACCCAGTCACTAACTCACCAGTCACTCACTCGCCCAGTCACCCACTCACCCGGTCACTCACTCGCCCAGTCACTCACTCATCCAGTCACTCACT
The DNA here is from genome assembly GCF_048934315.1 of Petromyzon marinus. Lineage (NCBI taxonomy): Eukaryota > Metazoa > Chordata > Hyperoartia > Petromyzontiformes > Petromyzontidae > Petromyzon > Petromyzon marinus. The sequence continues at coordinate 8,094,504 of NC_133720.1, forward strand.
CACCCAGTCACCCAGTCGCCCACTCACCCAGTCACTCACTCACCCAGTCACTCACTCGCCCAGTCACTCACTCACCCAGTCACTAACTCACCAGTCACTCACTCCCCCAGTCACCCACTCACCCAGTTACTAACTCGCCCAGTCACTCACTCATCCAGTCAGTCACTCACCCAGTCACCCAGTCGCCCACTCACCCAGTCACTCACTCACCCAATCACCCATTCACCCAGTCACTCACTCACCCAGTCACTAACTCAGTCACTCATTCACCCAGTCTCTCACTCACTCAGTCACTCACTCACCCAATCACTCACTCACCGATTCACTCACTCATCCAGTCACTCACTCAGTCACTCAATCACCCAGTCACTCACTCACCCATTCACTCACCCAGTCTCTCACTCACCCAGTCACCCACTCACCCAGTCACTTATTCACCCAGTCACTCACCCAGTCTCTCACTCACTCAGTCACTCACCAAGTCACTCACTCACCAAGTCTCTCACTCACCCAGTCTATAACTCACCCAGTAACTCACTCACCCAGTCACCCACTCACCCAGTCACTCACTCACCCAGTCTCTCACCCATTCACTCACTCACCCAGTCTCCCACTCACACAGTCACACACTCGCCCAGTACATCACCCAGTCACTCACTCACCCAGTTACTCACTCATACAGTCACTCACCCAGTCTCTCACTCACCCAGTCACTCATTCACTTAGTCACTCACTCACCCAGTCACTCACTCACACAGTCACTTACCCAGTCACTTACTCACCCAGTCTCTCACTCACCCAGTCGCTCACTCACCCAATCACTCACTCACCCAATCTCCCACTCACACAGTCACTCACTCACCCAGTACATCACCCAGTCACTCACTCACCCAGTCACTCATTCACTTACTCACTCACTCACCCAGTCACTCATTCACACAGTGACTTACCCAGTCTCTCATTCACCCAGTTGCTCATTCACCCAATCACTCACTCACCCAGTCACTCACTCACCCAGTCACTCACTCACCCAGTCACTAACTCACCCAGTCACTTACTCGCCCAATCACCCACTCACCCAGTCACTCACTCGCCCAGTCACTCACTCACCCAGTCACTCACTCACCCAGTCACCCAGTCACCCATTCACCCATTCAGTCACTCACCCAGTCGCCCACTTGCCCAATCACTCACTCGCCCAGTCACTCACTCAGTCACTTACTCACCCAGTCACTCACTCACCCAGTCACTCTCTCACCCAGGCACTCGCTCACCCAGTCACTCACTCACCCAGTCACTCACTCACCGAGTCTCTCATCACCCATTCTCTCACTCACTCACCCAGTCACTAACTCACCAGTCACTCACTCGCCCAGTCACCCACTCACCCAGTCACTCACTCGCCCAGTCACTCACTCATCCAGTCACTCACTCACCCAGTCACCCAGTCGCCCACTCACCCAGTCACTCACTCACCCAGTCACCCACTCGCCCAGTCACTCACTCACCCAGTCACTCACTCGCCCAGTCACTCACTCACCCAGTCACTAACTCACCAGTCATTCACTCCCCCAGTCACCCACTCACCCAGTTACTCACTCGCCCAGTCACTCACTCATCCAGTCACTCACTCACCCACTCACCCAGTCGCCCACTCACCCAGTCACTCACTCACCCAATCACCCATTCACCCAGTCACTCACTCACCCAGTCACTAATTCAGTCACTCATTCACCCAGTCTCTCACTCACTCAGTCACTCACTCACCTAATCATTCACTCACCGATTCACTCACTCACCCAGTCACTCACTCAGTCACTCACTCACCCAGTCACTCACTCACCCAGTCTCTCACTCACACACTCACCCAGTTGCTCGCTCACCCAGTCACTCACTCACCCAGTCTCTCACTCACTCACCCAGTCACTCACTCATAGAATCACTCACCCAGTCACTCACTCACCCAATCTACCACTCAACCAGTCATTCACTCACCCAGTCACTCACTCACCCATTCACTCACTCACCCAGTCTCTCACTCACCCAGTCACCCACTCACCCAGTCACTCGCACACCCAGTCACTCACCCAGTCTCTCACTAACTCAGTCACTCACCAAGTCACTCACTCACCAAGTCTCTCACTCACCCAGCCTCTCACTCACCCAGTCACTCACTCACCAAGTCACCCACTCACCCAGTCACTCACTCACCCAGTCTCTCACTCACCCAGTCACTCACCCAGTCTCTCACTCACCCAGTTAGCCACTCATCCAGTCACCCACTCACTCAGTCACTCAATCACCCAGTCACATACTTACCCAGTCACTCACCCAGTCTCTCACTCACTCAGTCACTCACGAAGTCACTCACTCACCCAGTCTCTCACTCACCTAGTCGCTCACTCACCCAGTCGTCCACTCACCCAGTCGCTCACTCACGCATTCGCCCACTCACCCAGTCACTCACTCTTCCAGTCACTCACTCACGCAGTCACTAACTCACCAGTCACTCACTCGCCCAGTCACCCACTCACCCAGTCACTCACTCGCCCAGTCACTCACTCACCCAGTCACTCACTCACCCAGTCACCCAGTCGCCCACTCAACCAGTCATTCACTCACCCAGTCACGCACTCGCCCAGTCACTCACTCACCCAGTCACTCACTCACCCAGTCACTCACTCGCCCAGTCACTCACTCAACCAGTCATTCACTCACCCAGTCTCTCACCCAGTCTCTCACTCACTCACTCAGTCACTCACCCAGTCACTCACTCACCCAGTCACTCACTGACCCAGTCTCTCACTCACTCAGTCACTCACTCACCCAGTCACTCGCTCACCCAGTCAGTCACTCACCCAATCACTCACTGACCCAGTCTCTCACTCACTCAGTCACTCACTCACCCAATCACTCACTCACCGATTCACTCACTAACCCAGTCACTCACTCAGTCACACACTCACCCAGTCACTCACTCACCCAGTCTCTCACTCACTCAGTCACTCACTCACCCAGTTGCTCGCTCACCCAGTCACTCACTCACCCAGTCACTCACTCACCCAGTCACTCACTCACCCAGTCTCTCACTCACTCACCCAGTCACTCACTCATACCGTCACTCACCCAGTCACTCACTCACCCAGTCTACTACTCAACCAGTCACTCACTCACCCAGTCACTCACTCACCCATTCACTCACTCACCCAGTCTCTCACTTACCCAGTCACTCACTCACCCAGTCACTCGCACACCCAGTCACTCACCCAGTCTCTCACTAACTCAGTCACTCACCAAGTCACTCACTCACCAAGTCTCTCACTCACCCAGTCTCTTTCTCGCACAGTCACTCACTCACCCAGTCACCCACTCACCCAGTCACTCACTCTCCCAGTCTCTCACTCACCCAGTCACTCACCCAGTCTCTCACTCACCCAGTTAGCCACTCATCCAGTCAGTCACTCACTCACTCAGTCACTCATTAACCCAGTCACTCACTCACCCAGTCTCTCACTCACTCAGTCACTCACTCTCCCAGTCACTCACCCAGTCTCTCACTCACGCAGTCACTCACTCTCCCAGGCACTCACTCACCCAGTCACTCACTCACCCAGTCTCCCACTCACACAGTCACTCACTCACCCAGTACATCAGCCAGTCACTCACTCACCCAGTCACTCACTCATACAGTCACTCACCCAGTCTCTCACTCCCCCATCACTCATTCACTTAGTCACTCACTCACCCAGTCACTCACTCACACAGTCACTTACCCAGTCACTTACACACCCAGTCTCTCACTCACACAGTCGCTCACTCACCCAATCACTCACTCGCCCAATCACTCACTCGCCCAGTCACTCACTCACCCAGTCAGTCACTCTCTCAGTCACTCACTCACCCAGTCACTCAGCCCCCTAGTCTCTCACTCACCCAGTCTCTCTCTCACCCAGTCTCTCACTCACACAGTCACTCACTCACCGAGTCATTCACTCACCGAGTCACTCATTCACCCAGTCACTCACTCATCCAGTCACTCACCCAGTCACTTACTCACCCAGTCACTCACTCACCCAGTCACTCACTCACCCAGTCACTCGCTCACCCAGTCACTCACTCACCCAGTCACTCACTCACCGAGTCTCTCATCACCCATTCTCTCACTCACTCACCCAGTCACTCACTCACTCAATCACTTACTCACCCAGTCACTCACCCAGTAACTCACTCACCCAGTCTCCCACTCAACCAGCCACTCACTCACCCTGTCACTCACTCACCCAGTCTCTCACTCACCCAGTCTATAACTCACCCAGTCACTCACTTACCCAGTCACTCACTCACCCAGTCACTCACTCATACAGTCACTCACACAGACTCTCACTCACCCAGTCACTCATTCACTTAGTCACTCACTCACCCAGTCACTCACTCACACCGTCACTTACCCAGTCACTTACTCACCCAGTCTCTCACTCACCCAGTCGCTCACTCAACCAATCACTCACTCACCCAGTCTCCCACTGACACAGTCACTCACTCACCCAGTACATCACCCAGTCACTCACTCACCCAGTCACTCACTCATACAGTCACTCCCCCAGTCTCTCACTCACCCAGTCACTCATTCACGTAGTCACTCACTCACCCAGTCACTCACTCACACAGTCACTTACCCAGTCACTTACTCACCCAGTCTCTCACTCACCCAGTCGCTCACTCGCCCAATCACTCACTCACCCAGTCACTCACTCACCCAGTCACTCACTCACCCAGTCACTAACTCACCCAGTCACTCACTCGCCCAGTCACTCACTCACCCAGTCACTCATCACCCAGTCACTCACTCACCCAGTCACCCAGTCACCCATTCACCCATTCATTCACTCACCCAGTCGCCCACTCGCCCAATCACTCACTCGCCCAGTCACTCACTCAGTCACTTACTCACCCAATCACTCACTCCCCCAGTCACTCACTCACCCAGTCACTCGCTCACCCAGTCACTCACTCACGCAGTCCCTCACTCACCGAGTCTCTCTTCACCCATTCTCTCATTCACTCACCCAGTCAATCACTCACTCAATCATTTACTCACCCAGTCACTCACCCAGTCACTCACTCACCCAGTCTCCCACTCAACCAGCCACTCACTCACCCGGTCACTCACTCACCCATTCTCTCACTCACCCAGTCACTCAATCACCCAGTCACTCACTCACCCAGTCACTCGCTCACCCAGTCAATCACTCACCAAGTCACTCACTCACCAGGTCTCTCACTCACCCAGTCTTTAACTCACCCAGTCACTCACTCACCCAGTCACCCACTCACCCAGTCACTCACTCACCCAGTCTCTCACTCACCCGTTCACTCACCCAGTCTCTCACTCACCCAGTCACTCACTCACCCAGATAACCACTCACGAGTCTTTCACTCACCAGTCACATACTCACCCAGTTACTCACCCAGTCTTTCACTCACTCAGTCACTCACCAAGTCATTCACTCACCCAGTTTCTCACTCACCTAGTCGTTCACTCACCCAGCTCCCCACTCACCCAGTCGCTCACTCACGCATTCGCCCACTCACCCATTCACTAACTCATCCAGTCACTCACTCACCCAGTCACTAACTCACCAGTCACTCACTCGCCCAGTCACCCACTCACCCAGTCACTCACTCGCCCAGTCACTCACTCATCCAGTCACTCACTCACCCAGTCACCCAGTCGCCCACTCACCCAGTCACTCACTCACCCAGTCACCCACTCGCCCAGTCACTCACTAACCCAGTCACTCACTCGCCCAGTCACTCTCTCACCCAGTCACTCACTCAACCAGTCTCTCACCCAGTCACTCACTCACCAAATTACTCACTCACCCAGTAACTCACCCAGTCATTCACTCACCCAGTCACTCACACCTCCTAGTCTCTCAATCACTCAGTTACTCACTCACCCAGTCTCTCACTCACCCAGTCTCTCACTCACCCAGTGTCTCACTCACCCAGTCTCTCACTCACCCAGTCACTCATCCCCCCTAGTATCTCACTCACCCAGTCTCTCACTCACCCAGTCACTCACCCAGTCACTTACTCACCCAGACACTTACTCACCCAGTCACTCACCCAGTCACTCACTCACCCAGTCTCTCACTCACTCAGTCACTCACTCACCCAGTCACTCACTCAGTCACTCACCCCCCTAGTCTCTCACTCACCCACTCACTCACCCAATCACTCACTCACCCAGTCTCTCACTCACTCAGTCACTCACTCACCCAAACACTCACTCACCGATTCACTCACTCACCCAGTCACTCACTCAGTCACACACTCACCCAGTCACTTACTCACCCAGTCTCTCACTCACTCAGTCACTCACTCACCCAGTTGCTCGCTCACCCAGTCACTCACTCACCCAGTCACTCACTCACCCAGTCTCTCACTCACTCACCCAGTCACTCACCCAGTCACTTACTCACCCAGACACTTACTCACCCAGTCACTCACTCAGTCACACACTCACCCAGTCACTCACTCACCCAGTCTCTCACTCACTCAGTCACTCACTCACCCAGTTGCTCGCTCACCCAGTCACTCACTCACCCAGTCACTCACTCACCCAGTCTCTCACTCACTCACCCAGTCACTCACTCATACAGTCACTCACCCAGTCACTCACTCACCCAGTCTCTCATTCACCCAGTCTCTCACTCACTCAGTCACTCACTCACCCAGTCACTCACTCAGTCACTCACCCCCCCCTAGTCTCTCACTCACCCACTCACTCACCCAATCACTCACTGACCCAGTCTCTCACTCACTCAGTCACTCACTCACCCAATCACTCACTCACCGATTCACTCACTAACCCAGTCACTCACTCAGTCACACACTCACCCAGTCACTCACTCACCCAGTCTCTCACTCACTCAGTCACTCACTCACCCAGTTGCTCGCTCACCCAGTCACTCATTCACCCAGTCACTCACTCACCCAGTCTCTCACTCACTCACCCAGTCACTCACTCATACAGTCACTCACCCAGTCACTCACTCACCCAGTCTACTACTCAACCAGTCACTCACTCACCCAGTCACTCACTCACCCATTCACTCACTCACCCAGTCTCTCACTTACCCAGTCACTCACTCACCCAGTCACTCGCACACCCAGTCACTCACCCAGTCTCTCACTAACTCAGTCACTCACCAAGTCACTCACTCACCAAGTCTCTCACTCACCCAGTCTCTCACTCGCCCAGTCACTCACTCACCCAGTCACCCACTCACCCAGTCACTCACTCTCCCAGTCTCTCACTCACCCAGTCACTCACCCAGTCTCTCACTCACCCAGTTAGCCACTCATCCAGTCAGTCACTCACTCACTCAGTCACTCACTAACCCAGTCACTCACTCACCCAGTCTCTCACTCACTCAGTCACTCACTCTCCCAGTCACTCACCCAGTCTCTCACTCACGCAGTCACTCACTCTCCCAGGCACTCACTCACCCAGTCACTCACTCACCCAGTCTCCCACTCACACAGTCACTCACTCACCCAGTACATCAGCCAGTCACTCACTCACCCAGTCACTCACTCATACAGTCACTCACCCAGTCTCTCACTCCCCCATCACTCATTCACTTAGTCACTCACTCACCCAGTCACTCACTCACACAGTCACTTACCCAGTCACTTACACACCCAGTCTCTCACTCACCCAGTCGCTCACTCACCCAATCACTCTCGCCCAATCACTCACTCGCCCAGTCACTCTCTCACCCAGTCAGTCACTCTCTCAGTCACTCACTCACCCAGTCACTCAGCCCCCTAGTCTCTCACTCACCCAGTCTCTCTCTCACCCAGTCTCTCACTCACACAGTCACTCACTCACCGAGTCATTCACTCACCGAGTCACTCATTCACCCAGTCACTCACTCATCCAGTCACTCACCCAGTCACTTACTCACCCAGTCACTCACTCACCCAGTCACTCACTCACCCAGTCACTCACTCACCCAGTCACTCGCTCACCCAGTCACTCACTCACCCAGTCACTCACTCACCGAGTCTCTCATCACCCATTCTCTCACTCACTCACCCAGTCACTCACTCACTCAATCACTTACTCACCCAGTCACTCACCCAGTAACTCACTCACCCAGTCTCCCACTCAACCAGCCACTTACTCACCCTGTCACTCACTCACCCAGTCACTCACTCACTCAGTCAATTATTCACCCAGTCACTCACCCAGTCTCTCACTCACTCAGTGACTCACCAAGTCACTCACTCACCAAGCCTCTCACTCACCCAGTCTATAACTCACCCAGTCACTCACTTACCCAGTCACTCACTCACCCAGTCACTCACTCATACAGTCACTCACACAGTCTCTCACTCACCCAGTCACTCATTCACTTAGTCACTCACTCACCCAGTCACTCACTCACACCGTCACTTACCCAGTTACTTACTCACCCAGTCTCTCACTCACCCAGTCGCTCACTCACCCAATCACTCAGTCACCCAGTCACTCACTCACCCAGTCACTCACTCACCCAGTCACTAACTCACCCAGTCACTCACTCGCCCAGTCACTCACTCACCCAGTCACTCACTCACCCAGTCACTCACTCACCCAGTCACCCAGTCACCCATTCACCCATTCAGTCACTCACCCAGTCGGCCACTCGCCCAATCACTCACTCGCCCAGTCACTCACTCAGTCACTTACTCACCCAATCACTCACTCACCCAGTCACTCACTCACCCAGTCACTCGCTCACCCAGTCACTCACTCACCCAGTCACTCACTCACCGAGTCTCTCTTCACCCATTCTCTCATTCACTCACCCAGTCAATCACTCACTCAATCATTTACTCACCCAGTCACTCACCCAGTCACTCACTCACCCAGTCTCCCACTCAACCAGCGACTCACTCACCCGGTCACTCACTCACCCATTCTCTCACTCACCCAGTCACTCAATCACCCAGTCACTCACTCACCCAGTCACTCGCTCACCCAGTCAATCACTCACCAAGTCACTCACTCACTAAGTCTCTCACTCACCCAGTCTTTAACTCACCCAGTCACTCACTCACCCAGTCACCCACTCACCCAGTCACTCACTCACCCAGTCTATCACTCACCCGTTCACTCACCCAGTCTCTCGCTCACCCAGTCACTCACTCACCCAGATACCCACTCACGAGTCTTTCACTCACCAGTCACATACTCACCCAGTCACTCACCCAGTCTTTCACTCACTAAGTCACTCACCCAGCTGCCCACTCACCCAGTCGCTCACTCACGCATTCGCCCACTTACCCATTCACTAACTCATCCAGTCACTCACTCACCCAGTCACTAACTCACCAGTCACTCACTCGCCCAGTCACCCACTCACCCAGTCACTCACTCGCCCAGTCACTCACTCATCCAGTCACTCACTCACCCAGTCACCCAGTCGCCCACTCACCCAGTCACTCACTCGCCCAGTCACTCTCTCACCCAGTCACTCACTCAACCAGTCTCTCACCCAGTCACTCACTCACCAAATCACTCACTCACCCAGTAACTCACCAGGTCATTCACTCACCCAGTCACTCACACCCCCTAGTCTCTCAATCACTCAGTTACTCACTCACCCAGTCTCTCACTCACCCAGTCTCTCACTCACCCAGTGTCTCACTCACACAGTCTCTCACTCACCCAGTCACTCATCCCCCCTAGTATCTCACTCACCCAGTCTCTCACTCACCCAGTCACTCACCCAGTCACTTACTCACCCAGACACTTACTCACCCAGTCACTCACCCAGTCACTCACTCACCCAGTCTCTCACTCACTCAGTCACTCACTCACCCAGTCACTCACTCAGTCACTCACCCCCCTAGTCTCTCACTCACCCACTCACTCACCCAATCACTCACTCACCCAGTCTCTCACTCACTCAGTCACTCACTCACCCAAACACTCACTCACCGATTCACTCACTCACCCAGTCACTCACTCAGTCACACACTCACCCAGTCACTTACTCACCCAGTCTCTCACTCACTCAGTCACTCACTCACCCAGTTGCTCGCTCACCCAGTCACTCACTCACCCAGTCACTCACTCACCCAGTCTCTCACTCACTCACCCAGTCACTCACTCATACAGTCACTCACCCAGTCACTCACTCACCCAGTCTCTCATTCACCCAGTCTCTCACTCACTCAGTCACTCACTCACCCAGTCACTCACTCAGTCACTCACCCCCCCCTAGTCTCTCACTCACCCACTCACTCAACCAATCACTCACTGACCCAGTCTCTCACTCACTCAGTCACTCACTCACCCAATCACTCACTCACCGATTCACTCACTAACCCATTCACTCACTCAGTCACACACTCACCCAGTCACTCACTCACCCAGTGTCTCACTCACTCAGTCACTCACTCACCCAGTTGCTCGCTCACCCAGTCACTCATTCAACAGTCACTCACTCACCCAGTCTCTCACTCACTCACCCAGTCACTCACTCATACAGTCACTCACCCAGTCACTCACTCACCCAGTCTACTACTCAACCAGTCACTCACTCACCCAGTCACTCACTCACCCATTCACTCACTCACCCAGTCTCTCACTTACCCAGTCACTCACTCACCCAGTCACTCGCACACCCAGTCACTCACCCAGTCTCTCACTAACTCAGTCACTCACCAAGTCACTCACTCACCAAGTCTCTCACTCACCCAGTCTCTCACTCGCCCAGTCACTCACTCACCCAGTCACCCACTCACCCAGTCACTCACTCTCCCAGTCTCTCACTCACCCAGTCACTCACCCAGTCTCTCACTCACCCCGTTAGCCACTCATCCAGTCAGTCACTCACTCACTCAGTCACTCACTAACCCAGTCACTCACTCACCCAGTCTCTCACTCACTCAGTCACTCACTCTCCCAGTCACTCACCCAGTCTCTCACTCACGCAGTCACTCACTCTCCCAGGCACTCACTCACCCAGTCACTCACTCACCCAGTCTCCCACTCACACAGTCACTCACTCACCCAGTACATCAGCCAGTCACTCACTCACCCAGTCACTCACTCATACAGTCACTCACCCAGTCTCTCACTCCCCCATCACTCATTCACTTAGTCACTCACTCACCCAGTCACTCACTCACACAGTCACTTACCGAGTCACTTACACACCCAGTCTCTCACTCACCCAGTCGCTCACTCACCCAATCACTCTCGCCCAATCACTCACTCGCCCAGTCACTCTCTCACCCAGTCAGTCACTCTCTCAGTCACTCACTCACCCAGTCACTCAGCCCCCTAGTCTCTCACTCACCCAGTCCCTCTCTCACCCAGTCTCTCACTCACACAGTCACTCACTCACCGAGTCATTCACTCACCGAGTCACTCATTCACCCAGTCACTCACTCATCCAGTCACTCACCCAGTCACTTACTCACCCAGTCACTCACTCACCCAGTCACTCACTCACCCAGTCACTCACTCACCCAGTCACTCGCTCACCCAGTCACTCACTCACCCAGTCACTCACTCACCGAGTCTCTCATCACCCATTCTCTCACTCACTCACCCAGTCACTCACTCACTCAATCACTTACTCACCCAGTCACTCACCCAGTAACTCACTCACCCAGTCTCCCACTCAACCAGCCACTCACTCACCCTGTCACTCACTCACCCAGTCTCTCACTCACTCAGTCAATTATCCACCCAGTCACTCTCCCAGGCTCTCACTCACTCAGTGACTCACCAAGTCACTCACTCACCAAGCCTCTCACTCACCCAGTCTATAACTCACCCAGTCACTCACTTACCCAGTCACTCACTCACTCAGTCACTCACTCATACAGTCACTCACACAGTCTCTCACTCACCCAGTCACTCATTCACTTAGTCACTCACTCACCCAGTCACTCACTCACACCGTCACTTACCCAGTTACTTACTCACCCAGTCTCTCACTCACCCAGTCGCTCACTCACCCAATCACTCACTCACCCAGTCACGCACTCACCCAGTCACTCACTCACCCAGTCACTAACTCACCCAGTCACTCACTCGCCCAGTCACTCACTCACCCAGTCACTCACTCACCCAGTCACTCACTCACCCAGTCACCCATTCACCCATTCAGTCACTCACCCAGTCGGCCACTCGCCCAATCACTCACTCGCCCAGTCACTCACTCAGTCACTTACTCACCCAATCACTCACTCACCCAGTCACTCACTCACCCAGTCACTCGCTCACCCAGTCACTCACTCACCCAGTCACTCACTCACCGAGTCTCTCTTCACCCATTCTCTCATTCACTCACCCAGTCAATCACTCACTCAATCATTTACTCACCCAGTCACTCACCCAGTCACTCACTCACCCAATCTCCCACTCAACCAGCCACTCACTCACCCGGTCACTCACTCACCCATTCTCTCACTCACCCAGTCACTCAATCACCCAGTCACTCACTCACCCAGTCACTCGCTCACCCAGTCAATGACTCACCAAGTCACTCACTCACCAAGTCTCTCACTCACCCAGTCTTTAACTCACCCAGTCACTCACTCACCCAGTCACCCACTCACCCAGTCACTCACTCATCCAGTCTCTCACTCACCCGTTCACTCACCCAGTCTCTCACTCACCCAGTCACTCACTCACCCAGATACCCACTCACGAGTCTTTCACTCACCAGTCACATACTCACCCAGTCACTCACCCAGTAACTCAATCACCCAGTCTCCCACTCAACCAGCCACTCACTCAACCTGTCACTCACTCACCCAGTCTCTCACTCACTCAGTCAATTATTCACCCAGTCACTCACCCAGTCTCTCACTCACTCAGTGACTCACCAAGTCACTCACTCACCAAGCCTCTCACTCACCCAGTCTATAACTCACCCAGTCACTCACTTACCCAGTAACTCACTCACCCAGTCACTCACTCATACAGTCACTCACACAGTCTCTCACTCACCCAGTCACTCATTCACTTAGTCACTCACTCACCCAGTCACTCACTCACACCGTCACTTACCCAGTTACTTACTCACCCAGTCTCTCACTCACCCAGTCGCTCACTCACCCAATCACTCACTCACCCAGTCACTCACTCACCCAGTCACTCACTCACCCAGTCAATAACTCACCCAGTCACTCACTCGCCCAGTCACTCACTCACCCAGTCACTCACTCACCCAGTCACTCACTCACCCAGTCACCCAGTCACCCATTCACCCATTCAGTCACTCACCAAGTCGACCACTCGCCCAATCACTCACCTGCCCAGTCACTCACTCAGTCACTTACTCACCCAATCACTCACTCACCCAGTCACTCACTCACCCAGTCACTCGCTCACCCAGTCACTCACTCACCCAGTCACTCACTCACCGAGTCTCTCTTCACCCATTCTCTCATTCACTCACCCAGTCAATCACTCACTCAATCATTTACTCACCCAGTCACTCACCCAGTCACTCACTCACCCAGTCTCCCACTCAACCAGCCACTCACTCACCCGGTCACTCACTCACCCATTCTCTCACTCACCCAGTCACTCAATCACCCAGTCACTCACTCACCCAGTCACTCGCTCACCCAGTCAATCACTCACCAAGTCACTCACTCACCAAGTCTCTCACTCACGCAGTCTTTAACTCACCCAGTCACTCACTCACCCAGTCACCCACTCACCCAGTCACTCACTCACCCAGTCTCTCACTCACCCGTTCACTCACCCAGTCTCTCACTCACCCAGTCACTCACTCACTCAGATACCCACTCACGAGTCTTTCACTCACCAGTCACATACTCACCCAGTCACTCACCCAGTCTTTCACTCACTCAGTCACTCACCAAGTCGTTCACTCACCCAGCTGCCCACTCACCCAGTCGCTCACTCACGCATTCGCCCACTCACCCATTCACTAACTCATCCAGTCACTCACTCACCCAGTCACTAACTCACCAGTCACTCACTCGCCCAGTCACCCACTCACCCAGTCACTCACTCGCCCAGTCACTCACTCATCCAGTCACTCACTCACCCAGTCACCCAGTCGCCCACTCACCCAGTCACTCACTCACCCAGTCACCCACTCGCCCAGTCACTCACTAACCCAGTCACTCACTCGCCCAGTCACTCTCTCACCCAGTCACTCACTCAACCAGTCTCTCACCCAGTCACTCACTCACCAAATCACTCACTCACCCAGTAACTCACCCAGTCATTCACTCACCCAGTCACTCACACCCCCTAGTCTCTCAATCACTCAGTTACTCACTCACCCAGTCTCTCACTCACCCAGTCTCTCACTCACCCAGTGTCTCACTCACCCAGTCTCTCACTCACCCAGTCACTCATCCCCCCTAGTATCTCACTCACCCAGTCTCTCACTCACCCAGTCACTCACCCAGTCACTTACTCACCCAGACACTTACTCACCCAGTCACTCACCCAGTCACTCACTCACCCAGTCTCTCACTCACTCAGTCACTCACTCACCCAGTCACTCACTCAGTCACTCACCCCCCTAGTCTCTCACTCACCCACTCACTCACCCAATCACTCACTCACCCAGTCTCTCACTCACTCAGTCACTCACTCACCCAAACACTCACTCACCGATTCAATCACTCACGCAGTCACTCACTCAGTCACACACTCACCCAGTCACTCACTCACCCAGTCTCTCACTCACTCAGTCACTCACTCACCCAGTTGCTCGCTCACCCAGTCACTCACTCACCCAGTCACTCACTCACCCAGTCTCTCACTCACTCACCCAGTCACTCACTCATACAGTCACTCACCCAGTCACTCACTCACCCAGTCTCTCATTCACCCAGTCTCTCACTCACTCAGTCACTCACTCACCCAGTCACTCACTCAATCACTCACCCCCCTAGTCTCTCAATCACCCACTCACTCACCCAATCACTCACTGACCCAGTCTCTCACTCACTCAGTCACTCACTCACCCAATCACTCACTCACCGATTCACTCACTAACCCAGTCACTCACTCAGTCACTTACTCACCCAATCACTCACTCACCCAGTCACTCACTCACGCAGTCACTCGCTCACCCAGTCACTCACTCACCCAGTCACTCACTCACCGAGTCTCTCTTCACCCATTCTCTCATTCACTCACCCAGTCAATCACTCACTCAATCATTTACTCACCCAGTCACTCACCCAGTCACTCACTCACCCAGTCTCCCACTCAACCAGCCACTCACTCACCCGGTCACTCACTCACCCATTCTCTCACTCACCCAGTCACTCAATCACCCAGTCACTCACTCACCCAGTCACTCGCTCACCCAGTCAATCACTCACCAAGTCACTCACTCACCAAGTCTCTCACTCACCCAGTCTTTAACTCACCCAGTTTCTCACTCACCCAGACACTCAGCCAGTTACTCACTCACCCAGTCTCTCACTCACCCAATCTCTCACTCACCCAGTCGCTCACCCAGTCACTCACTCACCAAATCACCCACTCACCCAGTAACTCACCCAGTCAATCACTCACCCAGACACTCACTTACCCAGTCACTCACTCACCCAGTCTCTCCCTCACTCAGTCAATCACTCTCCCAGTCACTCACTCACCCAGTCACTCACCCAGTCACTCACTCACCCAGTCACTCACTCCCCCAGTCTCCCACTCACACAGTCACTCACTCACCCAGTACATCACCCAGTCACTCACTCAGTCACCCACTCACCCAGTCCCTCACCCCCTCTAGTATCTCACTCACCCAGTCTCTCACTCACCCAGTCACTCACCCAGTCACTCACTCACCCAATCACTCACTCACCGAGACACTCATTCACACAGTCACTCACTCACACAGTCACTCACCCAGTCACTTACTCACCCAGTCTTTCACTCACTCAGTCACTCACTCACCCAGTCACTCACTCACCCAGTCACTCACTCACCCAGTCACTCACTCGCACAGTCACCCACTCACCCAATCACTCATTCGCCCAATCACTCACTCCCCCAGTCACGCACTCACCCAGTCACCCAGTCACCCAGTCACTCACTCACCCAGTCGCCCACTCGCCCAGTCACTCACTCGCCCAGTCACTCACTCGCACAGTCACTCACTCGCCCAGTCACTCACTCACCCAGTCACTCACTCACCCAGTCTCTTACCCAGTCTCTCAATCACCCAGTCACTCACTCATCCAGTCACTCACTCACCCAGTCACTCACTCACTCAGTCACTCAATCACCCAGTCACTGACCCAGTTTCTCACTCACCCAGACACTCAGCCAGTTACTCACTCACCCAGTCTCTCACTCACCCAATCTCTCACTCACCCAGTCGCTCACCCAGTCACTCACTCACCAAATCACAAACTCACCCAGTAACTCACCCAGTCAATCACTCACCCAGACTCTCATTCACCCAGTTACTCACCCAGTCACTCACTTACCCAATCACTCACTTACCCAGTCACTCACTCACCCAGTCTCTCACTCACTCAGTCACTCACTCTCCCAGTCACTCACTCACCCAGTCACTCACCCAGTCACTCACTCACCCAGTCACTCACTCCCCCAGTCTCCCACTCACACAGTCACTCACTCACCCAGTACATCACCCAGTCACTCACTCAGTCACCCACTCACCCAGTCCCTCACCCCCTCTAGTATCTCACTCACCCAGTCTCTCACTCACCCAGTTACTCACCCAGTCACTCACTCACCCAATCACTCACTCACCGAGACACTCATTCACACAGTCACTCACTCACACAGTCACTTACCCAGTCACTTACTCACCCAGTCTTTCACTCACTCAGTCACTCACTCACCCAGTCACTCACTCACCCAGTCACTCACTCACCCAGTCACTCACTCGCACAGTCACCCACTCACCCAGTCACTCATTCGCCCAATCACTCACTCCCCCAGTCACGCACTCACCCAGTCACCCAGTCACTCACTCACCCAGTCTCTTACCCAGTCTCTCAATCACCCAGTCACTCACTCATCCAGTCACTCACTCACCCAATCACTCATTCACCCAGTCTCTCAATCACCAAGTCAGTCACTCACTCAGTCACTCACTCGCCCAGTCACTCACTCACCCAGTCACTCACTCACCCAATCACTCACTCACTTAGACAATCATTCACCCAGTCACTCACTCACCCAGTCACTCACCCAGTCACTCACTCACCCAGTCACTCGCTCACCCATTCACTCACTCACCCAGTCACTCACTACCGCGTCTCTCACTCACCCATTCTCTCACTCACTCACCCAGTCACTCACTCACTCACCCAGTCACTTACTCACCCAGTCACTCACCCAGTCACTCACTCACCCAGGCACTCACTCAGTCACTCACTTACCCAGTCACTCACTCACCCAGTCTCTCACTCACTCAGTCACTCACTCTCCCAGTCACTCACCCATTCTCTCACTCACTCAGTCACTCACCAAGTCACTCACTCACCAAGTCTCTCACTCACCCAGTCTATCACTCACCCAGTCACTCAATCACCCAGTCACCCAGTCACCCAGTCACTCACTCACCCAGTCTCTCACTCACCCAGTTAACCACTCATCCAGTCACTCACTCACTCAGTCACTCAATCACCCAGTCACTGACCCAGTCTCTCACTCACCCAGTCACTCAGCCAGTTACTCACTCACCCAGTCTCTCACTCACCCAATCTCTCACTCACCCAGTCGCTCACCCAGTCACTCACTCACCAAATCACTCACTCACCCAGTAACTCACCCAGTCAATCACTCACCCAGACTCTCACTCACCCAGTTACTCACCCAGTCAATCACTCACCCAGTCTGTCATTCACCCAGTCACTCACTCCAACAATCACTCACTCACCCAGTCACTCACTCACATAGTCACTGACCCAGTCACTCACTCACCCAGTTGCCCACTCGCCCAGTGACTCACTCACCCAGTCACTCACTCGCCCAGTCACTCACTCACCCAGTCACTTACCTAGTCTCTCACCCAGTCTCTCACTCACCCAGTCGCTCACTCACCCAGTCACTCACTCACCCAGTCGCTCACTCACCCAGTCACTCACTCACCCAGTCTCTCACTCACCCAGTCACTCACTCACCCAGTTACCTACTCACCCAGTCACTCATTCACCCAGTTAGTCACTCACTCAGTCACCCACTCACCCAGTTACTCACCCCCCCCCCTAGTATCTCACTAACCCAGTCTCTCACTCACCCAGTCACTCACCCAAACACTCACTCACCCAATCACTCACTCACTTAGACAATCATTCACCCAGTCACTCACTCACCCAGTCACTCACCCAGTCACTCACTCACCCAGTCACTCACTCACCCAGTCACTCGCTCACCCATTCACTCACTCACCCAGTCACTCACTCACCACGTCTCTCACTCACCCATTCTCTCACTCACTCACCCAGTCACTCATTCACTCACTCACTCACCCAGTCACTTATTCACCCAGTCACTCACCCAGTCACTCACTCACCCAGTCACTCACTCAGTCACTCACTTACCCAGTCACTCACTCACCCAGTCTCTCACTCACTCAGTCACTCACTCTCCCAGTCACTCACCCATTCTCTCACTCACTCAGTCACTCACCAAGTCAATCACTCACCAAGTCTCTCACTCACCCAGTCTATCACTCATGCAGTCACTCACTCACCCAGTCACACAGTCACCCAGTCACTCACTCACCCAGTCTCTCACTCACCCAGTTAACCACTCATCCTGTCACTCACTCACTCAGTCACTCAATCACCCAGTCACTGACCCAGTTTCTCACTCACCCAGACACTCAGCCAGTTACTCACTCACCCAGTCTCTCACTCACCCAATCTCTCACTCACCCAGTCGCTCACCCAGTCACTCACTCACCAAATCACTCACTCACCCAGTAACTCACCCAGTCAATCACTCACCCAGACTCTCATTCACCCAGTTACTCACCCAGTCACTCACTCACCCAGTCTGTCACTCACTCAGTCACTAACTCTCCCAGTCACTCAATCACCCTGTCACTCACCCAGTCACTCATTCACCCAGTCACTCACTCACTCAGTCACTCACTTACCCAGTCACTCACTCACCCAGTCTCTCACTCACTCAGTCAATCACTCTCCCAGTCACTCACTCACCCAGTCACTCACCCAGTCACTCACTCACCCAGTCACTCACTCCCCCAGTCTCCCACTCACACAGTCACTCACTCACCCAGTACATCACCCAGTCACTCACTCAGTCACCCACTCACCCAGTCCCTCACCCCCTCTAGTATCTCACTCACCCAGTCTCTCACTCACCCAGTCACTTACCCAGTCACTCACTCACCGAATCACTCACTCACCGAGACACTCATTCACACAGTCAATCACTCACACAGTCACTTACCCAGTCACTTACTCACCCAGTCTTTCACTCACTCAGTCACTCACTCACCCAGTCACTCACTCACCCAGTCACTCACTCACCCAGTCACTCACTCGCACAGTCACCCACTCACCCAGTCACTCATTCGCCCAATCACTCACTCCCCCAGTCACGCACTCACCCAGTCACCCAGTCACCCAGTCACTCACTCACCCAGTCGCCCACTCGCCCAGTCACTCACTCGCCCAGTCACTCACTCGCACAGTCACTCACTCGCCCAGTCACTCACTCACCCAGTCACTCACTCACCCAGTCTCTTACCCAGTCTCTCAATCACCCAGTCACTCACTCATCCAGTCACTCACTCACCCAGTCACTCACTCACCCAGTCACTCACACCCCCTACTCTCTCACTCACTCAGTTACTCACTCACCCAGTCTCTCACTCACCCAGTGTCTCACTCACCCAGTCTCTCACTCACCCAGTCACTCACCCGGTCACTCACCCAGTCACTCAATCACCCAGTCACTCACTCTCCCAGTCACTCGCTCACCCAGTCACTCACTCACCCAGTCACTCACTCACCCAGTCTCCCACTCAACCAGTCACTCACTCACCCGGTCACTCACTCACCCAGTCACTCACTCACACAGTCAATCACTCACCCAGTCACTGACTCACATAGTTAATCACCCGCCCAGTCACTCACCCAGTCTCTCACCCAGTCTCTCACTCACCCAGTCACTCACTCACTCACTCAGTCACTCACTCACCCAGTCACTCACCCCCTCTAGTATCTCACTCACCCAGTCTCTCACTCACCCAGTCACTCACCCAGTCACTCACTCACTCAATCACTCACTCACCGAGTCACTCATTCACCCAGTCACTCATTCAACCAGTCACTCACCCAGTCACTCACTCACACAGTCACTCACTCACTCAGTCACTCACTCACCCAGTCACTCACCCCCTCTAGTATCTCACTCACCCAGTCTCTCACTCACCCATTCACTCACCCAGTCACTCACTCACTCAATCACTCACTCACCGAGTCACTCATTCAACCAGTCACTCACCCAGTCACTCACTCACACAGTCACTCACTCACCCAGTCACTCGATCACCCAGTCACTTACTCACCCAGTCACTCACTCACCCAGTCACTCACTCACCCAGTTACCTACTCACCCAGTCACTCATTCACCCAGTCAGTCACTCACTCAGTCTCTCACTCACCCAGTCACTCACACCCCCTAGTCTCTCACTCACTCAGTTACTCACTCACCCAGTCTCTCACTCACCCAGTCTCTCACTCATCCAGTCACTCGCCCAGTCTCTCACTCACCCAGTTAACCACTCATCCAGTAACTCACTCACTCAGTCACTCAATCACCCAGTCACTCACCAGGTCGCTCACTCACCCAGTCACTCAGCCAGTCACTCACTCACCCAGTCTCTCACTCACCCAGTCTCTCACTCACCCAATCGCTCACCCAGTCACTCACTCACCAAATCACTCAATCACCCAGTCACTCACTCACCCAGTCTTTCACTAACTCAGTCATTCACTCACCCAGTCTCTCACTCACCCAGTCACTCACTCACACAGTCAATCACTCACCCAGTCACTGACTCACATAGTTAATCACCCGCCCAGTCACTCACCCAGTCTCTCACCCAGTCTCTCACTCACCCAGTCACTCACTCACTCACTCAGCCACTCACTCACCCAGTCACTCACCCCCTCTAGTATCTCACTGACCCAGTCTCTCACTCACCCAGTCACTCACCCAGTCACTCACTCACTCAATCACTCACTCACCGAGTCACTCATTCACCCAGTCACTCATTCAACCAGTCACTCACCCAGTCACTCACTCACACAGTCACTCACTCACCCAGTCACTCGATCACCCAGTCACTTACTCACCCAGTCACTCACTCACCCAGTCACTCACTCACCCAGTTACCTACTCACCCAGTCACTCATTCACCCAGTCAGTCACTCACTCAGTCTCTCACTCACCCAGTCACTCACACCCCCTAGTCTCTCACTCACTCAGTTACTCACTCACCCAGTCTCTCACTCACCCAGTCTCTCACTCATCCAGTCACTCACCCAGTCTCTCACTCACCCAGTTAACCACTCATCCAGTAACTCACTCACTCAGTCACTCAATCACCCAGTCACTCACCAGGTCGCTCACTCACCCAGTCACTCAGCCAGTCACTCACTCACCCAGTCTCTCACTCACCCAGTCTCTCACTCACCCAATCGCTCACCCAGTCACTCACTCACCAAATCACTCAATCACCCAGTCACACACTCACCCAGTCTTTCACTAACTCAGTCATTCACTCACCCAGTCTCTCACTCACCCAGTCACTCACTCACACAGTCAATCACTCACCCAGTCACTGACTCACATAGTTAATCACCCGCCCAGTCACTCACCCAGTCTCTCACCCAGTCTCTCACTCACCCAGTCACTCACTCACTCACTCAGCCACTCACTCACCCAGTCACTCACCCCCTCTAGTATCTCACTGACCCAGTCTCTCACTCACCCAGTCACTCACCCAGTCACTCACTCACTCAATCACTCACTCACCGAGTCACTCATTCACCCAGTCACTCATTCAACCAGTCCCTCACCCAGTCACTCACTCACACAGTCACTCACTCACCCAGTCACTCGATCACCCAGTCACTTACTCACCCAGTCACTCACTCACCCAGTCACTCACTCACCCAGTTACCTACTCACCGAGTCACTCATTCACCCAGTCAGTCACTCACTCAGTCTCTCACTCACCCAGTCACTCACACCCCCTAGTCTCTCACTCACTCAGTTACTCACTCACCCAGTCTCTCACTCACCCAGTCTCTCACTCATCCAGTCACTCACCCAGTCTCTCACTCACCCAGTTAACCACTCATCCAGTAACTCACTCACTCAGTCACTCAATCACCCAGTCACTCACCAGGTCTCTCACTCACCCAGTCACTCAGCCAGTCACTCACTCACCCAGTCTCTCACTCACCCAGTCTCTCACTCACCCAATCGCTCACCCAGTCACTCACTCACCAAATCACTCAATCACCCAGTCACTCACTCACCCAGTCTTTCACTAACTCAGTCATTCACTCACCCAGTCTCTCACTCACCCAGTCACTCACTCACACAGTCAATCACTCACCCAGTCACTGACTCACATAGTTAATCACCCGCCCAGTCACTCACCCAGTCTCTCACCCAGTCTCTCACTCACCCAGTCACTCACTCACTCACTCAGTCACTCACTCACCCAGTCACTCACCCCCTCTAGTATCTCACTGACCCAGTATCTCACTCACCCAGTCACTCACCCAGTCACTCACTCACTCAATCACTCACTCACCGAGTCACTCATTCACCCAGTCACTCATTCAACCAGTCACTCACCCAGTCACTCACTCACACAGTCACTCACTCACCCAGTCACTCGATCACCCAGTCACTTACTCACCCAGTCACTCACTCAACCAGTCACTCACCCAGTCACTCACTCACACAGTCACTCACTCACCCAGTCACTCGATCACCCAGTCACTTACTCACCCAGTCACTCACTCACCCAGTCACTCACTCACCCAGTCTCTCACTCACCCATTCACTCACTCACCCAGTTACCTACTCACCCAGTCACTCATTCACCCAGTCAGTCACTCACTCAGTCTCTCACTCACCCAGTCACTCACACCCCCTAGTCTCTCACTCTCTCAGTTACTCACTCACCCAGTCTCTCACTCACCCAGTCTCTCACTCACCCAGTGTCTCTCTCACCCAGTCTCTCACTCACCCAGTCACTCACCCAGTCACTCACTCACCCAGTCACTCAATCACCCAGTCACTCACTCACCCAGTCACTCACTCGCCCATTCACTCACTCACCCAGTCACTCACTCACCCAGTCTCTTACCCAGTCTCTCACTCACTCAGTCACTCACCCAGTCACTCACTCACCAAGTCTCTCACTCACCCAGTCACTCACTCACCCAGTCACTCACTCACCCAGTCACTCACTCACCCAGTCACTCATTCAGTCACTCACTCACTCAGTCTCTCACCACTCAGTCACTCACTCACCCAATCACTCACTCACCGAGTCCCTCACTCACCCAGTCACTCAGTCACGCACTCACCCAGTCACTCACTCACCCAGTCTCTCACTCAGTCACTCACTCACCCAGTTACTCGCTCACCCAGTCACTCACTCACCCAGTCACTCATTCACACAGTCTCTCACTCACTCACCCAGTCACTCACTCATACAGTCACTCACTCACCCAGTCACTCACTCAGCCAGTCTCTCGCACACCCAGAAACTCACCCAATCTCTCACTCACTCAGTCACTCACCAAGTCACTCACTCACCAAGTCTTTCACTCACCCAGTCTCTCACTCACCCAGGCACTCACTCACCCAGTCACCCACTCACCCAGTCACTCACTCACCCAGTCACTCACACAGTCTCTCACTCACCCAGTTAACCACTCATCCAGTCACTCACTCACTCAGTCACTCACCAAGACACTCACTCACCAAGTCACTCACTCACACAGTCAATCACTCACCCAGTCACTGACTCACATAGTTAATCACCCGCCCAGTCACTCACCCAGTCTCTCACCCAGTCTCTCACTGACCCAGTCACTCACTCACTCACTCAGTCACTCACTCACCCAGTCACTCACCCCCTCTAGTATCTCACTGACCCAGTCTCTCACTCACCCAGTCACTCACCCAGTCACTCACTCACTCAATCACTCACTCACCGAGTCACTCATTCACCCAGTCACTCATTCAACCAGTCACTCACCCAGTCACTCACTCACACAGTCACTCACTCACTCAGTCACTCACTCACCCAGTCACTCACCCCCTCTAGTATCTCACTCACCCAGTCTCTCACTCACCCATTCACTCACCCAGTCACTCACTCACTCAATCACTCACTCACCGAGTCACTCATTCACCCAGTCACTCATTCAACCAGTCACTCACCCAGTCACTCACTCACACAGTCACTCACTCACCCAGTCACTCGATCACCCAGTCACTTACTCACCCAGTCACTCACTCACCCAGTCACTCACTCACCCAGTTACCTACTCACCCAGTCACTCATTCACCCAGTCAGTCACTCACTCAGTCTCTCACTCACCCAGTCACTCACACCCCCTAGTCTCTCACTCACTCAGTTACTCACTCACCCAGTCTCTCACTCACCCAGTCTCTCACTCATCCAGTCACTCGCCCAGTCTCTCACTCACCCAGTTAACCACTCATCCAGTAACTCACTCACTCAGTCACTCAATCACCCAGTCACTCACCAGGTCGCTCACTCACCCAGTCACTCAGCCAGTCACTCACTCACCCAGTCTCTCACTCACCCAGTCTCTCACTCACCCAATCGCTCACCCAGTCACTCACTCACCAAATCACTCAATCACCCAGTCACTCACTCACCCAGTCTTTCACTAACTCAGTCATTCACTCACCCAGTCTCTCACTCACCCAGTCACTCACTCACACAGTCAATCACTCACCCAGTCACTGACTCACATAGTTAATCACCCGCCCAGTCACTCACCCAGTCTCTCACCCAGTCTCTCACTCACCCAGTCACTCACTCACTCACTCAGCCACTCACTCACCCAGTCACTCACCCCCTCTAGTATCTCACTGACCCAGTCTCTCACTCACCCAGTCACTCACCCAGTCACTCACTCACTCAATCACTCACTCACCGAGTCACTCATTCACCCAGTCACTCATTCAACCAGTCACTCACCCAGTCACTCACTCACACAGTCACTCACTCACCCAGTCACTCGATCACCCAGTCACTTACTCACCCAGTCACTCACTCACCCAGTCACTCACTCACCCAGTTACCTACTCACCCAGTCACTCATTCACCCAGTCAGTCACTCACTCAGTCTCTCACTCACCCAGTCACTCACACCCCCTAGTCTCTCACTCACTCAGTTACTCACTCACCCAGTCTCTCACTCACCCAGTCTCTCACTCATCCAGTCACTCACCCAGTCTCTCACTCACCCAGTTAACCACTCATCCAGTAACTCACTCACTCAGTCACTCAATCACCCAGTCACTCACCAGGTCGCTCACTCACCCAGTCACTCAGCCAGTCACTCACTCACCCAGTCTCTCACTCACCCAGTCTCTCACTCACCCAATCGCTCACCCAGTCACTCACTCACCAAATCACTCAATCACCCAGTCACACACTCACCCAGTCTTTCACTAACTCAGTCATTCACTCACCCAGTCTCTCACTCACCCAGTCACTCACTCACACAGTCAATCACTCACCCAGTCACTGACTCACATAGTTAATCACCCGCCCAGTCACTCACCCAGTCTCTCACCCAGTCTCTCACTCACCCAGTCACTCACTCACTCACTCAGCCACTCACTCACCCAGTCACTCACCCCCTCTAGTATCTCACTGACCCAGTCTCTCACTCACCCAGTCACTCACCCAGTCACTCACTCACTCAGTCACTCACCCAGTCACTCACTCACCAAGTCTCTCACTCACCCAGTCACTCACTCACCCAGTCACTCACTCACCCAGTCACACACTCACCCAGTCACTCATTCAGTCACTCACTCACTCAGTCTCTCACCACTCAGTCACTCACTCACCCAATCACTCACTCACCGAGTCCCTCACTCACCCAGTCACTCAGTCACGCACTCACCCAGTCACTCACTCACCCAGTCTCTCACTCAGTCACTCACTCACCCAGTTACTCGCTCACCCAGTCACTCACTCACCCAGTCACTCATTCACACAGTCTCTCACTCACTCACCCAGTCACTCACTCATACAGTCACTCACTCACCCAGTCACTCACTCAGCCAGTCTCTCGCACACCCAGAAACTCACCCAATCTCTCACTCACTCAGTCACTCACCAAGTCACTCACTCACCAAGTCTTTCACTCACCCAGTCTCTCACTCACCCAGGCACTCACTCACCCAGTCACCCACTCACCCAGTCACTCACTCACCCAGTCACTCACACAGTCTCTCACTCACCCAGTTAACCACTCATCCAGTCACTCACTCACTCAGTCACTCACCAAGACACTCACTCACCAAGTCACTCACTCACACAGTCAATCACTCACCCAGTCACTGACTCACATAGTTAATCACCCGCCCAGTCACTCACCCAGTCTCTCACCCAGTCTCTCACTCACCCAGTCACTCACTCACTCACTCAGTCACTCACTCACCCAGTCACTCACCCCCTCTAGTATCTCACTGACCCAGTCTCTCACTCACCCAGTCACTCACCCAGTCACTCACTCACTCAATCACTCACTCACCGAGTCACTCATTCACCCAGTCACTCATTCAACCAGTCACTCACCCAGTCACTCACTCACACAGTCACTCACTCACCCAGTCACTCGATCACCCAGTCACTTACTCACCCAGTCACTCACTCACCCAGTCACTCACTCACCCAGTTACCTACTCACCCAGTCACTCATTCACCCAGTCAGTCACTCACTCAGTCTCTCACTCACCCAGTCACTCACACCCCCTAGTCTCTCACTCACTCAGTTACTCACTCACCCAGTCTCTCACTCACCCAGTCTCTCACTCATCCAGTCACTCACCCAGTCTCTCACTCACCCAGTTAACCACTCATCCAGTAACTCACTCACTCAGTCACTCAATCACCCAGTCACTCACCAGGTCTCTCACTCACCCAGTCACTCAGCCAGTCACTCACTCACCCAATCTCTCACTCACCCAGTCTCTCACTCACCCAATCGCTCACCCAGTCACTCACTCACCAAATCACTCAATCACCCAGTCACTCACTCACCCAGTCACTCACTCACTCACCCAGTCACTCACTCACCAAGTCTCTCACTCACCCAGTCACTCACTCACCCAGTCACTCACTCACCCAGTCACTCACTCACCCAGTCACTCATTCAGTCACTCACTCACTCAGTCTCTCACCACTCAGTCACTCACTCACCCAATCACTCACTCACCGAGTCCCTCACTCACCCAGTCACTCACTCAGTCACGCACTCACCCAGTCACTCACTCACCCAGTCTCTCACTCAGTCACTCACTCACCCAGTTACTCGCTCACCCAGTCACTCACTCACCCAGTCACTCATTCACACAGTCTCTCACTCACTCACCCAGTCACTCACTCATACAGTCACTCACCCAGTCACTCACTCAGCCAGTCTCTCGCACACCCAGAAACTCACCCAATCTCTCACTCACTCAGTCACTCACCAAGTCACTCACTCACTCACTCAGTCAATCACTCACCCAGTCACTCACCCCCTCTAGTATCTCACTGACCCAGTCTCTCACTCACCCAGTCACTCACCCAGTCACTCACTCACTCAATCACTCACTCACCGAGTCACTCATTCACCCAGTCACTCATTCAACCAGTCACTCACCCAGTCACTCACTCACACAGTCACTCACTCACCCAGTCACTCGATCACCCAGTCACTTACTCACCCAGTCACTCACTCACCCAGTCACTCACTCACCCAGTTACCTACTCACCCAGTCACTCATTCACCCAGTCAGTCACTCAATCAGTCTCTCACTCACCCAGTCACTCACACCCCCTAGTCTCTCACTCACTCAGTTACTCACTCACCCAGTTTCTCACTCACCCAGTCTCTCACTCATCCAGTCACTCACCCAGCCTCTCACTCACCCAGTTAACCACTCATCCAGTAACTTACTCACTCAGTCACTCAATCACCCAGTCACTCACCAGGTCTCTCACTCACCCAGTCACTCAGCCAGTCACTCACTCACCCAGTCTCTCACTCACCCAGTCTCTCACTCACCCAATCGCTCACCCAGTCACTCACTCACCAAATCACTCAATCACCCAGTCTCTCACTCACCCAGTCACTCACTCACTCACCCAGTCACTCACTCACCAAGTCTCTCACTCACCCAGTCACTCACTCACCCAGTCACTCACTCACCCAGTCACTCACTCACCCAGTCACTCATTCAGTCACTCACTCACTCAGTCTCTCACCACTCAGTCACTCACTCACCCAATCACTCACTCACCGAGTCCCTCACTCACCCAGTCACTCACTCAGTCACGCACTCACCCAGTCACTCACTCACCCAGTCTCTCACTCAGTCACTCACTCACCCAGTTACTCGCTCACCCAGTCACTCACTCACCCAGTCACTCATTCACACAGTCTCTCACTCACTCACCCAGTCACTCACTCATACAGTCACTCACCCAGTCACTCACTCAGCCAGTCTCTCGCACACCCAGAAACTCACCCAATCTCTCACTCACTCAGTCACTCACCAAGTCACTCACTCACTCACTCAGTCAATCACTCACCCAGTCACTCACCCCCTCTAGTATCTCACTGACCCAGTCTCTCACTCACCCAGTCACTCACCCAGTCACTCACTCACTCAATCACTCACTCACCGAGTCACTCATTCACCCAGTCACTCATTCAACCAGTCACTCACCCAGTCACTCACTCACACAGTCACTCACTCACCCAGTCACTCGATCACCCAGTCACTTACTCACCCAGTCACTCACTCACCCAGTCACTCACTCACCCAGTTACCTACTCACCCAGTCACTCATTCACCCAGTCAGTCACTCACTCAGTCTCTCACTCACCCAGTCACTCACACCCCCTAGTCTCTCACTCACTCAGTTACTCACTCACCCAGTTTCTCACTCACCCAGTCTCTCACTCATCCAGTCACTCACCCAGCCTCTCACTGACCCAGTTAACCACTCATCCAGTAACTCACTCACTCAGTCACTCAATCACCCAGTCACTCACCAGGTCTCTCACTCACCCAGTCACTCAGCCAGTCACTCACTCACCCAGTCTCTCACTCACCCAGTCTCTCACTCACCCAATCGCTCACCCAGTCACTCACTCACCAAATCACTCAATCACCCAGTCACTCACTCACCCAGTCTTTCACTAACTCAGGCATTCACTCACCCAGTCTCTCACTCACCCAGTCACTCACTCACACAGTCAATCACTCACCCAGTCACTGACTCACATAGTTATTCACCCGCCCAGTCACTCACCCAGTCTCTCACCCAGTCTCTCACTCACCCAGTCACTCACTCACTCACCCAGTCACTCACTCACCCAGTC
Source organism: Petromyzon marinus (assembly GCF_048934315.1). Taxonomy (NCBI): domain Eukaryota; kingdom Metazoa; phylum Chordata; class Hyperoartia; order Petromyzontiformes; family Petromyzontidae; genus Petromyzon; species Petromyzon marinus. The sequence goes on from NC_133720.1 coordinate 8,124,210, forward strand.
ACTCACCCCCTCTAGTATCTCACTCACCCAGTCTCTCACTCACCCAGTCACTCACCCAGTCACTCACTCACTCAATCACTCACTCACCGAGTCACTCATTCACCCAGTCACTCATTCAACCAGTCACTCACCCAGTCACTCACTCACACAGTCACTCACTCACCCAGTCACTCGATCACCCAGTCACTTACTCACCCAGTCACTCACTCACCCAGTCACTCACTCACCCAGTTACCTACTCACCCAGTCACTCATTCACCCAGTCAGTCACTCACTCAGTCTCTCACTCACCCAGTCACTCACACCCCCTAGTCTCTCACTCACTCAGTTACTCACTCACCCAGTCTCTCACTCACCCAGTCTCTCACTCATCCAGTCACTCACCCAGTCTCTCACTCACCCAGTTAACCACTCATCCAGTAACTCACTCACTCAGTCACTCAATCACCCAGTCACTCACCAGGTCTCTCACTCACCCAGTCACTCAGCCAGTCACTCACTCACCCAGTCTCTCACTCACCCAGTCTCTCACTCACCCAATCGCTCACCCAGTCACTCACTCACCAAATCACTCAATCACCCAGTCTCTCACTCACCCAGTCACTCACTCACTCACCCAGTCACTCACTCACCAAGTCTCTCACTCACCCAGTCACTCACTCACCCAGTCACTCACTCACCCAGTCACTCACTCACCCAGTCACTCATTCAGTCACTCACTCACTCAGTCTCTCACCACTCAGTCACTCACTCACCCAATCACTCACTCACCGAGTCCCTCACTCACCCAGTCACTCACTCAGTCACGCACTCACCCAGTCACTCACTCACCCAGTCTCTCACTCAGTCACTCACTCACCCAGTTACTCGCTCACCCAGTCACTCACTCACCCAGTCACTCATTCACACAGTCTCTCACTCACTCACCCAGTCACTCACTCATACAGTCACTCACCCAGTCACTCACTCAGCCAGTCTCTCGCACACCCAGAAACTCACCCAATCTCTCACTCACTCAGTCACTCACCAAGTCACTCACTCACTCACTCAGTCAATCACTCACCCAGTCACTCACCCCCTCTAGTATCTCACTGACCCAGTCTCTCACTCACCCAGTCACTCACCCAGTCACTCACTCACTCAATCACTCACTCACCGAGTCACTCATTCACCCAGTCACTCATTCAACCAGTCACTCACCCAGTCACTCACTCACACAGTCACTCACTCACCCAGTCACTCGATCACCCAGTCACTTACTCACCCAGTCACTCACTCACCCAGTCACTCACTCACCCAGTTACCTACTCACCCAGTCACTCATTCACCCAGTCAGTCACTCACTCAGTCTCTCACTCACTCAGTCACTCACACCCCCTAGTCTCTCACTCACTCAGTTACTCACTCACCCAGTTTCTCACTCACCCAGTCTCTCACTCATCCAGTCACTCACCCAGCCTCTCACTGACCCAGTTAACCACTCATCCAGTAACTCACTCACTCAGTCACTCAATCACCCAGTCACTCACCAGGTCTCTCACTCACCCAGTCACTCAGCCAGTCACTCACTCACCCAGTCTCTCACTCACCCAGTCTCTCACTCACCCAATCGCTCACCCAGTCACTCACTCACCAAATCACTCAATCACCCAGTCACTCACTCACCCAGTCTTTCACTAACTCAGGCATTCACTCACCCAGTCTCTCACTCACCCAGTCACTCACTCACACAGTCAATCACTCACCCAGTCACTGACTCACATAGTTATTCACCCGCCCAGTCACTCACCCAGTCTCTCACCCAGTCTCTCACTCACCCAGTCACTCACTCACTCACCCAGTCACTCACTCACCAAGTCTCTCACTCACCCAGTCACTCACTCACCCAGTCACTCACTCACCCAGTCACTCACTCACCCAGTCACTCATTCAGTCACTCACTCACTCAGTCTCTCACCACTCAGTCACTCACTCACCCAATCACTCACTCACCGAGTCCCTCACTCACCCAGTCACTCACTCAGTCACGCACTCACCCAGTCACTCACTCACCCAGTCTCTCACTCAGTCACTCACTCACCCAGTTATTCGCTCACCCAGTCACTCACTCACCCAGTCACTCATTCACACAGTCTCTCACTCACTCACCCAGTCACTCACTCATACAGTCACTCACTCACCCAGTCACTCACTCAGCCAGTCTCTCGCACACCCAGAAACTCACCCAATCTCTCACTCACTCAGTCACTCACCAAGTCACTCACTCACCAAGTCTTTCACTCACCCAGTCTCTCACTCACCCAGGCACTCACTCACCCAGTCACCCACTCACCCAGTCACTCACTCACCCAGTCACTCACACAGTCTCTCACTCACCCAGTTAACCACTCATCCAGTCACTCACTCACTCGGTCACTCAATCACCCAGTCACTCACCCAGTCTCTCACTCACTCAGTCACTCACCAAGACACTCACTCACCAAGTCACTCACTCACACAGTCAATCACTCACCCAGTCACTGACTCACATAGTTAATCACCCGCCCAGTCACTCACCCAGTCTCTCACCCAGTCTCTCACTCACCCAGTCACTCACTCACTCACTCAGTCACTCACTCACCCAGTCACTCACCCCCTCTAGTATCTCACTGACCCAGTCCCTCACTCACCCAGTCACTCACCCAGTCACTCACTCACTCAATCACTCACTCACCGAGTCACTCATTCACCCAGTCACTCATTCAACCAGTCACTCACCCAGTCACTCACTCACACAGTCACTCACTCACCCAGTCACTCGATCACCCAGTCACTTACTCACCCAGTCACTCACTCACCCAGTCACTCACTCACCCAGTTACCTACTCACCCAGTCACTCATTCACCCAGTCAGTCACTCACTCAGTCTCTCACTCACCCAGTCACTCACACCCCCTAGTCTCTCACTCACTCAGTTACTCACTCACCCAGTCTCTCACTCACCCAGTCTCTCACTCATCCAGTCACTCACCCAGTCTCTCACTCACCCAGTTAACCACTCATCCAGTAACTCACTCACTCAGTCACTCAATCACCCAGTCACTCACCAGGTCTCTCACTCACCCAGTCACTCAGCCAGTCACTCACTCACCCAATCTCTCACTCACCCAGTCTCTCACTCACCCAATCGCTCACCCAGTCACTCACTCACCAAATCACTCAATCACCCAGTCACTCACTCACCCAGTCTTTCACTAACTCAGTCATTCACTCACCCAGTCTCTCACTCACCCAGTCACTCACTCACTCAGTCAATCACTCACCCAGTCACTGACTCACATAGTTAATCACCCGCCCAGTCACTCACCCAGTCTCTCACCCAGTCTCTCACTCACCCAGTCACTCACTCACTCACTCAGTCAATCACTCACCCAGTCACTCACCCCCTCTAGTATCTCACTGACCCAGTCTCTCACTCACCCAGTCACTCACCCAGTCACTCACTCACTCAATCACTCACTCACCGAGTTACTCATTCACCCTGTCACTCATTCAACCAGTCACTCACCCAGTCACTCACTCATACAGTCACTCACTCACCCAGTCACTCGATCACCCAGTCACTTACTCACCCAGTCACTCACTCACCCAGTCACTCACTCACCCAGTTACCTACTCACCCAGTCACTCATTCACCCAGTCAGTCACTCACTCAGTCTCTCACTCACCCAGTCACTCACACCCCCTAGTCTCTCACTCACTTAGTTACTCACTCACCCAGTCTCTCACTCACCCAGTCTCTCACTCATCCAGTCACTCACCCAGTCTCTCACTCACCCAGTTAACCACTCATCCAGTAACTCACTCACTCAGTCACTCAATCACCCAGTCACTCACCAGGTCTCTCACTCACCCAGTCACTCAGCCAGTCACTCACTCACCCAGTCTCTCACTCACCCAGTCTCTCACTCACCCAATCGCTCACCCAGTCACTCACTCACCAAATCACTCAATCACCCAGTCACTCACTCACCCAGTCTTTCACTAACTCAGTCATTCACTCACCCAGTCTCTCACTCACCCAGTCACTCACTCACACAGTCAATCACTCACCCAGTCACTGACTCACATAGTTATTCACCCGCCCAGTCACTCACCCAGTCTCTCACCCAGTCTCTCACTCACCCAGTCACTCACTCACTCACTCAGTCACTCACTCACCCAGTCACTCACCCCCTCTAGTATCTCACTCACCCAGTCTCTCACTCACCCAGTCACTCACCCAGTCACTCACTCACTCAATCACTCACTCACCGAGTCACTCATTCACCCAGTCACTCATTCAACCAGTCACTCACCCAGTCACTCACTCACACAGTCACTCACTCACCCAGTCACTCGATCACCCAGTCACTTACTCACCCAGTCACTCACTCACCCAGTCACTCACTCACCCAGTTACCTACTCACCCAGTCACTCACTCACTCAATCACTCACTCACCGAGTCACTCATTCACCCAGTCACTCACTCAACCAGTCACTCACCCAGTCACTCACTCACACAATCACTCACTCACCCAGTCACTCGATCACCCAGTCACTTACTCACCCAGTCACTCACCCACCCAGTCACTCACTCACCCAGTCTCTCACTCACCCATTCACTCACTCACCCAGTTACCTACTCACCCAGTCACTCATTCACCCAGTCAGTCACTCACTCAGTCTCTCACTCACCCAGTCACTCACACCCCCTAGTCTCTCACTCTCTCAGTTACTCACTCACCCAGTCTCTCACTCACCCAGTCTCTCACTCACCCAGTGTCTCTCTCACCCAGTCTCTCACTCACCCAGTCACTCACCCAGTCACTCACTCACCCAGTCACTCAATCACCCAGTCACTCACTCACCCAGTCACTCACTCGCCCATTCACTCACTCACCCAGTCACTCACTCACCCAGTCTCTTACCCAGTCTCTCACTCACTCAGTCACTCACCCAGTCACTCACTCACCAAGTCTCTCACTCACCCAGTCACTCACTCACCCAGTCACTCACTCACCCAGTCACTCATTCAGTCACTCACTCACTCAGGCTCTCACCACTCAGTCACTCACTCACCCAATCACTCACTCACCGAGTCCCTCACTCACCCAGTCACTCACTCAGTCACGCACTCACCCAGTCACTCACTCACCCAGTCTCTCACTCACCCAGTCACTCATTCACACAGTCTCTCACTCACTCACCCAGTCACTCACTCATACAGTCACTCACTCACCCAGTCACTCACTCAGCCAGTCTCTCGCACACCCAGAAACTCACCCAATCTCTCACTCACTCAGTCACTCACCAAGTCACTCACTCACCAAGTCTTTCACTCACCCAGTCTCTCACTCACCCAGGCACTCACTCACCCAGTCACCCACTCACCCAGTCACTCACTCACCCAGTCACTCACACAGTCTCTCACTCACCCAGTTAACCACTCATCCAGTCACTCACTCACTCGGTCACTCAATCACCCAGTCACTCACCCAGTCTCTCACTCACTCAGTCACTCACCAAGACACTCACTCACCAAGTCACTCACTCACACAGTCAATCACTCACCCAGTCTCTCACTCACCCAGTCTCTCACTCATCCAGTCACTCACCCAGTCTCTCACTCACCCAGTTAACCACTCATCCAGTAACTCACTCACTCAGTCACTCAATCACCCAGTCACTCACCAGGTCTCTCACTCACCCAGTCACTCAGCCAGTCACTCACTCACCCAATCTCTCACTCACCCAGTCTCTCACTCACCCAATCGCTCACCCAGTCACTCACTCACCAAATCACTCAATCACCCAGTCACTCACTCACCCAGTCTTTCACTAACTCAGTCATTCACTCACCCAGTCTCTCACTCACCCAGTCACTCACTCACACAGTCAATCACTCACCCAGTCACTGACTCACATAGTTAATCACCCGCCCAGTCACTCACCCAGTCTCTCACCCAGTCTCTCACTCACCCAGTCACTCACTCACTCACTCAGTCAATCACTCACCCAGTCACTCACCCCCTCTAGTATCTCACTGACCCAGTCTCTCACTCACCCAGTCACTCACCCAGTCACTCACTCACTCAATCACTCACTCACCGAGTCACTCATTCACCCAGTCACTCATTCAACCAGTCACTCACCCAGTCACTCACTCACACAGTCACTCACTCACCCAGTCACTCGATCACCCAGTCACTTACTCACCCAGTCACTCACTCACCCAGTCACTCACTCACCCAGTTACCTACTCACCCAGTCACTCATTCACCCAGTCAGTCACTCACTCAGTCTCTCACTCACCCAGTCACTCACACCCCCTAGTCTCTCACTCACTTAGTTACTCACTCACCCAGTCTCTCACTCACCCAGTCTCTCACTCATCCAGTCACTCACCCAGTCTCTCACTCACCCAGTTAACCACTCATCCAGTAACTCACTCACTCAGTCACTCAATCACCCAGTCACTCACCAGGTCTCTCACTCACCCAGTCACTCAGCCAGTCACTCACTCACCCAGACTCTCACTCACCCAGTCTCTCACTCACCCAATCGCTCACCCAGTCACTCACTCACCAAATCACTCAATCACCCAGTCACTCACTCACCCAGTCTTTCACTAACTCAGTCATTCACTCACCCAGTCTCTCACTCACCCAGTCACTCACTCACACAGTCAATCACTCACCCAGTCACTGACTCACATAGTTATTCACCCGCCCAGTCACTCACCCAGTCTCTCACCCAGTCTCTCACTCACCCAGTCACTCACTCACTCACTCAGTCACTCACTCACCCAGTCACTCACCCCCTCTAGTATCTCACTCACCCAGTCTCTCACTCACCCAGTCACTCACCCAGTCACTCACTCACTCAATCACTCACTCACCGAGTCACTCATTCACCCAGTCACTCATTCAACCAGTCACTCACCCAGTCACTCACTCACACAGTCACTCACTCACCCAGTCACTCGATCACCCAGTCACTTACTCACCCAGTCACTCACTCACCCAGTCACTCACTCACCCAGTTACCTACTCACCCAGTCACTCATTCACCCAGTCAGTCACTCACTCAGTCTCTCACTCACCCAGTCACTCACACCCCCTAGTCTCTCACTCACTCAGTTACTCACTCACCCAGTCTCTCACTCACCCAGTCTCTCACTCATCCAGTCACTCACCCAGTCTCTCACTCACCCAGTTAACCACTCATCCAGTAACTCACTCACTCAGTCACTCAATCACCCAGTCACTCACCAGGTCTCTCACTCACCCAGTCACTCAGCCAGTCACTCACTCACCCAGTCTCTCACTCACCCAATCGCTCACCCAGTCACTCACTCACCAAATCACTCAATCACCCAGTCACTCACTCACCCAGTCTTTCACTAACTCAGTCATTCACTCACCCAGTCTCTCACTCACCCAGTCACTCACTCACACAGTCAATCACTCACCCAGTCACTGACTCACATAGTTAATCACCCGCCCAGTCACTCACCCAGTCTCTCACCCAGTCTCTCACTCACCCAGTCACTCACTCACTCACTCAGTCACTCACTCACCCAGTCACTCACCCCCTCTAGTATCTCACTCACCCAGTCTCTCACTCACCCAGTCACTCACCCAGTCACTCACTCACTCAATCACTCACTCACCGAGTCACTCATTCACCCAGTCACTCACTCAACCAGTCACTCACCCAGTCACTCACTCACACAATCACTCACTCACCCAGTCACTCGATCACCCAGTCACTTACTCACCCAGTCACTCACCCACCCAGTCACTCACTCACCCAGTCTCTCACTCACCCATTCACTCACTCACCCAGTTACCTACTCACCCAGTCACTCATTCACCCAGTCAGTCACTCACTCAGTCTCTCACTCACCCAGTCACTCACACCCCCTAGTCTCTCACTCTCTCAGTTACTCACTCACCCAGTCTCTCACTCACCCAGTCTCTCACTCACCCAGTGTCTCTCTCACCCAGTCTCTCACTCACCCAGTCACTCACCCAGTCACTCACTCACCCAGTCACTCAATCACCCAGTCACTCACTCACCCAGTCACTCACTCGCCCATTCACTCACTCACCCAGTCACTCACTCACCCAGTCTCTTACCCAGTCTCTCACTCACTCAGTCACTCACCCAGTCACTCACTCACCAAGTCTCTCACTCACCCAGTCACTCACTCACCCAGTCACTCACTCACCCAGTCACTCATTCAGTCACTCACTCACTCAGGCTCTCACCACTCAGTCACTCACTCACCCAATCACTCACTCACCGAGTCCCTCACTCACCCAGTCACTCACTCAGTCACGCACTCACCCAGTCACTCACTCACCCAGTCTCTCACTCACCCAGTCACTCATTCACACAGTCTCTCACTCACTCACCCAGTCACTCACTCATACAGTCACTCACTCACCCAGTCACTCACTCAGCCAGTCTCTCGCACACCCAGAAACTCACCCAATCTCTCACTCACTCAGTCACTCACCAAGTCACTCACTCACCAAGTCTTTCACTCACCCAGTCTCTCACTCACCCAGGCACTCACTCACCCAGTCACCCACTCACCCAGTCACTCACTCACCCAGTCACTCACACAGTCTCTCACTCACCCAGTTAACCACTCATCCAGTCACTCACTCACTCGGTCACTCAATCACCCAGTCACTCACCCAGTCTCTCACTCACTCAGTCACTCACCAAGACACTCACTCACCAAGTCACTCACTCACACAGTCAATCACTCACCCAGTCACTGACTCACATAGTTAATCACCCGCCCAGTCACTCACCCAGTCTCTCACCCAGTCTCTCACTCACCCAGTCACTCACTCACTCACTCAGTCACTCACTCACCCAGTCACTCACCCCCTCTAGTATCTCACTGACCCAGTCTCTCACTCACCCAGTCACTCACCCAGTCACTCACTCACTCAATCACTCACTCACCGAGTCACTCATTCACCCAGTCACTCATTCAACCAGTCACTCACCCAGTCACTCACTCACACAGTCACTCACTCACCCAGTCACTCGATCACCCAGTCACTTACTCACCCAGTCACTCACTCACCCAGTCACTCACTCACCCAGTTACCTACTCACCCAGTCACTCATTCACCCAGTCAGTCACTCACTCAGTCTCTCACTCACCCAGTCACTCACACCCCCTAGTCTCTCACTCACTCAGTTACTCACTCACCCAGTCTCTCACTCACCCAGTCTCTCACTCATCCAGTCACTCACCCAGTCTCTCACTCACCCAGTTAACCACTCATCCAGTAACTCACTCACTCAGTCACTCAATCACCCAGTCACTCACCAGGTCTCTCACTCACCCAGTCACTCAGCCAGTCACTCACTCACCCAATCTCTCACTCACCCAGTCTCTCACTCACCCAATCGCTCACCCAGTCACTCACTCACCAAATCACTCAATCACCCAGTCACTCACTCACCCAGTCTTTCACTAACTCAGTCATTCACTCACCCAGTCTCTCACTCACCCAGTCACTCACTCACACAGTCAATCACTCACCCAGTCACTGACTCACATAGTTAATCACCCGCCCAGTCACTCACCCAGTCTCTCACCCAGTCTCTCACTCACCCAGTCACTCACTCACTCACTCAGTCAATCACTCACCCAGTCACTCACCCCCTCTAGTATCTCACTGACCCAGTCTCTCACTCACCCAGTCACTCACCCAGTCACTCACTCACTCAATCACTCACTCACCGAGTCACTCATTCACCCAGTCACTCATTCAACCAGTCACTCACCCAGTCACTCACTCACACAGTCACTCACTCACCCAGTCACTCGATCACCCAGTCACTTACTCACCCAGTCACTCACTCACCCAGTCACTCACTCACCCAGTTACCTACTCACCCAGTCACTCATTCACCCAGTCAGTCACTCACTCAGTCTCTCACTCACCCAGTCACTCACACCCCCTAGTCTCTCACTCACTTAGTTACTCACTCACCCAGTCTCTCACTCACCCAGTCTCTCACTCATCCAGTCACTCACCCAGTCTCTCACTCACCCAGTTAACCACTCATCCAGTAACTCACTCACTCAGTCACTCAATCACCCAGTCACTCACCAGGTCTCTCACTCACCCAGTCACTCAGCCAGTCACTCACTCACCCAGTCTCTCACTCACCCAGTCTCTCACTCACCCAATCGCTCACCCAGTCACTCACTCACCAAATCACTCAATCACCCAGTCACTCACTCACCCAGTCTTTCACTAACTCAGTCATTCACTCACCCAGTCTCTCACTCACCCAGTCACTCACTCACACAGTCAATCACTCACCCAGTCACTGACTCACATAGTTATTCACCCGCCCAGTCACTCACCCAGTCTCTCACCCAGTCTCTCACTCACCCAGTCACTCACTCACTCACTCAGTCACTCACTCACCCAGTCACTCACCCCCTCTAGTATCTCACTCACCCAGTCTCTCACTCACCCAGTCACTCACCCAGTCACTCACTCACTCAATCACTCACTCACCGAGTCACTCATTCACCCAGTCACTCATTCAACCAGTCACTCACCCAGTCACTCACTCACACAGTCACTCACTCACCCAGTCACTCGATCACCCAGTCACTTACTCACCCAGTCACTCACTCACCCAGTCACTCACTCACCCAGTTACCTACTCACCCAGTCACTCATTCACCCAGTCAGTCACTCACTCAGTCTCTCACTCACCCAGTCACTCACACCCCCTAGTCTCTCACTCACTCAGTTACTCACTCACCCAGTCTCTCACTCACCCAGTCTCTCACTCATCCAGTCACTCACCCAGTCTCTCACTCACCCAGTTAACCACTCATCCAGTAACTCACTCACTCAGTCACTCAATCACCCAGTCACTCACCAGGTCTCTCACTCACCCAGTCACTCAGCCAGTCACTCACTCACCCAGTCTCTCACTCACCCAATCGCTCACCCAGTCACTCACTCACCAAATCACTCAATCACCCAGTCACTCACTCACCCAGTCTTTCACTAACTCAGTCATTCACTCACCCAGTCTCTCACTCACCCAGTCACTCACTCACACAGTCAATCACTCACCCAGTCACTGACTCACATAGTTAATCACCCGCCCAGTCACTCACCCAGTCTCTCACCCAGTCTCTCACTCACCCAGTCACTCACTCACTCACTCAGTCACTCACTCACCCAGTCACTCACCCCCTCTAGTATCTCACTCACCCAGTCTCTCACTCACCCAGTCACTCACCCAGTCACTCACTCACTCAATCACTCACTCACCGAGTCACTCATTCACCCAGTCACTCACTCAACCAGTCACTCACCCAGTCACTCACTCACACAATCACTCACTCACCCAGTCACTCGATCACCCAGTCACTTACTCACCCAGTCACTCACTCACCCAGTCACTCACTCACCCAGTCTCTCACTCACCCATTCACTCACTCACCCAGTTACCTACTCACCCAGTCACTCATTCACCCAGTCAGTCACTCACTCAGTCTCTCACTCTCTCAGTTACTCACTCACCCAGTCTCTCACTCACCCAGTCTCTCACTCACCCAGTGTCTCTCTCACCCAGTCTCTCACTCACCCAGTCACTCACCCAGTCACTCACTCACCCAGTCACTCAATCACCCAGTCACTCACTCACCCAGTCACTCACTCGCCCATTCACTCACTCACCCAGTCACTCACTCACCCAGTCTCTTACCCAGTCTCTCACTCACTCAGTCACTCACCCAGTCACTCACTCACCAAGTCTCTCACTCACCCAGTCACTCACTCACCCAGTCACTCACTCACCCAGTCACTCATTCAGTCACTCACTCACTCAGGCTCTCACCACTCAGTCACTCACTCACCCAATCACTCACTCACCGAGTCCCTCACTCACCCAGTCACTCACTCAGTCACGCACTCACCCAGTCACTCACTCACCCAGTCTCTCACTCAGTCACTCACTCACCCAGTTACTCGCTCACCCAGTCACTCACTCACCCAGTCACTCATTCACACAGTCTCTCACTCACTCACCCAGTCACTCACTCATACAGTCACTCACTCACCCAGTCACTCACTCAGCCAGTCTCTCGCACACCCAGAAACTCACCCAATCTCTCACTCACTCAGTCACTCACCAAGTCACTCACTCACCAAGTCTTTCACTCACCCAGTCTCTCACTCACCCAGGCACTCACTCACCCAGTCACCCACTCACCCAGTCACTCACTCACCCAGTCACTCACACAGTCTCTCACTCACCCAGTTAACCACTCATCCAGTCACTCACTCACTCAGTCACTCAATCACCCAGTCACTCACCCAGTCTCACACTCACTCAGTCACTCACCAAGACACTCACTCACCAAGTCTCTCACTCACCCAGTCACTCACCCAGTCACTCACTCACTCAATCACTCACTCACCGAGTCACTCATTCACCCAGTCACTCACTCAACCAGGCACTCACCCAGTCACTCACTCACACAGTCACTCACTCACCCAGTCACTCGATCACCCAGTCACTTACTCACTCAGTCACTCACTCACCCAGTCACTCACTCACCCAGTCTCTCACTCACCCATTCACTCACTCACCCAGTTACCTACTCAACCAGTCACTCATTCACCCAGTCAGTCACTCACTCAGTCACTCACTCACCCAGTAACTCACACCCCCTAGTCTCTCACTCACTCAGTTACTCACTCACCCAGTCTCTCACTCACCCAGTCTCTCACTCACCCAGTGTCTCACTCACCCAGTCTCTCACTCACCCAGTCACTCACCCAGTCACTCACTCACCCAGTCACTCAATCACCCAGTCACTCACTCACCCAGTCACTCGCTCACCCAGTCACTCACTCGCCCAGTCACTCACTCACCCAGTCACTCACTCACCCAGTCACCCAGTCGCCCACTTACCCAGTCACTCACTCACCCAGTCACCCAATCGCCCAGTCACTCACTCACCCAGTCACTCACTGATCCAGTCACTCACGCAGTCTCTCACTCACCCAGTTAACCACTCATCCAGTCACTCACTCACTCGGTCACTCAATCACCCAGTCACTCACCCAGTCTCTCACTCACTCAGTCACTCACCAAGACACTCACTCACCAAGTCTCTCACTCACCCGTCTCTCACTCGCCCAGTCACTCACTCACCCAGTCACCCACTCACCCAGTCACTCACTCACCCAGTCTCTCACTCATCCAGTCACTCACCCAGTCTCTCACTCACCCAGTTAACCACTCATCCAGTAACTCACTCACTCAGTCACTCAATCACCCAGTCACTCACCTGGTCTCTCACTCACCCAGTCACTCAGCCAGTCACTCACTCACCCAGTGTCTCACTCACCCAGTCTCTCACTCACCCAATCGCTCACCCAGTCACTCACTCACCAAATCACTCAATCACCCAGTCACTCACTCACCCAGTCACTCACTCACCGAGTCTCTCACTCACCCATTCTCTCACTTACTCACCCAGTCACTCACACACCCAGTAACTTACTCATCCATTCACTCACCCAGTCACTCACTCACCCAGTCTCCCACTCAACCAGTCACTCACTCACCCGGTCACTCACTCACCCAGTCTCTCACTCAGCCAGTCACTTATTCACCCAGTCACTCACACAGTCTCTCACTCACTCAGTCACTCACCAAGTCATTCACTCACAAAGTCTCTCACTCACCCAGTCTATAACTCACCCAGTCACTCACCCAGTCACCCACTCACCCAGTCAATCACTCACCAAGACTCTCACTCACCCATTCAATCACCCAGTCTCTCACTCTCCCAGTCACTAACTCACCCAGATACCCACTTACCCAGTCTCTCACTCACCCAATCACATACTCACCCAGTCACTCACCCAGTCTCTCACTCTCTCAGTCACTCACTAAGTCACTCACTCACCCAGTCTCTCACTCACCCAGTCGCTCACTCACCCAGTCGCCCACTCTCCCAGCCGCTCACTCACGCATTCGCCCACTCACCCAGTTACTCACTCATCCAGTCACTCACTCACCCTGTCACTAACTCACCAGTCACTCACTCGCCCAGTCACTCACTCGCCCAGTCACTCACTCACCCAGTCACTCACTCACCCAGTCACCCAGTCGCCCACTTACCCAGTCACTCACTCACCCAGTCACCCAATTGCCCAGTCACTCACTCACCCAGTCACTCACTCGCCCATTCACTCACTCACCCAGTCACTCACTCACCCAGTCTCTTACCCAGTCTCTCACTCACTCAGTCACTCACTCACCAAGTCTCTCACTCACCCAGTCACTCACTCACCCAGTCACTCACTCACCCAGTCACTCACTCACCCAGTCACTCATTCAGTCACTCACTCACCCAGTCTCTCACCACTCAGTCACTCACTCACCCAATCACTCACTCACCGAGTCACTCACCCAGTCACTCACTCAGTCACGCACTCACCCAGTCACTCACTCACCCAGTCTCTCACTCACTCACCCAGTCACTCACTCATACAGTCACTCACTCACCCAGTCACTCACTCAGCCAGTCTCTCGCACACCCAGAAACTCACCCAGTCTCTCACTCACTCAGTCACTCACCAAGTCACTCACTCACCAAGTATCTCACTCACCCAGTCTCTCACTCACCCAGGCACTCACTCACCCAGTCACCCACTCACCCAGTCACTCACTTACCCAGTCACTCACACAGTCTCTCACTCACTCGGTCACTCAATCACCTAGTCACTCACCCAGACTCTCACTCACTCAGTCACTCACCAAGACACTCACTCACCAAGTCTCTCACTCACCCAGTCTCTCACTCGCCCAGTCACTCACTCACCCAGTCACCCACTCACCCAGTCACTCACTCACCCAGTCTCTCACTCATCCAGTTACTCACCCAGTCTCTCACTCACCCAGTTAACCACTCATCCAGTAACTCACTCACTCAGTCACTCAATCACCCAGTCACTCACCAGGTCTCTCACTCATCCAGTCACTCAGCCAATCACTCACTCACCCAGTCTCTCACTCACCCAGTCTCTCACTCACCCAATCAATCACCCAGTCACTCACTCACCAAATCACTCAATCACGCAGTCACTCACTCACCCAGTCTTTCACTAACTCAGTCATTCACTCACCCAGTCTCTCACTCACACAGTCAATCACTCACCCAGTCACTCACTCACATAGTTAATCACCCGCACAGTCACTCACCCAGTCTCTCACCCAGTCTCTCACTCACCCAGTCACTCACTCACTCACTCAGTCACTCACTCACCCAGTCACTCACCCCTCTAGTATCTCACTCACCCAGTCTCTCACTCACCCAGTCACTCACCCAGTCTCTCACTCACTCAATCACTCACTCACCGAGTCCCTCATTCACCCAGTCACTCACTCACCCAGTCACTCACCCAGTCACTCACTCACACAGTCACTCACTCACCCAGACACTCGATCACCCAGTCACTCACTCACCCAGTCACTCACTCACCCAGTCACTCACTCACCCAGTCTCTCACTCACCCATTCACTCACTCACCCAGTTACCTACTCACCCAGTCACTCATTCACCCAGTCAGTCACTCACTCAGTCACTCACTCACCCAGTCACTCACACCCCCTAGCCTCTCACTCACTCAGTTACTCACTCACCCAGTCTCTCACTCACCCAGTCTCTCACTCACCCAGTGTCTCACTCACCCAGTCGCTCACTCACCCAGTCACTCACCCAGTCACTCACTCACCCAGTCACTCAATCACCCAGTCACTCACTCACCCAGTCACTCGCTCACCCAGTCTCCCACTCAACCAGTCACTCACTCACCCAGTGTCTCACTCACCCAGTCTCTCACTCACCCAATCGCTCACCCAGTCACTCACTCACCAAATCACTCAATCACCCAGTCACTCACTCACCCAGTCACTCACTCACCGAGTCTCTCACTCACCCATTCTCTCACTTACTCACCCAGTCACTCACACACCCAGTAACTTACTCATCCATTCACTCACCCAGTCACTCACTCACCCAGTCTCCCACTCAACCAGTCACTCACTCACCCGGTCACTCACTCACCCAGTCTCTCACTCAGCCAGTCACTTATTCACCCAGTCACTCACACAGTCTCTCACTCACTCAGTCACTCACCAAGTCATTCACTCACAAAGTCTCTCACTCACCCAGTCTATAACTCACCCAGTCACTCACCCAGTCACCCACTCACCCAGTCAATCACTCACCAAGACTCTCACTCACCCATTCAATCACCCAGTCTCTCACTCTCCCAGTCACTAACTCACCCAGATACCCACTTACCCAGTCTCTCACTCACCCAATCACATACTCACCCAGTCACTCACCCAGTCTCTCACTCTCTCAGTCACTCACTAAGTCACTCACTCACCCAGTCTCTCACTCACCCAGTCGCTCACTCACCCAGTCGCCCACTCTCCCAGCCGCTCACTCACGCATTCGCCCACTCACCCAGTTACTCACTCATCCAGTCACTCACTCACCCTGTCACTAACTCACCAGTCACTCACTCGCCCAGTCACCCTCTCACACAGTCACTCACTCGCCCAGTCACTCACTCACCCAGTCACTCACTCACCCAGTCACCCAGTCGCCCACTTACCCAGTCACTCACTCACCCAGTCACCCAATTGCCCAGTCACTCACTCACCCAGTCACTCACTCGCCCATTCACTCACTCACCCAGTCACTCACTCACCCAGTCTCTTACCCAGTCTCTCACTCACTCAGTCACTCACTCACCAAGTCTCTCACTCACCCAGTCACTCACTCACCCAGTCACTCACTCACCCAGTCACTCACTCACCCAGTCACTCATTCAGTCACTCACTCACCCAGTCTCTCACCACTCAGTCACTCACTCACCCAATCACTCACTCACCGAGTCACTCACCCAGTCACTCACTCAGTCACGCACTCACCCAGTCACTCACTCACCCAGTCTCTCACTCACTCACCCAGTCACTCACTCATACAGTCACTCACTCACCCAGTCACTCACTCAGCCAGTCTCTCGCACACCCAGAAACTCACCCAGTCTCTCACTCACTCAGTCACTCACCAAGTCACTCACTCACCAAGTATCTCACTCACCCAGTCTCTCACTCACCCAGGCACTCACTCACCCAGTCACCCACTCACCCAGTCACTCACTTACCCAGTCACTCACACAGTCTCTCACTCACTCGGTCACTCAATCACCTAGTCACTCACCCAGACTCTCACTCACTCAGTCACTCACCAAGACACTCACTCACCAAGTCTCTCACTCACCCAGTCTCTCACTCGCCCAGTCACTCACTCACCCAGTCACCCACTCACCCAGTCACTCACTCACCCAGTCTCTCACTCATCCAGTTACTCACCCAGTCTCTCACTCACCCAGTTAACCACTCATCCAGTAACTCACTCACTCAGTCACTCAATCACCCAGTCACTCACCAGGTCTCTCACTCATCCAGTCACTCAGCCAATCACTCACTCACCCAGTCTCTCACTCACCCAGTCTCTCACTCACCCAATCAATCACCCAGTCACTCACTCACCAAATCACTCAATCACGCAGTCACTCACTCACCCAGTCTTTCACTAACTCAGTCATTCACTCACCCAGTCTCTCACTCACACAGTCAATCACTCACCCAGTCACTCACTCACATAGTTAATCACCCGCACAGTCACTCACCCAGTCTCTCACCCAGTCTCTCACTCACCCAGTCACTCACTCACTCACTCAGTCACTCACTCACCCAGTCACTCACCCCTCTAGTATCTCACTCACCCAGTCTCTCACTCACCCAGTC
This sequence comes from Petromyzon marinus, assembly GCF_048934315.1. Lineage (NCBI taxonomy): Eukaryota > Metazoa > Chordata > Hyperoartia > Petromyzontiformes > Petromyzontidae > Petromyzon > Petromyzon marinus. The sequence goes on from NC_133720.1 coordinate 8,142,145, forward strand.
ACTCACCCAGTCTCTCACTCACTCAATCACTCACTCACCGAGTCCCTCATTCACCCAGTCACTCACTCACCCAGTCACTCACCCAGTCACTCACTCACACAGTCACTCACTCACCCAGACACTCGATCACCCAGTCACTCACTCACCCAGTCACTCACTCACCCAGTCACTCACTCACCCAGTCTCTCACTCACCCATTCACTCACTCACCCAGTTACCTACTCACCCAGTCACTCATTCACCCAGTCAGTCACTCACTCAGTCACTCACTCACCCAGTCACTCACACCCCCTAGCCTCTCACTCACTCAGTTACTCACTCACCCAGTCTCTCACTCACCCAGTCTCTCACTCACCCAGTGTCTCACTCACCCAGTCGCTCACTCACCCAGTCACTCACCCAGTCACTCACTCACCCAGTCACTCAATCACCCAGTCACTCACTCACCCAGTCACTCGCTCACCCAGTCTCCCACTCAACCAGTCACTCACTCACCCGGTCACTCACTCACCCAGTCTCTCACTCAGCCAGTCACTTATTCACCCAGTCACTCACCCAGTCACTCACTCACCCAGTCACTCAATCACCCAGTCACTCACTCACCCAGTCACTCGCTCACCCAGTCACTCACTCATCTAGTCACTCACTCACCGAGTCTCTCACTCACCCATTCTCTCACTTACTCACCCAGTCACTCACACACCCAGTAACTTACTCATCCAATCACTCACCCAGTCGCTCACTCACCCAGTCTCCCACTCAACCAGTCACTCACTCACCCGGTCACTCACTCACCCAGTCTCTCACTCAGCCAGTCACTTATTCACCCAGTCACTCACACAGTCTCTCACTCACTCAGTCACTCACCATGTCACTCACTCACAAAGTCTCTCACTCACCCAGTCTATAACTCACCCAGTCACTCACCCAGTCACCCACTCACCCAGTCAATCACTCACCTAGAGTCTCACTCACCGATTCAATCACCCAGTCTCTCACTCTCCCAGTCACTCACTCACCCAGATACCCACTTACCCAGTCTCTCACTCACCCAATCACATACTCACCCACTCACTCACCCAGTCTCTCACTCTCTCAGTCACTCACTAAGTCACTCACTCACCCAGTCTCTCACTCACCCAGTCGCTCACTCACCCAGTCGCCCACTCACCCAGTCACTCACTCACCCAGTCACTCACACAGTCTCTCACTCACCCAGTTAACCACTCATCCAGTCACTCACTCACTCGGTCACTCAATCACACAGTCACTCACCCAGCCTCTCACTCACTCAGTCAATCACCAAGACACTCACTCACCAAGTCTCTCACTCATCCTGTCACTCACTCAACCAGTCACTCACCCAGTCACTCACTCACACAGTCACTCACTCACCCAGTCACTCGATCACCCAGTCACTTACTCACCCAGTCACTCACTCACCCAGTCACTCACTCACCCAGTCTCTCACTCACCCATTCACTCACTCACCCAGTTACCTACTCACCCAGTCACTCATTCACCCAGTCAGTCACTCACTCAGTCACTCACTCACCCAGTTACTCACACCCCCTAGTCTCTCACTCACTCAGTCACTCACTCACCCAGTCTCTCACTCACCCAGTCTCTCACTCACCCAGTGTCTCACTCACCCAGTCTCTCACTCACCCAGTCACTCACCCAGTCACTCACTCACCCAGTCACTCAATCACCCAGTCACTCACTCACCCAGTCACTCGCTCACCCAGTCACTCACTCACCCAGTCACTCACTCACCGAGTCCTCACTCACCCATTCTCTCACTTACTCACCCAGTCACTCACACACCCAGTAACTTACTCATCCAATCACTCACCCAGTCACTCACTCACCCAGTCTCCCACTCAACCAGTCACTCACTCACCCGGTCACTCACTCACCCAGTCTCTCACTCAGCCAGTCACTTATTCACCCAGTCAATCACACAGTCTCTCACTCACTCAGTCACTCACCAAGTCACTCACTCACAAAGTCTCTCACTCACCCAGTCTATTACTCACCCAGTCACTCACCCAGTCACCCACTCACCCAGTCAATCACTCACCTAGACTCTCACTCACCCATTCAATCACCCAGTCTCTCACTCTCCCAGTCACTCACTCACTCACCCAGATACCCACTCACCCAGTCTCTCACTCACCCAATCACATACTCACCCCAGTCACTCACCCAGTCTCTCACTCTCTCAGTCACTCACTAAGTCACTCACTCGCCCATTCACTCACTCACCCAGTCACTCACTCACCCAGTCTCTTACCCAGTCTCTCACTCACTCAGTCACTCACCCAGTCACTCACTCACCAAGTCTTTCACTCACCCAGTCTCTCACTCACCCAGGCACTCACTCACCCAGTCACCCACTCACCCAGTCACTCACTCACCCAGTCACTCACACAGTCTCTCACTCACCCAGTTAACCACTCATCCAGTCACTCACTCACTCAGTCACTCAATCACCCAGTCACTCACCCAGTCTCACACTCACTCAGTCACTCACCAAGACACTCACTCACCAAGTGTCTCACTCACCCAGTCACTCACCCAGTCACTCACTCACTCAATCACTCACTCACCGAGTCACTCATTCACCCAGTCACTCACTCAACCAGGCACTCACCCAGTCACTCACTCACACAGTCACTCACTCACCCAGTCACTCGATCACCCAGTCACTTACTCACTCAGTCACTCACTCACCCAGTCACTCACTCACCCAGTCTCTCACTCACCCATTCACTCACTCACCCAGTTACCTACTCAACCAGTCACTCATTCACCCAGTCAGTCACTCACTCAGTCACTCACTCACCCAGTAACTCACACCCCCTAGTCTCTCACTCACTCAGTTACTCACTCACCCAGTCTCTCACTCACCCAGTCTCTCACTCACCCAGTGTCTCACTCACCCAGTCTCTCACTCACCCAGTCACTCACCCAGTCACTCACTCACCCAGTCACTCAATCACCCAGTCACTCACTCACCCAGTCACTCGCTCACCCAGTCACTCACTCGCCCAGTCACTCACTCACCCAGTCACTCACTCACCCAGTCACCCAGTCGCCCACTTACCCAGTCACTCACTCACCCAGTCACCCAATCGCCCAGTCACTCACTCACCCAGTCACTCACTGATCCAGTCACTCACGCAGTCTCTCACTCACCCAGTTAACCACTCATCCAGTCACTCACTCACTCGGTCACTCAATCACCCAGTCACTCACCCAGTCTCTCACTCACTCAGTCACTCACCAAGACACTCACTCACCAAGTCTCTCACTCACCCGTCTCTCACTCGCCCAGTCACTCACTCACCCAGTCACCCACTCACCCAGTCACTCACTCACCCAGTCTCTCACTCATCCAGTCACTCACCCAGTCTCTCACTCACCCAGTTAACCACTCATCCAGTAACTCACTCACTCAGTCACTCAATCACCCAGTCACTCACCTGGTCTCTCACTCACCCAGTCACTCAGCCAGTCACTCACTCACCCAGTGTCTCACTCACCCAGTCTCTCACTCACCCAATCGCTCACCCAGTCACTCACTCACCAAATCACTCAATCACCCAGTCACTCACTCACCCAGTCACTCACTCACCGAGTCTCTCACTCACCCATTCTCTCACTTACTCACCCAGTCACTCACACACCCAGTAACTTACTCATCCATTCACTCACCCAGTCACTCACTCACCCAGTCTCCCACTCAACCAGTCACTCACTCACCCGGTCACTCACTCACCCAGTCTCTCACTCAGCCAGTCACTTATTCACCCAGTCACTCACACAGTCTCTCACTCACTCAGTCACTCACCAAGTCATTCACTTACAAAGTCTCTCACTCACCCAGTCTATAACTCACCCAGTCACTCACCCAGTCACCCACTCACCCAGTCAATCACTCACCAAGACTCTCACTCACCCATTCAATCACCCAGTCTCTCACTCTCCCAGTCACTAACTCACCCAGATACCCACTTACCCAGTCTCTCACTCACCCAATCACATACTCACCCAGTCACTCACCCAGTCTCTCACTCTCTCAGTCACTCACTAAGTCACTCACTCACCCAGTCTCTCACTCACCCAGTCGCTCACTCACCCAGTCGCCCACTCTCCCAGCCGCTCACTCACGCATTCGCCCACTCACCCAGTTACTCACTCATCCAGTCACTCACTCACCCTGTCACTAACTCACCAGTCACTCACTCGCCCAGTCACCCTCTCACACAGTCACTCACTCGCCCAGTCACTCACTCACCCAGTCACTCACTCACCCAGTCACCCAGTCGCCCACTTACCCAGTCACTCACTCACCCAGTCACCCAATTGCCCAGTCACTCACTCACCCAGTCACTCACTCGCCCATTCACTCACTCACCCAGTCACTCACTCACCCAGTCACTCATTCAGTCACTCACTCACCCAGTCTCTCACCACTCAGTCACTCACTCACCCAATCACTCACTCACCGAGTCACTCACCCAGTCACTCACTCAGTCACGCACTCACCCAGTCACTCACTCACCCAGTCTCTCACTCACTCACCCAGTCACTCACTCATACAGTCACTCACTCACCCAGTCACTCACTCAGCCAGTCTCTCGCACACCCAGAAACTCACCCAGTCTCTCACTCACTCAGTCACTCACCAAGTCACTCACTCACCAAGTATCTCACTCACCCAGTCTCTCACTCACCCAGGCACTCACTCACCCAGTCACCCACTCACCCAGTCACTCACTTACCCAGTCACTCACACAGTCTCTCACTCACCCAGTTAACCACTCATCCAGTCACTCACTCACTCGGTCACTCAATCACCTAGTCACTCACCCAGACTCTCACTCACTCAGTCACTCACCAAGACACTCACTCACCAAGTCTCTCACTCACCCAGTCTCTCACTCGCCCAGTCACTCACTCACCCAGTCACCCACTCACCCAGTCACTCACTCACCCAGTCTCTCACTCATCCAGTTACTCACCCAGTCTCTCACTCACCCAGTTAACCACTCATCCAGTAACTCACTCACTCAGTCACTCAATCACCCAGTCACTCACCAGGTCTCTCACTCATCCAGTCACTCAGCCAATCACTCACTCACCCAGTCTCTCACTCACCCAGTCTCTCACTCACCCAATCAATCACCCAGTCACTCACTCACCAAATCACTCAATCACGCAGTCACTCACTCACCCAGTCTTTCACTAACTCAGTCATTCACTCACCCAGTCTCTCACTCACACAGTCAATCACTCACCCAGTCACTCACTCACATAGTTAATCACCCGCACAGTCACTCACCCAGTCTCTCACCCAGTCTCTCACTCACCCAGTCACTCACTCACTCACTCAGTCACTCACTCACCCAGTCACTCACCCCTCTAGTATCTCACTCACCCAGTCTCTCACTCACCCAGTCACTCACCCAGTCTCTCACTCACTCAATCACTCACTCACCGAGTCCCTCATTCACCCAGTCACTCACTCACCCAGTCACTCACCCAGTCACTCACTCACACAGTCACTCACTCACCCAGTCACTCGATCACCCAGTCACTCACTCACCCAGTCACTCACTCACCCAGTCACTCACTCACCAGTCTCTCACTCACCCATTCACTCACTCACCCAGTTACCTACTCACCCAGTCACTCATTCACCCAGTCAGTCACTCACTCAGTCACTCACTCACCCAGTCACTCACACCCCCTAGCCTCTCACTCACTCAGTTACTCACTCACCCAGTCTCTCACTCACCCAGTCTCTCACTCACCCAGTGTCTCACTCACCCAGTCGCTCACTCACCCAGTCACTCACCCAGTCACTCACTCACCCAGTCACTCAATCACCCAGTCACTCACTCACCCAGTCACTCGCTCACCCAGTCTCCCACTCAACCAGTCACTCACTCACCCGGTCACTCACTCACCCAGTCTCTCACTCAGCCAGTCACTTATTCACCCAGTCACTCACCCAGTCACTCACTCACCCAGTCACTCAATCACCCAGTCACTCACTCACCCAGTCACTCGCTCACCCAGTCACTCACTCATCTAGTCACTCACTCACCGAGTCTCTCACTCACCCATTCTCTCACTTACTCACCCAGTCACTCACACACCCAGTAACTTACTCATCCAATCACTCACCCAGTCGCTCACTCACCCAGTCTCCCACTCAACCAGTCACTCACTCACCCGGTCACTCACTCACCCAGTCTCTCACTCACCCAGTCACTCACACCCCCTAGTCTCTCACTCACTTAGTTACTCACTCACCCAGTCTCTCACTCACCCAGTCTCTCACTCATCCAGTCACTCACCCAGTCTCTCACTCACCCAGTTAACCACTCATCCAGTAACTCACTCACTCAGTCACTCAATCACCCAGTCACTCACCAGGTCTCTCACTCACCCAGTCACTCAGCCAGTCACTCACTCACCCAGTCTCTCACTCACCCAGTCTCTCACTCACCCAATCGCTCACCCAGTCACTCACTCACCAAATCACTCAATCACCCAGTCACTCACTCACCCAGTCTTTCACTAACTCAGTCATTCACTCACCCAGTCTCTCACTCACCCAGTCACTCACTCACACAGTCAATCACTCACCCAGTCACTGACTCACATAGTTATTCACCCGCCCAGTCACTCACCCAGTCTCTCACCCAGTCTCTCACTCACCCAGTCACTCACTCACTCACTCAGTCACTCACTCACCCAGTCACTCACCCCCTCTAGTATCTCACTCACCCAGTCTCTCACTCACCCAGTCACTCACCCAGTCACTCACTCACTCAATCACTCACTCACCGAGTCACTCATTCACCCAGTCACTCATTCAACCAGTCACTCACCCAGTCACTCACTCACACAGTCACTCACTCACCCAGTCACTCGATCACCCAGTCACTTACTCACCCAGTCACTCACTCACCCAGTCACTCACTCACCCAGTTACCTACTCACCCAGTCACTCATTCACCCAGTCAGTCACTCACTCAGTCTCTCACTCACCCAGTCACTCACACCCCCTAGTCTCTCACTCACTCAGTTACTCACTCACCCAGTCTCTCACTCACCCAGTCTCTCACTCATCCAGTCACTCACCCAGTCTCTCACTCACCCAGTTAACCACTCATCCAGTAACTCACTCACTCAGTCACTCAATCACCCAGTCACTCACCAGGTCTCTCACTCACCCAGTCACTCAGCCAGTCACTCACTCACCCAGTCTCTCACTCACCCAATCGCTCACCCAGTCACTCACTCACCAAATCACTCAATCACCCAGTCACTCACTCACCCAGTCTTTCACTAACTCAGTCATTCACTCACCCAGTCTCTCACTCACCCAGTCACTCACTCACACAGTCAATCACTCACCCAGTCACTGACTCACATAGTTAATCACCCGCCCAGTCACTCACCCAGTCTCTCACCCAGTCTCTCACTCACCCAGTCACTCACTCACTCACTCAGTCACTCACTCACCCAGTCACTCACCCCCTCTAGTATCTCACTCACCCAGTCTCTCACTCACCCAGTCACTCACCCAGTCACTCACTCACTCAATCACTCACTCACCGAGTCACTCATTCACCCAGTCACTCACTCAACCAGTCACTCACCCAGTCACTCACTCACACAATCACTCACTCACCCAGTCACTCGATCACCCAGTCACTTACTCACCCAGTCACTCACTCACCCAGTCACTCACTCACCCAGTCTCTCACTCACCCATTCACTCACTCACCCAGTTACCTACTCACCCAGTCACTCATTCACCCAGTCAGTCACTCACTCAGTCTCTCACTCTCTCAGTTACTCACTCACCCAGTCTCTCACTCACCCAGTCTCTCACTCACCCAGTGTCTCTCTCACCCAGTCTCTCACTCACCCAGTCACTCACCCAGTCACTCACTCACCCAGTCACTCAATCACCCAGTCACTCACTCACCCAGTCACTCACTCGCCCATTCACTCACTCACCCAGTCACTCACTCACCCAGTCTCTTACCCAGTCTCTCACTCACTCAGTCACTCACCCAGTCACTCACTCACCAAGTCTCTCACTCACCCAGTCACTCACTCACCCAGTCACTCACTCACCCAGTCACTCATTCAGTCACTCACTCACTCAGGCTCTCACCACTCAGTCACTCACTCACCCAATCACTCACTCACCGAGTCCCTCACTCACCCAGTCACTCACTCAGTCACGCACTCACCCAGTCACTCACTCACCCAGTCTCTCACTCAGTCACTCACTCACCCAGTTACTCGCTCACCCAGTCACTCACTCACCCAGTCACTCATTCACACAGTCTCTCACTCACTCACCCAGTCACTCACTCATACAGTCACTCACTCACCCAGTCACTCACTCAGCCAGTCTCTCGCACACCCAGAAACTCACCCAATCTCTCACTCACTCAGTCACTCACCAAGTCACTCACTCACCAAGTCTTTCACTCACCCAGTCTCTCACTCACCCAGGCACTCACTCACCCAGTCACCCACTCACCCAGTCACTCACTCACCCAGTCACTCACACAGTCTCTCACTCACCCAGTTAACCACTCATCCAGTCACTCACTCACTCAGTCACTCAATCACCCAGTCACTCACCCAGTCTCACACTCACTCAGTCACTCACCAAGACACTCACTCACCAAGTCTCTCACTCACCCAGTCACTCACCCAGTCACTCACTCACTCAATCACTCACTCACCGAGTCACTCATTCACCCAGTCACTCACTCAACCAGGCACTCACCCAGTCACTCACTCACACAGTCACTCACTCACCCAGTCACTCGATCACCCAGTCACTTACTCACTCAGTCACTCACTCACCCAGTCACTCACTCACCCAGTCTCTCACTCACCCATTCACTCACTCACCCAGTTACCTACTCAACCAGTCACTCATTCACCCAGTCAGTCACTCACTCAGTCACTCACTCACCCAGTAACTCACACCCCCTAGTCTCTCACTCACTCAGTTACTCACTCACCCAGTCTCTCACTCACCCAGTCTCTCACTCACCCAGTGTCTCACTCACCCAGTCTCTCACTCACCCAGTCACTCACCCAGTCACTCACTCACCCAGTCACTCAATCACCCAGTCACTCACTCACCCAGTCACTCGCTCACCCAGTCACTCACTCGCCCAGTCACTCACTCACCCAGTCACTCACTCACCCAGTCACCCAGTCGCCCACTTACCCAGTCACTCACTCACCCAGTCACCCAATCGCCCAGTCACTCACTCACCCAGTCACTCACTGATCCAGTCACTCACGCAGTCTCTCACTCACCCAGTTAACCACTCATCCAGTCACTCACTCACTCGGTCACTCAATCACCCAGTCACTCACCCAGTCTCTCACTCACTCAGTCACTCACCAAGACACTCACTCACCAAGTCTCTCACTCACCCGTCTCTCACTCGCCCAGTCACTCACTCACCCAGTCACCCACTCACCCAGTCACTCACTCACCCAGTCTCTCACTCATCCAGTCACTCACCCAGTCTCTCACTCACCCAGTTAACCACTCATCCAGTAACTCACTCACTCAGTCACTCAATCACCCAGTCACTCACCTGGTCTCTCACTCACCCAGTCACTCAGCCAGTCACTCACTCACCCAGTGTCTCACTCACCCAGTCTCTCACTCACCCAATCGCTCACCCAGTCACTCACTCACCAAATCACTCAATCACCCAGTCACTCACTCACCCAGTCACTCACTCACCGAGTCTCTCACTCACCCATTCTCTCACTTACTCACCCAGTCACTCACACACCCAGTAACTTACTCATCCATTCACTCACCCAGTCACTCACTCACCCAGTCTCCCACTCAACCAGTCACTCACTCACCCGGTCACTCACTCACCCAGTCTCTCACTCAGCCAGTCACTTATTCACCCAGTCACTCACACAGTCTCTCACTCACTCAGTCACTCACCAAGTCATTCACTCACAAAGTCTCTCACTCACCCAGTCTATAACTCACCCAGTCACTCACCCAGTCACCCACTCACCCAGTCAATCACTCACCAAGACTCTCACTCACCCATTCAATCACCCAGTCTCTCACTCTCCCAGTCACTAACTCACCCAGATACCCACTTACCCAGTCTCTCACTCACCCAATCACATACTCACCCAGTCACTCACCCAGTCTCTCACTCTCTCAGTCACTCACTAAGTCACTCACTCACCCAGTCTCTCACTCACCCAGTCGCTCACTCACCCAGTCGCCCACTCTCCCAGCCGCTCACTCACGCATTCGCCCACTCACCCAGTTACTCACTCATCCAGTCACTCACTCACCCTGTCACTAACTCACCAGTCACTCACTCGCCCAGTCACCCTCTCACACAGTCACTCACTCGCCCAGTCACTCACTCACCCAGTCACTCACTCACCCAGTCACCCAGTCGCCCACTTACCCAGTCACTCACTCACCCAGTCACCCAATTGCCCAGTCACTCACTCACCCAGTCACTCACTCGCCCATTCACTCACTCACCCAGTCACTCACTCACCCAGTCTCTTACCCAGTCTCTCACTCACTCAGTCACTCACTCACCAAGTCTCTCACTCACCCAGTCACTCACTCACCCAGTCACTCACTCACCCAGTCACTCACTCACCCAGTCACTCATTCAGTCACTCACTCACCCAGTCTCTCACCACTCAGTCACTCACTCACCCAATCACTCACTCACCGAGTCACTCACCCAGTCACTCACTCAGTCACGCACTCACCCAGTCACTCACTCACCCAGTCTCTCACTCACTCACCCAGTCACTCACTCATACAGTCACTCACTCACCCAGTCACTCACTCAGCCAGTCTCTCGCACACCCAGAAACTCACCCAGTCTCTCACTCACTCAGTCACTCACCAAGTCACTCACTCACCAAGTATCTCACTCACCCAGTCTCTCACTCACCCAGGCACTCACTCACCCAGTCACCCACTCACCCAGTCACTCACTTACCCAGTCACTCACACAGTCTCTCACTCACTCGGTCACTCAATCACCTAGTCACTCACCCAGACTCTCACTCACTCAGTCACTCACCAAGACACTCACTCACCAAGTCTCTCACTCACCCAGTCTCTCACTCGCCCAGTCACTCACTCACCCAGTCACCCACTCACCCAGTCACTCACTCACCCAGTCTCTCACTCATCCAGTTACTCACCCAGTCTCTCACTCACCCAGTTAACCACTCATCCAGTAACTCACTCACTCAGTCACTCAATCACCCAGTCACTCACCAGGTCTCTCACTCATCCAGTCACTCAGCCAATCACTCACTCACCCAGTCTCTCACTCACCCAGTCTCTCACTCACCCAATCAATCACCCAGTCACTCACTCACCAAATCACTCAATCACGCAGTCACTCACTCACCCAGTCTTTCACTAACTCAGTCATTCACTCACCCAGTCTCTCACTCACACAGTCAATCACTCACCCAGTCACTCACTCACATAGTTAATCACCCGCACAGTCACTCACCCAGTCTCTCACCCAGTCTCTCACTCACCCAGTCACTCACTCACTCACTCAGTCACTCACTCACCCAGTCACTCACCCCTCTAGTATCTCACTCACCCAGTCTCTCACTCACCCAGTCACTCACCCAGTCTCTCACTCACTCAATCACTCACTCACCGAGTCCCTCATTCACCCAGTCACTCACTCACCCAGTCACTCACCCAGTCACTCACTCACACAGTCACTCACTCACCCAGACACTCGATCACCCAGTCACTCACTCACCCAGTCACTCACTCACCCAGTCACTCACTCACCCAGTCTCTCACTCACCCATTCACTCACTCACCCAGTTACCTACTCACCCAGTCACTCATTCACCCAGTCAGTCACTCACTCAGTCACTCACTCACCCAGTCACTCACACCCCCTAGCCTCTCACTCACTCAGTTACTCACTCACCCAGTCTCTCACTCACCCAGTCTCTCACTCACCCAGTGTCTCACTCACCCAGTCGCTCACTCACCCAGTCACTCACCCAGTCACTCACTCACCCAGTCACTCAATCACCCAGTCACTCACTCACCCAGTCACTCGCTCACCCAGTCTCCCACTCAACCAGTCACTCACTCACCCGGTCACTCACTCACCCAGTCTCTCACTCAGCCAGTCACTTATTCACCCAGTCACTCACCCAGTCACTCACTCACCCAGTCACTCAATCACCCAGTCACTCACTCACCCAGTCACTCGCTCACCCAGTCACTCACTCATCTAGTCACTCACTCACCGAGTCTCTCACTCACCCATTCTCTCACTTACTCACCCAGTCACTCACACACCCAGTAACTTACTCATCCAATCACTCACCCAGTCGCTCACTCACCCAGTCTCCCACTCAACCAGTCACTCACTCACCCGGTCACTCACTCACCCAGTCTCTCACTCAGCCAGTCACTTATTCACCCAGTCACTCACACAGTCTCTCACTCACTCAGTCACTCACCATGTCACTCACTCACAAAGTCTCTCACTCACCCAGTCTATAACTCACCCAGTCACTCACCCAGTCACCCACTCACCCAGTCAATCACTCACCTAGAGTCTCACTCACCGATTCAATCACCCAGTCTCTCACTCTCCCAGTCACTCACTCACCCAGATACCCACTTACCCAGTCTCTCACTCACCCAATCACATACTCACCCACTCACTCACCCAGTCTCTCACTCTCTCAGTCACTCACTAAGTCACTCACTCACCCAGTCTCTCACTCACCCAGTCGCTCACTCACCCAGTCGCCCACTCACCCAGTCACTCACTCACCCAGTCACTCACACAGTCTCTCACTCACCCAGTTAACCACTCATCCAGTCACTCACTCACTCGGTCACTCAATCACACAGTCACTCACCCAGCCTCTCACTCACTCAGTCAATCACCAAGACACTCACTCACCAAGTCTCTCACTCATCCTGTCACTCACTCAACCAGTCACTCACCCAGTCACTCACTCACACAGTCACTCACTCACCCAGTCACTCGATCACCCAGTCACTTACTCACCCAGTCACTCACTCACCCAGTCACTCACTCACCCAGTCTCTCACTCACCCATTCACTCACTCACCCAGTTACCTACTCACCCAGTCACTCATTCACCCAGTCAGTCACTCACTCAGTCACTCACTCACCCAGTTACTCACACCCCCTAGTCTCTCACTCACTCAGTCACTCACTCACCCAGTCTCTCACTCACCCAGTCTCTCACTCACCCAGTGTCTCACTCACCCAGTCTCTCACTCACCCAGTCACTCACCCAGTCACTCACTCACCCAGTCACTCAATCACCCAGTCACTCACTCACCCAGTCACTCGCTCACCCAGTCACTCACTCACCCAGTCACTCACTCACCGAGTCCTCACTCACCCATTCTCTCACTTACTCACCCAGTCACTCACACACCCAGTAACTTACTCATCCAATCACTCACCCAGTCACTCACTCACCCAGTCTCCCACTCAACCAGTCACTCACTCACCCGGTCACTCACTCACCCAGTCTCTCACTCAGCCAGTCACTTATTCACCCAGTCAATCACACAGTCTCTCACTCACTCAGTCACTCACCAAGTCACTCACTCACAAAGTCTCTCACTCACCCAGTCTATTACTCACCCAGTCACTCACCCAGTCACCCACTCACCCAGTCAATCACTCACCTAGACTCTCACTCACCCATTCAATCACCCAGTCTCTCACTCTCCCAGTCACTCACTCACTCACCCAGATACCCACTCACCCAGTCTCTCACTCACCCAATCACATACTCACCCCAGTCACTCACCCAGTCTCTCACTCTCTCAGTCACTCACTAAGTCACTCACTCGCCCATTCACTCACTCACCCAGTCACTCACTCACCCAGTCTCTTACCCAGTCTCTCACTCACTCAGTCACTCACCCAGTCACTCACTCACCAAGTCTTTCACTCACCCAGTCTCTCACTCACCCAGGCACTCACTCACCCAGTCACCCACTCACCCAGTCACTCACTCACCCAGTCACTCACACAGTCTCTCACTCACCCAGTTAACCACTCATCCAGTCACTCACTCACTCAGTCACTCAATCACCCAGTCACTCACCCAGTCTCACACTCACTCAGTCACTCACCAAGACACTCACTCACCAAGTGTCTCACTCACCCAGTCACTCACCCAGTCACTCACTCACTCAATCACTCACTCACCGAGTCACTCATTCACCCAGTCACTCACTCAACCAGGCACTCACCCAGTCACTCACTCACACAGTCACTCACTCACCCAGTCACTCGATCACCCAGTCACTTACTCACTCAGTCACTCACTCACCCAGTCACTCACTCACCCAGTCTCTCACTCACCCATTCACTCACTCACCCAGTTACCTACTCAACCAGTCACTCATTCACCCAGTCAGTCACTCACTCAGTCACTCACTCACCCAGTAACTCACACCCCCTAGTCTCTCACTCACTCAGTTACTCACTCACCCAGTCTCTCACTCACCCAGTCTCTCACTCACCCAGTGTCTCACTCACCCAGTCTCTCACTCACCCAGTCACTCACCCAGTCACTCACTCACCCAGTCACTCAATCACCCAGTCACTCACTCACCCAGTCACTCGCTCACCCAGTCACTCACTCGCCCAGTCACTCACTCACCCAGTCACTCACTCACCCAGTCACCCAGTCGCCCACTTACCCAGTCACTCACTCACCCAGTCACCCAATCGCCCAGTCACTCACTCACCCAGTCACTCACTGATCCAGTCACTCACGCAGTCTCTCACTCACCCAGTTAACCACTCATCCAGTCACTCACTCACTCGGTCACTCAATCACCCAGTCACTCACCCAGTCTCTCACTCACTCAGTCACTCACCAAGACACTCACTCACCAAGTCTCTCACTCACCCGTCTCTCACTCGCCCAGTCACTCACTCACCCAGTCACCCACTCACCCAGTCACTCACTCACCCAGTCTCTCACTCATCCAGTCACTCACCCAGTCTCTCACTCACCCAGTTAACCACTCATCCAGTAACTCACTCACTCAGTCACTCAATCACCCAGTCACTCACCTGGTCTCTCACTCACCCAGTCACTCAGCCAGTCACTCACTCACCCAGTGTCTCACTCACCCAGTCTCTCACTCACCCAATCGCTCACCCAGTCACTCACTCACCAAATCACTCAATCACCCAGTCACTCACTCACCCAGTCACTCACTCACCGAGTCTCTCACTCACCCATTCTCTCACTTACTCACCCAGTCACTCACACACCCAGTAACTTACTCATCCATTCACTCACCCAGTCACTCACTCACCCAGTCTCCCACTCAACCAGTCACTCACTCACCCGGTCACTCACTCACCCAGTCTCTCACTCAGCCAGTCACTTATTCACCCAGTCACTCACACAGTCTCTCACTCACTCAGTCACTCACCAAGTCATTCACTTACAAAGTCTCTCACTCACCCAGTCTATAACTCACCCAGTCACTCACCCAGTCACCCACTCACCCAGTCAATCACTCACCAAGACTCTCACTCACCCATTCAATCACCCAGTCTCTCACTCTCCCAGTCACTAACTCACCCAGATACCCACTTACCCAGTCTCTCACTCACCCAATCACATACTCACCCAGTCACTCACCCAGTCTCTCACTCTCTCAGTCACTCACTAAGTCACTCACTCACCCAGTCTCTCACTCACCCAGTCGCTCACTCACCCAGTCGCCCACTCTCCCAGCCGCTCACTCACGCATTCGCCCACTCACCCAGTTACTCACTCATCCAGTCACTCACTCACCCTGTCACTAACTCACCAGTCACTCACTCGCCCAGTCACCCTCTCACACAGTCACTCACTCGCCCAGTCACTCACTCACCCAGTCACTCACTCACCCAGTCACCCAGTCGCCCACTTACCCAGTCACTCACTCACCCAGTCACCCAATTGCCCAGTCACTCACTCACCCAGTCACTCACTCGCCCATTCACTCACTCACCCAGTCACTCACTCACCCAGTCACTCATTCAGTCACTCACTCACCCAGTCTCTCACCACTCAGTCACTCACTCACCCAATCACTCACTCACCGAGTCACTCACCCAGTCACTCACTCAGTCACGCACTCACCCAGTCACTCACTCACCCAGTCTCTCACTCACTCACCCAGTCACTCACTCATACAGTCACTCACTCACCCAGTCACTCACTCAGCCAGTCTCTCGCACACCCAGAAACTCACCCAGTCTCTCACTCACTCAGTCACTCACCAAGTCACTCACTCACCAAGTATCTCACTCACCCAGTCTCTCACTCACCCAGGCACTCACTCACCCAGTCACCCACTCACCCAGTCACTCACTTACCCAGTCACTCACACAGTCTCTCACTCACCCAGTTAACCACTCATCCAGTCACTCACTCACTCGGTCACTCAATCACCTAGTCACTCACCCAGACTCTCACTCACTCAGTCACTCACCAAGACACTCACTCACCAAGTCTCTCACTCACCCAGTCTCTCACTCGCCCAGTCACTCACTCACCCAGTCACCCACTCACCCAGTCACTCACTCACCCAGTCTCTCACTCATCCAGTTACTCACCCAGTCTCTCACTCACCCAGTTAACCACTCATCCAGTAACTCACTCACTCAGTCACTCAATCACCCAGTCACTCACCAGGTCTCTCACTCATCCAGTCACTCAGCCAATCACTCACTCACCCAGTCTCTCACTCACCCAGTCTCTCACTCACCCAATCAATCACCCAGTCACTCACTCACCAAATCACTCAATCACGCAGTCACTCACTCACCCAGTCTTTCACTAACTCAGTCATTCACTCACCCAGTCTCTCACTCACACAGTCAATCACTCACCCAGTCACTCACTCACATAGTTAATCACCCGCACAGTCACTCACCCAGTCTCTCACCCAGTCTCTCACTCACCCAGTCACTCACTCACTCACTCAGTCACTCACTCACCCAGTCACTCACCCCTCTAGTATCTCACTCACCCAGTCTCTCACTCACCCAGTCACTCACCCAGTCTCTCACTCACTCAATCACTCACTCACCGAGTCCCTCATTCACCCAGTCACTCACTCACCCAGTCACTCACCCAGTCACTCACTCACACAGTCACTCACTCACCCAGTCACTCGATCACCCAGTCACTCACTCACCCAGTCACTCACTCACCCAGTCACTCACTCACCAGTCTCTCACTCACCCATTCACTCACTCACCCAGTTACCTACTCACCCAGTCACTCATTCACCCAGTCAGTCACTCACTCAGTCACTCACTCACCCAGTCACTCACACCCCCTAGCCTCTCACTCACTCAGTTACTCACTCACCCAGTCTCTCACTCACCCAGTCTCTCACTCACCCAGTGTCTCACTCACCCAGTCGCTCACTCACCCAGTCACTCACCCAGTCACTCACTCACCCAGTCACTCAATCACCCAGTCACTCACTCACCCAGTCACTCGCTCACCCAGTCTCCCACTCAACCAGTCACTCACTCACCCGGTCACTCACTCACCCAGTCTCTCACTCAGCCAGTCACTTATTCACCCAGTCACTCACCCAGTCACTCACTCACCCAGTCACTCAATCACCCAGTCACTCACTCACCCAGTCACTCGCTCACCCAGTCACTCACTCATCTAGTCACTCACTCACCGAGTCTCTCACTCACCCATTCTCTCACTTACTCACCCAGTCACTCACACACCCAGTAACTTACTCATCCAATCACTCACCCAGTCGCTCACTCACCCAGTCTCCCACTCAACCAGTCACTCACTCACCCGGTCACTCACTCACCCAGTCTCTCACTCAGCCAGTCACTTATTCACCCAGTCACTCACACAGTCTCTCACTCACTCAGTCACTCACCATGTCACTCACTCACAAAGTCTCTCACTCACCCAGTCTATAACTCACCCAGTCACTCACCCAGTCACCCACTCACCCAGTCAATCACTCACCTAGAGTCTCACTCACCGATTCAATCACCCAGTCTCTCACTCTCCCAGTCACTCACTCACCCAGATACCCACTTACCCAGTCTCTCACTCACCCAATCACATACTCACCCACTCACTCACCCAGTCTCTCACTCTCTCAGTCACTCACTAAGTCACTCACTAAGTCACTCACTCACCCAGTCTCTCACTCACCCAGTCGCTCACTCACCCAGTCGCCCACTCACCCAGTCACTCACTCACCCAGTCACTCACACAGTGTCTCACTCACCCAGTTAACCACTCATCCAGTCACTCACTCACTCGGTCACTCAATCACCCAGTCACTCACCCAGCCTCTCACTCACTCAGTCAATCACCAAGACACTCACTCACCAAGTCTCTCACTCATCCTGTCACTCACTCAACCAGTCACTCACCCAGTCACTCACTCACACAGTCACTCACTCACCCAGTCACTCGATCACCCAGTCACTTACTCACCCAGTCACTCACTCACCCAGTAACTCACTCACCCAGTCTCTCACTCACCCATTCACTCACTCACCCAGTTACCTACTCACCCAGTCACTCATTCACCCAGTCAGTCACTCACTCAGTCTCTCACTCACTCAGTCACTCACTCACCCAGTCTCTCACTCACCCAGTCTCTCACTCACCCAGTGTCTCACTCACCCAGTCTCTCACTCACCCAGTCACTCACCCAGTCACTCACTCACCCAGTCACTCAATCACCCAGTCACTCACTCACCCAGTCACTCGCTCACCCAGTCACTCACTCACCCAGTCACTCACTCACCGAGTCCTCACTCACCCAATCTCTCACTTACTCACCCAGTCACTCACACACCCAGTAACTTACTCATCCAATCACTCACCCAGTCACTCACTCACCCAGTCTCCCACTCAACCAGTCACTCACTCACCCGGTCACTCACTCACCCAGTCTCTCACTCAGCCAGTCACTTATTCACCCAGTCAATCACACAGTCTCTCACTCACTCAGTCACTCACCAAGTCACTCACTCACAAAGTCTCTCACTCACCCAGTCTATTACTCACCCAGTCACTCACCCAGTCACCCACTCACCCAGTCAATCACTCACCTAGACTCTCACTCACCCATTCAATCACCCAGTCTCTCACTCTCCCAGTCACTCACTCACTCACCCAGATACCCACTCACCCAGTCTCTCACTCACCCAATCACATACTCACCCCAGTCACTCACCCAGTCTCTCACTCTCTCAGTCACTCACTAAGTCACTCACTCGCCCATTCACTCACTCACCCAGTCACTCACTCACCCAGTCTCTTACCCAGTCTCTCACTCACTCAGTCACTCACCCAGTCACTCACTCACCAAGTCTCTCACTCACCCAGTCACTCACTCACCCAGTCACTCACTCACCCAGTCACTCACTCACCCAGTCACTCATTCAGTCACTCACTCACCCAGTCTCTCACCACTCAGTCACTCACTCACCCAATCACTCACTCACCGAGTCACTCACCCAGTCACTCACTCAGTCACGCACTCACCCAGTCACTCACTCACCCAGTCTCTCACTCACTCACTCAGTCACTCACTCATACAGTCACTCACTCACCCAGTCACTCACTCAGCCAGTCTCTCGCACACCCAGAAACTCACCCAGTCTCTCACTCACTCAGTCACTCACCAAGTCACTCACTCACCAAGTATCTCACTCACCCAGTCTCTCACTCACCCAGGCACTCACTCACCCAGTCACCCACTCACCCAGTCACTCACTCACCCAGTCACTCACACAATCTCTCACTCACCCAGTTAACCACTCATCCAGTCACTCACTCGGTCACTCAATCACCCAGTCACTCACCCAGTCTCTCACTCACTCAATCACTCACCAAGACACTCACTCACCAAGTCTCTCACTCACCCAGTCTCTCACTCGCCCAGTCACTCACTCACCCAGTCACCCACTCACCCAGTCACTCACTCACCCAGTCTCTCACTCATCCAGTCACTCACCCAGTCTCTCACTCACCCAGTTAACCACTCATCCAGTAACTCACTCACTCAGTCACTCAATCACCCAGTCACTCACCAGGTCTCTCACTCACCAGTCACTCAGCCAATCACTCACTCACCCAGTCTCTCACTCACCCAGTCTCTCACTCAACCAATCAATCACCCAGTCACTCACTCACCAAATCACTCAATCACGCAGTCACTCAATCACCCAGTCTTTCACTAACTCAGTCATTCACTCACCCAGTCTCTCACTCACCCAGTCAATCACTCACACAGTCAATCACTCACCCAGTCACTCACTCACATAGTTAATCACCCGCACAGTCACTCACCCAGCCTCTCACCCAGTCTCTCACTCACCCAGACACTCACTCACTCACTCAGTCACTCACTCACCCAGTCACTCACCCGCTCTAGTATCTCACTCACCCAGTCTCACACTCACCCAGTCACTCACCCAGTCTCTCACTCACTCAATCACTCACTCACCGAGTCACTCATTCACCCAGTCACTCACTCACCCAGTCTCTCACCCAGTCACTCACTCACACAGTCACTCACTCACCCAGTCACTCGATCACCCAGTCACTCACTCACCCAGTCATTCCCTCACCCAGTCACTCACTCACCCAGTCTCTCACTCACCCATTCACTCACTCACCCAGTTACCTACTAACCCAGTCACTCATTCACCCAGTCAGTCACTCACTCAGTCACTCACTCACCCAGTCACTCACACCCCCTAGCCTCTCACTCACCCAGTCTCTCACTCACCCAGTCTCTCACTCACCCAGTGTCTCACTCACCCAGTCTCTCACTCACCCAGTCACTCACCCAGTCACTCACTCACCCAGTCACTCAATCACCCAGTCACTCACTCACCCAGTCACTCGCTCACCCAGTCTCCCACTCAACCAGTCACTCACTCACCCGGTCACCCACTCACCCAGTCTCTCACTCAGCCAGTCACTTATTCACCCAGTCACTCACCCAGTCACTCACTCACCCAGTCACTCAAAAACCCAGTCACTCACTCACCCAGTCACTCGCTCAACCAGTCACTCACTCACCTAGTCACTCACTCACCGAGTCTCTCACGCACCCATTCTCTCACTTACTCACCCAGTCACTCACACACCCAGTAACTTACTCATCCAATCACTCACCCAGTCACTCACTCACCCAGTCTCCCACTCAACCAGTCACTCACTCACCCGGTCACTCACTCACCCAGTCTCTCACTCAGCAAGTCACTTATTCACCCAGTCACTCACACAGTCTCTCACTCACTCAGTCACTCACCAAGTCACTCACTCACAAAGTCTCTCACTCACCCAGTCTATAACTCACCCAGTCACTCACCCAGTCACCCACTCACCCAGTCAATCACTCACCTAGACTCTCACTCACCCATTCAATCACCCAGTCTCTCACTCTCCCAGTCACTCACTCAGCCAGATACCCACTTACCCAGTCTCTCACTCACCCAATCACATACTCACCCAGTCACTCACCCAGTCTCTCACTCTCTCAGTCACTCACTAAGTCACTCACTCACCCAGTCTCTCACTCACCCAGTCGCTCACTCACCCAGTCGCCCACTCACCCAGTCGCTCACTCACGCATTCGCCCACTCTCCCAGTTACTCACTCATCCAGTCACTCACTCACCCTGTCACTAACTCACCAGTCACTCACTCGCCCAGTCACCCTCTCACACAGTCACTCACTCACCCAGTCACTCAGTCGC
Source organism: Petromyzon marinus (assembly GCF_048934315.1). NCBI lineage: Eukaryota > Metazoa > Chordata > Hyperoartia > Petromyzontiformes > Petromyzontidae > Petromyzon > Petromyzon marinus. The sequence continues at coordinate 8,164,055 of NC_133720.1, forward strand.
CCACTTACCCAGTCAGTCACTCACCCAGTCACCCAATCGCCCAGTCACTCACTCACCCAGTCACTCACTCGCCCATTCACTCACTCACCCAGTCACTCACTCACCCAGTCTCTTACCCAGTCTCTCACTCACTCAGTCACTCACCCAGTCACTCACTCACCAAGTCTCTCACTCACCCAGTCACTCACTCACCCAGTCACTCACTCACCCAGTCACTCACTCACCCAGTCACTCATTCAGTCACTCACTCACCCAGTCTCTCACCACTCAGTCACTCACTCACCCAATCACTCACTCACCGAGTCACTCTCTCACCCAGTCACTCACTCAGTCACGCACTCACCCAGTCACTCATTCACCCAGTCTCTCACTCACTCACCCAGTCACTCACTCGTACAGTCACTCACTCACCCAGTCACTCACTCAGCCAGTCTCTCGCACACCCAGAAACTCACCCAGTCTCTCACTCACTCAGTCACTCACCAAGTCACTCACTCACCAAGTCTCTCACTCACCCAGTCTCTCACTCACCCAGGCACTCACTCACCCAGTCACCCACTCACCCAGTCACTCACTCACCCAGTCACTCACACAGTCTCTCACTCACCCAGTTAACCACTCATCCAGTCACTCACTCACTCGGTCACTCAATCACCCAATCACTCACCCAGTCTCTCACTCACTCAGTCACTCACCAAGACACTCACTCACCAAGTCTCTCACTCAACCAGTCTCTCACTCGCCCAGTCACTCACTCACCCAGTTACCCACTCACCCAGTCACTCACTCACCCAGTCTCTCACTCATCCAGTCACTCACCCAGTCTCTCACTCACCCAGTTAACCACTCATCCAGTAACTCACTCACTCAGTCACTCAACCACCCAGTCACTCACCAGGTCTCTCACTCACCAAGTCACTCAGCCAATCACCCACTCACCCAGTCTCTCACTCACCCAGTCTCTCACTCACCCAATCAATCACCCAGTCACTCACTCACCAAATCACTCAATCACGCAGTCAATCACTCACCCAGTCTTTCACTAACTCAGGCATTCACTCACCCAGTCTATCACTCACCCAGTCACTCACTCACATAGTTAATCACCCGCCCAGTCACTCACCCAGTCTCTCACCCAGTCTCTCACTCACCCAGTCACTCACTCACTCACTCACTTTTTCAGTCACTCACTCACCCAGTCACTCACCCCCTCTAGTATCTCACTCACCCAGTCTCTCACTCACCCAGTCACTCACCCAGTCACTCACTCACTCAATCACTCACTCACCGAGTCACTCATTCACCCAGTCACTCAATCACCCAGTCACTCACCCAGTCACTCACTCACACAGTCACTCACTCACCCAGTCACTCGATCACCCAGTCACTCACTCACCCAGTCACTCACTCACCCAGTCACTCACTCACCCAGTCTCTCACTCACCCATTCACTCACTCACCCAGTTACCTACTCACCCAGTCACTCATTCACCCAGTCAGTCACTCACTCAGTCACTCACTCACCCAGTCACTCACACCCCCTAGTCTCTCACTCACTCAGTTACTCACTCACCCAGTCTCTCACTCACCCAGTCTCTCACTCACCCAGTGTCTCGCTCACCCAGTCTCTCACTCACCCAGTCACTCACCCAGTCACTCACTCACCCAGTCACTCAATCACCCAGTCACTCACTCACCCAGTCAATCGCTCACCCAGTCACTCACTCACCCAGTCACTCACTCACCGAGTCTCTCACTCACCCATTCTCTCACTTACTCACCCAGTCACTCACACACCCAGTAACTTACTCATCCAATCACTCACCCAGTCACTCACTCACCCAGTCTCCCACTCAACCAGTCACTCACTCACCCGGTCACTCACTCACCCAGTCTCTCACTCAGCCAGTCACTTATTCACCCAGTCACTCACACAGTCTCTCACTCACTCAGTCACTCACCAAGTCACTCACTCACAAAGTCTCTCACTCACCCAGTCTATAACTCACCCAGTCACTCACCCAGTCACCCACTCACCCAGTCAATCACTCACCTAGACTCTCACTCACCCATTCAATCACCCAGTCTCTCACTCTCCCAGTCACTCACTCACCCAGATACCCACTCACCCAGTCTCTCACTCACCCAATCACATACTCACCCAGTCACTCACCCAGTCTCTCACTCTCTCAGTCACTCACTAAGTCACTCACTCACCCAGTCTCTCACTCACCCAGTCGCTCACTCACCCAGTCGCCCACTCACCCAGTCGCTCACTCACGCATTCGCCCACTCACCCAGTTACTCACTCATCCAGTCACTCACTCACCCTGTCACTAACTCACCAGTCACTCACTCGCCCAGTCACCCACTCACCCAGTCACTCACTCGCCAAGTCACTCACTCACCCAGTCACTCACTCACCCAGTCACCCAGTCGCCAACTTACCCAGTCACTCGCTCACCCAGTCACCCAATCGCTCAGTCCCTCACTCACCCAGTCACTCACTCGCCCATTCACTCACTCACCCAGTCACTCACTCACCCAGTCTCTTACCCAGTCTCTCACTCACTCAGTCACTCATCCAGTCACTCACTCACCAAGTCTCTCACTCACCCAGTCACTCACTCACCCAGTGACTCACTCACCCAGTCACTCACTCACCCAGTCACTCATTCAGTCAGTCACTTATTCACCCAGTCACTCACACAGTCTCTCACTCACTCAGTCACTCACCAAGTCACTCACTCACAAAGTCTCTCACTCACCCAGTCTCCCACTCAACCAGTCACTCACTCACCCGGTCACTCACTCACCCAGTCTCTCACTCAGCCAGTCACTTATTCACCCAGTCACTCACACAGTCTCTCACTCACTCAGTCACTCACCAAGTCACTCACTCACAAAGTCTCTCACTCACCCAGTCTATAACTCACCCAGTCACTCACCCAGTCACCCACTCACCCAGTCAATCACTCACCTAGACTCTCACTCACCCATTCAATCACCCAGTCTCTCACTCTCCCAGTCACTCACTCACCCAGATACCCACTCACCCAGTCTCTCACTCACCCAATCACATACTCACCCAGTCACTCACCCAGTCTCTCACTCTCTCAGTCACTCACTAAGTCACTCACTCACCCAGTCTCTCACTCACCCAGTCGCTCACTCACCCAGTCGCCCACTCACCCAGTCGCTCACTCACGCATTCGCCCACTCACCCAGTTACTCACTCATCCAGTCACTCACTCACCCTGTCACTAACTCACCAGTCACTCACTCGCCCAGTCACCCACTCACCCAGTCACTCACTCGCCAAGTCACTCACTCACCCAGTCACTCACTCACCCAGTCACCCAGTCGCCAACTTACCCAGTCACTCGCTCACCCAGTCACCCAATCGCTCAGTCCCTCACTCACCCAGTCACTCACTCGCCCATTCACTCACTCACCCAGTCACTCACTCACCCAGTCTCTTACCCAGTCTCTCACTCACTCAGTCACTCATCCAGTCACTCACTCACCAAGTCTCTCACTCACCCAGTCACTCACTCACCCAGTGACTCACTCACCCAGTCACTCACTCACCCAGTCACTCATTCAGTCACTCACTCACCCAGTCTCTCACCACTCAGTCACTTACTCACCCAATCACTCACTCACCGAGTCACTCACTCACCCAGTCACTCACTCAGTCACGCACTCACCCAGTCACTCACTCACCCAGTCTCTCACTCACTCAGTCACTCACTCACCCAGTTACTCGCTCACCCAGTCACTCACTCACCCAGTCACTCACTCACCCAGTCTCTCGCACACCCAGAAACTCAACCAGTCTCTCACTCACTCAGTCACTCACCAAGTCACTCACTCACCAAGTCTCTCACTCACCCAGTCTCTCACTCACCCAGGCACTCACTCACCCAGTCACGCACTCACCCAGTCACTCACTCACCCAGTCACTCACCGAGTCTCTCACTCACCCAGTTAACCACTCATCCAGTCATTCACTCACTCGTCACTCAGTCACCCAGTCATTCACCCAGTCTCTCACTCACTCAGTCACTCACCAAGACACTCACTCACCAAGTCTCTCACTCACCCAGTCTCTCACTCGCCCAGTCACTCACTCAACCAGTCACCCACTCACACAGTCACTCACTCACCCAGACTCTCACTCATCCAGTCACTCACCCACTCTCTCACTCACCCAGTTAACCACTCATCCAGTCACTCACTCACCAAATCACTCAATCACCCAGTAACTCACTCACCCAGTCTTTCACTCACCCAGTCACTCACTCACACAGTCAATCACTCAAACAGTCACTCACTCACATAGTTAATCACCCGCCCAGTCACTCACCCAGTCTCTCACCCAGTCTCTCACTCACCCAGTCACTCACTCACTCACTCAGTTACTCACTCACCCAGTCACTCACCCCCTCTAGTATCTCACTCACCCAGTCACTCACCCAGTCACTCACCCAGTCACTCACTCACTCAATCACTCACTCACCGAGTAACTCATTCACCCAGTCACTCACTCACCCAGTCACTCACCCAGTCACTCACTCACACAGTCACTCACTCACCCAGTCACTCGATCACCCATTCACTCACTCACCCAGTCACTCACTCACCGAGTCTCTCACTCACCCATTCTCTCACTCACTCACCCAGTCACTCACTCACCCAGTCACTTCTTCACCCAGTCATTCACCCAGTCAGTCACTCACCCAGTCTCCCACTCACCCAGTCTCTCACTCACCCAGTCACTTATTCATCCAGTCACTCACCTAGTCTCTCACTCACTCAGTCACTCACCAAGTCACTCACTCACCAAGTCTCTCACTCACCCAGTCACTCACCCAGTCTCTCACTCACTCAGTCACTCACCAAGTCACTCACTCACCCAGTCTCTCACTCACCCAGTCTCTCACTCACCCAGTCTCTCACTCACCCAGTCACTCACTCACCCAGTCAATCACTCACCCAGTCGCTCACTCACCTAGTCACTCACCGAGTCTCTCACTCACCCAGTTAACCACTCATCCAGTCACTCACTCACTCGTCACTCAATCACCCAGTCATTCACCCAGTCTCTCACTCACTCAGTCACTCACCAAGACACTCACTCACCAAGTCTCACTCACCCAGTCTCTCACTCGCCCAGTCACTCACTCACCCAGTCACACAGTCACTCACTCACCCAGTCTCTCACTCATCCAGTCACTCACCCACTCTCTCACTCACCCAGTTAACCACTCATCCAGTCACTCACTCACCAAATCACTCAATCACCCAGTCTCTCACTCACCCATTCTCTCACTCACCCAGTCACTCACTCACTCACCCAGTCACTTACTCACCCAGTCACTTCCTCACCCAGTCACTCACCCAGTCAGTCACTCACCCAGTCTCCCACTCACCCAGTCTCTCACTCACCCAGTCACTTATTCACCCAGTCACTCACCTAGTCTCTCACTCACTCAGTCACTCACCAAGTCACTCACTCACCAAGTCGCTCACTCACCCAGTCACTCACCCAGTCTCTCACTCACTCAGTCACTCACCAAGTCACTCACTCACCCAGTCTCTCACTCACCCAGTCTCTCACTCACCCAGTCTCTCACTCACCCAGTCACTCACTCACCCAGTCAATCACTCACCCAGTCGCTCACTCACCTAGTCACTCACGCACCCAGTCGCTCACTCAGGCATTCGCCCACTCACCCAGTCACTCACTCATCCAGTCACTCACTCACCCAGTCACTAACTCACCAGTCACTCACTCACCCAGTCACTCACTCACCCAGTCACCCAGTCGCCCACTCACCCAGTCACTCACTCACCCAGTTGCCCACTCGCCCAGTCACCCACTCACCCAGTCACTCACTCACCCAGTCACTCACCCAGTCACTCACTCGCCCTGTAACTCACCCAATCATTCACTCGCCCAGTCATTCACTCGTCCAGTCACTCACTCACCCAGTCACTCACTCACCCAGTCACTCACTCAGTCACTCACTCACCAAGTCTCTCACTCACTCAGTCACTCACCAAGACACTCACTCACCAAGTCTCTCACTCACCCAGTCTCTCACTCGCCCAGTCACTCACTCACCCAGTCACCCACTCACCCAGTAACTCACTCACCCAGTCTCTCACTCATCCAGTCACTCACCCAGCCTCTCACTCACCCAGTTAACCACTCATCCAGTCACTCACTCACTCAGTCACTCAATCACCCAGTCACTCACCAGGTCTCTCACTCACCCAGTCACTCAGCCAGTCACTCACTCACCCAGTCTCTCACTCACCCAGTCTCTCATTCACCCAATCGCTCACCCAGTCACTCACTCACCAAATCACTCAATCACCCAGTCAATCACTCACCCAGTCTTTCACTGACTCAGTTATTCACTCACCCAGTCTCTCACTCACCCAGTCACTCACTCACACAGTCACTCACTCACCCAGTCACTCACTCACATAGTTAATCACCCGCCCAGTCACTCACCCAGTCTCTCACCCAGTCTCTCACTCACCCAGTCACTCACTCACTCACTCACTCAGTCACTCACCCAGTCACTCACCCCCTCTAGAATCTCACTCACCCAGTCTCTCACTCACCCAGTCTCTCACTCACCCAGTCACTCACCCAGTCACTCACTCACTCAATCACTCACTCACCGAGTCACTCATTCACCCAGTCACTCACTCACCCAGTCACTCACCCAGTCACTCACTCACACAGTCACTCACTCACCCAGTCACTCGATCACCCAGTCACTCACTCACCCAGTCACTCACTCACCGAGTCTCTCACTCACCCATTCTCTCACTCACTCACCCAGTCACTCACTCACCGAGTCACTCACTCACCCAGTCACTCACTCAGTCACGCACTCACCCAGTCACTCACTCACCCAGTCTCTCACTCACTCAGTCACTCACTCACCCAGTTACTCGCTCACCCAGTCACTCACTCACCCAGTCACTCATTCACCCAGTCTCTCACTCACTCACTCAGTCACTCACTCATACAGTCACTCACTCACCCAGTCACTCATTCACTCAGTCTCTCGCACACCCAGTCACTCACCCAGTCTCTCACTCACTCAGTCACTCACCAAGTCACTCACTCACCCAGTTTCTCACTCACCCAGGCACTCACTCACCCAGTCACCCACTCACCCAGTCACTCACTCACCCAGTCACTCACCCAGTCTCTCACTCACCCAGTTAACCACTCATCCAGTCACTCACTCACTCGGTCACTCAATCATCCAGTCACTCACCCAGTCTCTCAGTCACTCACCAAGACACTCACTCACCAAGTCTCTCACTCACCCAGTCTCTCACTCGCCCAGTCACTCACTCACCCAGTCACCCACTCACCCAGTCACTCACTCACCCAGTCTCTCACTCATCCAGTCACTCACCCAGTCTCTCACTCACCCAGTTAATCACTCATCCAGTCACTCACTCAGTCACTCAATGACCCAGTCACTCACCAGGTCTCTCACTCACCCAGTCACTCAGCCAGTCCCTCACTCACCCAGTCTCTCACTCACCCAATCGCTCACCCAGTCACTCACTCACCAAATCACTCAATCACCCAGTCACTCACTCACCCACTCTTTCACTAACTCAGTCATTCACTCACCCAGTCTCTCACTCACCCAGTCACTCACTCACACAGTCAATCACTCACCCAGTCACTCACTCACATAGTTAATCACCCGCCCAGTAACTCACCCAGTCTCTCACCCAGTCTCTCACTCACCCAGTCACTCACTCACTCACTCACTCAGTCACTCACTCACCCAGTCACTCACCCCCTCTAGTATCTCACTCACCCAGTCTCTCACTCACCCAGTCACTCACCCAGTCACTCACTCACTCACTCAATCACTCACTCACCGAGTCACTCATTCACCCAGTCACTCACTCACCCAGTCACTCACCCAGTCACTTACTCACACAGTCACTCGCTCACCCAGTCACTCGATCACCCAGTCACTCACTCACCCAGCCACTCACTCACCGAGTCTCTCACTCACCCATTCTTTCACTCACTCACCCAGTCACTCACTCACTCACCCAGTCACTTACTTACCCAGTCACTTCCTCACCCAGTCACTCACCCAGTCAGTCACTCACCCAGTCTCCCACTCACCCAGTCTCTCACTCACCCAGTCACTTATTCACCCAGTCACTCACCTAGTCTCTCACTCACTCAGTCACTCACCAAGTCACTCACTCACCAAGTCTCTCACTCACCCAGTCACTCACCCAGTCTCTCACTCACTCAGTCACTCACCAAGTCACTCACTCACCCAGTCTCTCACTCACCCAGTCTCTCACTCACCCAGTCTCTCACTCACCCAGTCACTCACTCACCCAGTCAATCACTCACCCAGTCGCTCACTCACCTAGTCACTCACGCACCCAGTCGCTCACTCAGGCATTCGCCCACTCACCCAGTCACTCACTCATCCAGTCACTCACTCACCCAGTCACTAACTCACCAGTCACTCACTCACCCAGTCACTCACTCACCCAGTCACCCAGTCGCCCACTCACCCAGTCACTCACTCACCCAGTCGCCCACTCGCCCAGTCACCCACTCACCCAGTCACTCAGTCACCCAGTCACTTACCCAGTCACTCACTCGCCCTGTAACTCACCCAATCATTCACTCGCCCAGTCATTCACTCGTCCAGTCACTCACTCACCCAGTCACTCACTCACCCAGTCACTCACTCAGTCACTCACTCACCAAGTCTCTCACTCACTCAGTCACTCACCAAGACACTCACTCACCAAGTCTCTCACTCACCCAGTCTCTCACTCACCCAGTCACTCACCCAGTCACTCACTCACTCACTCAATCACTCACTCACCGAGTCACTCATTCACCCAGTCACTCACTCACCCAGTCACTCACCCAGTCACTTACTCACACAGTCACTCACTCACCCATTCACTCGATCACCCAGTCACTCACTCACCCAGCCACTCACTCACCGAGTCTCTCACTCACCCATTCTTTCACTCACTCACCCAGTCACTCACTCACTCACCCAGTCACTTACTTACCCAGTCACTTCCTCACCCAGTCACTCACCCAGTCAGTCACTCACCCAGTCTCTCACTCACCCAGTCTCTCACTCACCCAGTCTCTCACTCACCCAGTCACTCACTCACCCAGTCAATCACTCACCCAGTCGCTCACTCACCTAGTCACTCACGCACCCAGTCGCTCACTCAGGCATTCGCCCACTCACCCAGTCACTCACTCATCCAGTCACTCACTCACCCAGTCACTAACTCACCAGTCACTCACTCACCCAGTCACTCACTCACCCAGTCACCCAGTCGCCCACTCACCCAGTCACTCACTCACCCAGTCGCCCACTCGCCCAGTCACCCACTCACCCAGTCACTCACTCACCCAGTCACTCACCCAGTCACTCACTCGCCCTGTAACTCACCCAATCATTCACTCGCCCAGTCATTCACTCGTCCAGTCACTCACTCACCCAGTCACTCACTCACCCAGTCACTCACTCAGTCACTCACTCACCAAGTCTCTCACTCACTCAGTCACTCACCAAGACACTCACTCACCAAGTCTCTCACTCACCCAGTCTCTCACTCGCCCAGTCACTCACTCACCCAGTCACCCACTCACCCAGTCACTCACTCACCCAGTCTCTCACTCATCCAGTCACTCACCCAGCCTCTCACTCACCCAGTTAACCACTCATCCAGTCACTCACTCACTCAGTCACTCAATCACCCAGTCACTCACCAGGTCTCTCACTCACCCAGTCACTCAGCCAGTCACTCACTCACCCAGTCTCTCACTCACCCAGTCTCTCATTCACCCAATCGCTCACCCAGTCACTCACTCACCAAATCACTCAATCACCCAGTCAATCACTCACCCAGTCTTTCACTGACTCAGTTATTCACTCACCCAGTCTCTCACTCACCCAGTCACTCACTCACACAGTCACTCACTCACCCAGTCACTCACTCACATAGTTAATCACCCGCCCAGTCACTCACCCAGTCTCTCACCCAGTCTCTCACTCACCCAGTCACTCACTCACACACTCAGTCACTCACCCAGTCACTCACCCCCTCTAGTATCTCACTCACCCAGTCTCTCACTCACCCAGTCTCTCACTCACCCAGTCACTCACCCAGTCACTCACTCACTCAATCACTCACTCACCGAGTCACTCATTCACCCAGTCACTCACTCACCCAGTCACTCACCCAGTCACTCACTCACACAGTCACTCAATCACCCAGTCACTCGATCACCCAGTCACTCACTCACCCAGTCACTCACTCACCGAGTCTCTCACTCACCCATTCTCTCACTCACTCACCCAGTCACTCACTCACTCACCCAGTCACTTACTCACCCAGCAACTTCCTCACCCAGTCACTCACCCAGTCAGTCACTCACCCAATCTCCCACTCACCCAGTCTCTCACTCACCCAGTCACTTATTCACCCATTCACTCACTTAGTCTCTCACTCACTCAGTCAGTCACCAAGTCACTCACTCACCAAGTCTCTCACTCACCCAGTCACTCACCCAGTCTCTCACTCACTCAGTCACTCACCTAGTGACTCACTCACCCAGTCTCTCACTCACCCAGTCTCTCACTCACCCAGTCACTCACTCACCCAGTCACTCACTCACCCAGTCTCTCACCCAGTCTCTCACTCAGTCACTCACCCACTCATTCACTCACCCATTCACTCACTCACCCAGTCACTCACTCACCCAGTCACTCATTCACCCAGTCACTCACTCACCCTGTCACTCACTCAGTCACTCACTCACCCAGTCTCTCACTCACTCAGTAACTCACCAAGACACTCACTCACCAAGTCTCTCACTCACCCAGTCTCTCACTCGCCCAGTCACTCACTCACCCAGTCACCCACTCACCCAGTCATTCACTCACCCAGTCACTCACTCACCCAGTCACTCACTCGCCCAGTCACTCACTCACCCAGTCACTCACTCACCCAGTCTCTTACCCAGTCTCTCACTCACTCAGTCACTCACCCAGTCACTCACTCAGCAAGTCTCTCACTCACCCAGTCACTCACTCACCCAGTCACTCACTCACCCAGTCACTCACTCACCCAGTCACTCATTCAGTCACTCACTCACCAGTCTCTCACCACTCAGTGACTCACTCACCCAATCACTCACTCACCGAGTCACTCACTCACCCAGTCACTCACTCAGTCACGCACTCACCCAGTCACTCACTCACCCAGTCTCTCACTCACTCAGTCACTCACTCACCCAGTTACTCGCTCACCCAGTCACTCACTCACCCAGTCACTCATTCACCCAGTCTCTCACTCACTCACTCAGTCACTCACTCATACAGTCACTCACTCACCCAGTCACTCATTCACTCAGTCTCTCGCACACCCAGTCACTCACCCAGTCTCTCACTCACTCAGTCACTCACCAAGTCACTCACTCACCCAGTTTCTCACTCACCCAGGCACTCACTCACCCAGTCACCCACTCACCCAGTCACTCACTCACCCAGTCACTCACCCAGTCTCTCACTCACCCAGTTAACCACTCATCCAGTCACTCACTCACTCGGTCACTCAATCATCCAGTCACTCACCCAGTCTCTCAGTCACTCACCAAGACACTCACTCACCAAGTCTCTCACTCACCCAGTCTCTCACTCGCCCAGTCACTCACTCACCCAGTCACCCACTCACCCAGTCACTCACTCACCCAGTCTCTCACTCATCCAGTCACTCACCCAGTCTCTCACTCACCCAGTTAATCACTCAACCAGTCACTCACTCAGTCACTCAATGACCCAGTCACTCACCAGGTCTCTCACTCACCCAGTCACTCAGCCAGTCCCTCACTCACCCAGTCTCTCACTCACCCAATCGCTCACCCAGTCACTCACTCACCAAATCACTCAATCACCCAGTCTCTCACTCACCCAGTCACTCACTCACACAGTCAATCACTCACCCAGTCACTCACTCACATAGTTAATCACCCGCCCAGTTACTCACCCAGTCTCTCACCCAGTCTCTCACTCACCCAGTCACTCACTCACTCACTCAGTCACTCACTCACCCAGTCACTCACCCCCTCTAGTATCTCACTCACCCAGTCTCTCACTCACCCAGTCACTCACCCAGTCACTCACTCACTCACTCAATCACTCACTCACCGAGTCACTCATTCACCCAGTCACTCACTCACCCAGTCACTCACCCAGTCACTTACTCACACAGTCACTCATTCACCCAGTCACTCGATCACCCAGTCACTCACTCACCCAGCCACTCACTCACCGAGTCTCTCACTCACCCATTCTTTCACTCACTCACCCAGTCACTCACTCACTCACCCAGTCACTTACTTACCCAGTCACTTCCTCACCCAGTCACTCACCCAGTCAGTCACTCACCCAGTCTCCCACTCACCCAGTCTCTCACTCACCCAGTCACTTATTCACCCAGTCACTCACCTAGTCTCTTACTCACTCAGTCACTCACCAAGTCACTCACTCACCAAGTCTCTCACTCACCCAGTCACTCACCCAGTCTCTCACTCACTCAGTCACTCACCAAGTCACTCACTCACCCAGTCTCTCACTCACCCAGTCTCTCACTCACCCAGGCTCCCACTCACCCAGTCAATCACTCACCCAGTCAATCACTCACCCAGTCGCTCACTCACCTAGTCGCTCACTCAACCAGTCGCTCACTCACGCATTCGCCCACTCACCCAGTCACTCACTCATCCAGTCACTCACTCACCCAGTCACTAACTCACCAGTCACTCACTCATCCAGTCACTCACTCACCCAGTCACCCAGTCGCCCACTCACCCAGTCGCTCACTCACCCAGTCGCCCACTCGCCCAGTCACTCACTCACCCAGTCACTCACTCATCCAGTCACTCACCCAGTCACTCACTCGCCCAGTAACTCACCCAATCATTCACTCGCCCAGTCATTCACTCGCCCAGTCACTCACTCACCCAGTCACTCACCCAGTCTCTCACCCAGTCTCTCACTCACTCAGTCACTCACCCAATCACTCACTCACCCATTCAATCACTCACCCAGTCACTCACTCACCCAGTCACTCATTCACCCAGTCAGTCACTCAACCAGTCACTCACCCCCCCTAGTCTCTCACTCACCCACTCACTTACCCAATCACGCACTCACCGAGTCACTCATTCACCCAGTCACTCACTCACCCAGTCACTCACTCAGTCACTCACTCACCCAGTCTTTCACTCACTCAGTCACTCACCAAGTCACTCACTCACCAACTCTCTCACTCACCCAGTCTCTCACTCACCCAGGCACTCACTCACCCAGTCACCCACTCACCCAGTCACTCACTCACCCAGTCACTCACCCAGTCTCTCACTCACCCAGTTAACCACTCATCCAGTTACTCACTCACTCGGTCACTCATTCACCCAGTCACTCACCCAGTCTCTCACTCACGCAGTCACTCACCAAGACACTCACTCACCAAGTCTCTCACTCACCCAGTCTCTCACTCGCCCAGTCACTCACTCACCCAGTCACCCACTCACCCAGTCACTCACTCACCCAGTCTCTCACTCATCCAGTCACTCACCCAGTCTCTCACTCACCCAGTTAACCACTCATCCAGTCACTCACTCACTCAGTCACTCAATGACCCAGTCACTCACCAGGTCTCTCTATCACCCAGTCACTCAGCCAGTCCCTCACTCACCCAGTCTCTCACTCACCCAATCGCTCACCCAGTCACTCACTCACCAAATCACTCAATCACCCAGTCACTCACTCACCCAGTCTTTCACTAACTCAGTCATTCACTCACCCAGTCTCTCACTCACCCAGTCACTCACTCACACAGTCAATCACTCACCCAGTCACTCACTCACATAGTTAATCACCCGCCCAGTCACTCACCCAGTCTCTCACCCAGTCTCTCACTCACCCAGTCACTCACTCACTCACTCAGTCACTCACTCACCCAGTCACTCACCCCCTCTAGTATCTCACTCACCCAGTCTCTCACTCACCCAGTCACTCACCCAGTCACTCACTCACTCAATCACTCACCCACCGAGTCACTCATTCACCCAGTCACTCACTCACCCAGTCACTCACCCAGTCACTCACTCACACAGTCACTCACTCACCCAGTCACTCGATCACCCAGTCACTCACTCACCCAGCCACTCACTCATCGAGTCTCTCACTCACCCATTCTTTCACTCACTCACCCAGTCACTCACTCACTCACCCAGTCACTTACTTACCCAGTCACTTCCTCACCCAGTCACTCCCCCAGTCAGTCACTCACCCAGTCTCCCACTCACCCAGTCTCTCACTCACCTAGTCACTTATTCACCCAGTCACTCACCTAGTCTCTCACTCACTCAGTCACTCACCAAGTCACTCACACACCAAGTCTCTCACTCACCCAGTCACTCACCCAGTCTCTCACTCACTCAGTCACTCACCAAGTCACTCACTCACCCAGTCTCTCACTCACCCAGTCTCTCACTCACCCAGTCTCCCACTCACCCAGTCACTCACTCACCCAGTCAATCACTCACCCAGTCGCTCACTCACCTAGTCGCTCACTCACCCAGTCGCTCACTCACGCATTCGCCCACTCACCCAGTCACTCACTCATCCAGTCACTCACTCACCCAGTCACTAACTCCCCAGTCACTCACTCACCCAGTCACTCACTCACCCAGTCACCCAGTCGCCCACTCACCCAGTCACTCACTCACCCAGTCGAACACTCGCCCAGTCACTCACTCACCCAGTCACTCACTCATCCAGTCACTCACCCAGTCACTCACTCGCACAGTAACTCACCCAATCATTCACTCGCCCAGTCATTCACTCGCCCAGTCACTCACTCACCCAGTCACTCACTCACCCAGTCTCTCACCCAGCCTCTCACTCACTCAGTGACTCACCCAGTCACTCACTCACCCATTCACTCACTCACCCAGTCATTCACTCACCCAGTCACTCATTCACCCAGTCAGTCACTCAACTAGTCACTCACCCCCCCTAGTCTCTCACTCACCCACTCACTTACCCAATCACGCACTCACCGAGTCCCTCATTCACCCAGTCACTCACTCACCCAGTCACTCACTCAGTCACTCACTCACCCAGTCTCTCACTCACTCAGTCACTCACCAAGACACTCACTCACCAAGTCTCTCACTCACCCAGTCTCTCACCCAGTCTCTCACTCACCCAGTTACTCACTCATCCAGTCACTCACTCACCCTGTCACTAACTCACCAGTCACTCACTCGCCCAGTCACCCACTCACCCAGTCACTCACTCGCCCAGTCACTCACTCACCCAGTCACTCACTCACCCAGTCACCCAGTCGCCAACTTACCCAGTCACTCGCTCACCCAGTCACCCAATCGCTCAGTCCCTCACTCACCCAGTCACTCACTCGCCCATTCACTCACTCACCCAGTCACTCACTCACCCAGTCTCTTACTCAGTCTCTCACTCACTCAGTCACTCATCCAGTCGCTCACTCACCAAGTCTCTCACTCACCCAGTCACTCACTCACCCAGTGACTCACTCACCCAGTCACTCACTCACCCAGTCACTCATTCAGTCACTCACTCACCCAGTCTCTCACCACTCAGTCACTCACTCACCCAATCACTCACTCACCGAGTCACTCACTCACCCAGTCACTCACTCAGTCACGCACTCACCCAGTCACTCACTCACCCAGTCTCTCACTCACTCAGTCACTCACTCACCCAGTTACTCGCTCACCCAGTCACTCACTCACCCAGTCACTCATTCACCCAGTCTCTCACTCACTCACCCAGTCACTCACTCATACAGTCACTCACTCACCCAGTCACTCACTCACCCAGTCTCTCGCACACCCAGAAACTCAACCAGTCTCTCACTCACTCAGTCACTCACCAAGTCACTCACTCACCAAGTCTCTCACTCACCCAGTCTCTCACTCACCCAGGCACTCACTCACCCAGTCACCCACTCACCCAGTCACTCACTCACCCAGTCACTCACCGAGTCTCTCACTCACCCAGTTAACCACTCATCCAGTCACTCACTCACTCGTCACTCAGTCACCCAGTCATTCACCCAGTCTCTCACTCACTCAGTCACTCACCAAGACACTCACTCACCAAGTCTCTCACTCACCCAGTCTCTCACTCGCCCAGTCACTCACTCACCCAGTCACCCACTCACACAGTCACTCACTCACCCAGTCTCTCACTCATCCAGTCACTCACCCACTCTCTCACTCACCCAGTTAACCACTCATCCAGTCACTCACTCACCAAATCACTCAATCACCCAGTAACTCACTCACCCAGTCTTTCACTCACCCAGTCACTCACTCACACAGTCAATCACTCAAACAGTCACTCACTCACATAGTTAATCACCCGCCCAGTCACTCACCCAGTCTCTCACCCAGTCTCTCACTCACCCAGTCACTCACTCACTCACTCAGTTACTCACTCACCCAGTCACTCACCCCCTCTAGTATCTCACTCACCCAGTCACTCACCCAGTCACTCACACAGTCACTCACTCACTCAATCACTCACTCACCGAGTCACTCATTCACCCAGTCACTCACTCACCCAGTCACTCACCCAGTCACTCACTCACACAGTCACTCACTCACCCAGTCACTCGATCACCCAGTCACTCACTCACCCAGTCACTCACTCACCGAGTCTCTCACTCACCCATTCTCTCACTCACTCACCCAGTCACTCACTCACTCACCCAGTCACTTACTCACCCAGCAACTTCCTCACCCAGTCACTCACCCAGTCAGTCACTCACCCAATCTCCCACTCACCCAGTCTCTCACTCACCCAGTCTCTCACTCACCCAGTCTCCCACTCACCCAGTCACTCACTCACCCAGTCAATCACTCACCCAGTCGCTCACTCACCTAGTCGCTCACTCACCCAGTCGCTCACTCACGCATTCGCCCACTCACCCAGTCACTCACTCATCCAGTCACTCACTCACCCAGTCACTCACTCCCCAGTCACTCACTCACCCAGTCACTCACTCACCCAGTCACCCAGTCGCCCACTCACCCAGTCACTCACTCACCCAGTCGAACACTCGCCCAGTCACTCACTCACCCAGTCACTCACTCATCCAGTCACTCACCCAATCACTCACTCGCCCAGTAAATCACCCAATCATTCACTCGCCCAGTCATTCACTCGCCCAGTCACTCACTCACCCAGTCACTCACTCACCCAGTCTCTCACCCAGTCTCTCACTCACTCAGTGACTCACCCAGTCACTCACTCACCCATTCACTCACTCACCCAGTCATTCACTCACCCAGTCACTCATTCACCCAGTCAGTCACTCAACTAGTCACTCACCCCCCCTAGTCTCTCACTCACCCACTCACTTACCCAATCACGCACTCACCGAGTCCCTCATTCACCCAGTCACTCACTCACCCAGTCACTCACTCAGTCACTCACTCACCCAGTCTCTCACTCACTCAGTCACTCACCAAGACACTCACTCACCAAGTCTCTCACTCACCCAGTCTCTCACCCAGTCTCTCACTCACCCAGTTACTCACTCATCCAGTCACTCACTCACCCTGTCACTAACTCACCAGTCACTCACTCGCCCAGTCACCCACTCACCCAGTCACTCACTCGCCCAGTCACTCACTCACCCAGTCACTCACTCACCCAGTCACCCAGTCGCCAACTTACCCAGTCACTCGCTCACCCAGTCACCCAATCGCTCAGTCCCTCACTCCCCAGTCACTCACTCACCCAGTCACTCACTCACCCAGTCACCCAGTCGCCCACTCACCCAGTCACTCACTCACCCAGTCGAACACTCGCCCAGTCACTCACTCACCCAGTCACTCACTCATCCAGTCACTCACCCAATCACTCACTCGCCCAGTAAATCACCCAATCATTCACTCGCCCAGTCATTCACTCGCCCAGTCACTCACTCACCCAGTCACTCACTCACCCAGTCTCTCACCCAGTCTCTCACTCACTCAGTGACTCACCCAGTCACTCACTCACCCATTCACTCACTCACCCAGTCATTCACTCACCCAGTCACTCATTCACCCAGTCAGTCACTCAACTAGTCACTCACCCCCCCTAGTCTCTCACTCACCCACTCACTTACCCAATCACGCACTCACCGAGTCCCTCATTCACCCAGTCACTCACTCACCCAGTCACTCACTCAGTCACTCACTCACCCAGTCTCTCACTCACTCAGTCACTCACCAAGACACTCACTCACCAAGTCTCTCACTCACCCAGTCTCTCACCCAGTCTCTCACTCACCCAGTTACTCACTCATCCAGTCACTCACTCACCCTGTCACTAACTCACCAGTCACTCACTCGCCCAGTCACCCACTCACCCAGTCACTCACTCGCCCAGTCACTCACTCACCCAGTCACTCACTCACCCAGTCACCCAGTCGCCAACTTACCCAGTCACTCGCTCACCCAGTCACCCAATCGCTCAGTCCCTCACTCACCCAGTCACTCACTCGCCCATTCACTCACTCACCCAGTCACTCACTCACCCAGTCTCTTACTCAGTCTCTCACTCACTCAGTCACTCATCCAGTCGCTCACTCACCAAGTCTCTCACTCACCCAGTCACTCACTCACCCAGTGACTCACTCACCCAGTCACTCACTCACCCAGTCACTCATTCAGTCACTCACTCACCCAGTCTCTCACCACTCAGTCACTCACTCACCCAATCACTCACTCACCGAGTCACTCACTCACCCAGTCACTCACTCAGTCACGCACTCACCCAGTCACTCACTCACCCAGTCTCTCACTCACTCAGTCACTCACTCACCCAGTTACTCGCTCACCCAGTCACTCACTCACCCAGTCACTCATTCACCCAGTCTCTCACTCACTCACCCAGTCACTCACTCATACAGTCACTCACTCACCCAGTCACTCACTCACCCAGTCTCTCGCACACCCAGAAACTCAACCAGTCTCTCACTCACTCAGTCACTCACCAAGTCACTCACTCAACAAGTCTCTCACTCACCCAGTCTCTCACTCACCCAGGCACTCACTCACCCAGTCACCCACTCACCCAGTCACTCACTCACCCAGTCACTCACCGAGTCTCTCACTCACCCAGTTAACCACTCATCCAGTCACTCACTCACTCGTCACTCAGTCACCCAGTCATTCACCCAGTCTCTCACTCACTCAGTCACTCACCAAGACACTCACTCACCAAGTCTCTCACTCACCCAGTCTCTCACTCGCCCAGTCACTCACTCACCCAGTCACCCACTCACACAGTCACTCACTCACCCGGTCTCTCACTCATCCAGTCACTCACCCACTCTCTCACTCACCCAGTCTCTCACTCGCCCAGTCACTCACTCATCCAGTCACTCACTCACCAAATCACTCAATCACCCAGTAACTCACTCACCCAGTCTTTCACTCACCCAGTCACTCACTCACACAGTCAATCACTCAAACAGTCACTCACTCACATAGTTAATCACCCGCCCAGTCACTCACCCAGTCTCTCACCCAGTCTCTCACTCACCCAGTCACTCACTCACTCACTCAGTTACTCACTCACCCAGTCACTCACCCCCTCTAGTATCTCACTCACCCAGTCACTCACCCAGTCACTCACACAGTCACTCACTCACTCAATCACTCACTCACCGAGTCACTCATTCACCCAGTCACTCACTCACCCAGTCACTCACCCAGTCACTCACTCACACAGTCACTCACTCACCCAGTCACTCGATCACCCAGTCACTCACTCACCCAGTCACTCACTCACCGAGTCTCTCACTCACCCATTCTCTCACTCACTCACCCAGTCACTCACTCACTCACCCAGTCACTTACTCACCCAGCAACTTCCTCACCCAGTCACTCACCCAGTCAGTCACTCACCCAATCTCCCACTCACCCAGTCTCTCACTCACCCAGTCTCTCACTCACCCAGTCTCCCACTCACCCAGTCACTCACTCACCCAGTCAATCACTCACCCAGTCGCTCACTCACCTAGTCGCTCACTCACCCAGTCGCTCACTCACGCATTCGCCCACTCACCCAGTCACTCACTCATCCAGTCACTCACTCACCCAGTCACTCACTCCCCAGTCACTCACTCACCCAGTCACTCACTCACCCAGTCACCCAGTCGCCCACTCACCCAGTCACTCACTCACCCAGTCGAACACTCGCCCAGTCACTCACTCACCCAGTCACTCACTCATCCAGTCACTCACCCAATCACTCACTCGCCCAGTAAATCACCCAATCATTCACTCGCCCAGTCATTCACTCGCCCAGTCACTCACTCACCCAGTCACTCACTCACCCAGTCTCTCACCCAGTCTCTCACTCACTCAGTGACTCACCCAGTCACTCACTCACCCATTCACTCACTCACCCAGTCATTCACTCACCCAGTCACTCATTCACCCAGTCAGTCACTCAACTAGTCACTCACCCCCCCTAGTCTCTCACTCACCCACTCACTTACCCAATCACGCACTCACCGAGTCCCTCATTCACCCAGTCACTCACTCACCCAGTCACTCACTCAGTCATTCACTCACCCAGTCTCTCACTCACTCAGTCACTCACCAAGACACTCACTCACCAAGTCTCTCACTCACCCAGTCTCTCACCCAGTCTCTCACTCACCCAGTTACTCACTCATCCAGTCACTCACTCACCCTGTCACTAACTCACCAGTCACTCACTCGCCCAGTCACCCACTCACCCAGTCACTCACTTGCCCAGTCACTCACTCACCCAGTCACTCACTCACCCAGTCACCCAGTCGCCAACTTACCCAGTCACTTGCTCACCCAGTCACCCAATCGCTCAGTCCCTCACTCACCCAGTCACTCACTCGCCCATTCACTCACTCACCCAGTCACTCACTCACCCAGTCTCTTACCCAGTCTCTCACTCACTCAGTCACTCATCCAGTCGCTCACTCACCAAGTCTCTCACTCACCCAGTCACTCACTCACCCAGTGACTCACTCACCCAGTCACTCACTCACCCAGTCACTCATTCAGTCACTCACTCACCCAGTCTCTCACCACTCAGTCACTCACTCACCTAATCACTCACTCACCGAGTCACTCACTCACCCAGTCACTCACTCAGTCACGCACTCACCCAGTCACTCACTCACCCAGTCTCTCACTCACTCAGTCACTCACTCACCCAGTTACTCGCTCACCCAGTCACTCACTCACCCAGTCACTCATTCACCCAGTCTCTCACTCACTCACCCAGTCACTCACTCATACAGTCACTCACTCACCAACTCTCTCACTCACCCAGTCTCTCACTCACCCAGGCACTCACTCACCCAGTCACCCACTCACCCAGTCACTCACTCACCCAGTCACTCACCCAGTCTCTCACTCACCCAGTTAACCACTCATCCAGTCACTCACTCACTCGGTCACTCATTCATCCAGTCGCTCACCCAGTCTCTCACTCACGCAGTCACTCACCAAGACACTCACTCACCAAGTCTCTCACTCACCCAGTCTCTCACTCGCCCAGTCACTGACTCACCCAGTCACCCACTCACCCAGTCACTCACTCACCCAGTCTCTCACTCATCCAGTCACTCACCCAGTCTCTCACTCACCCAGTTAACCACTCATCCAGTCACTCACTCACTCAGTCACTCAATGACCCAGTCACCCACCAGGTCTCTCTATCACCCAGTCACTCAGCCAGTCCCTCACTCACCCAGTCTCTCACTCACCCAATCGCTCACCCAGTCACTCACTCACCAAATCACTCAATCACCCAGTCACTCACTCACCCAGTCTTTCACTAACTCAGTCATTCACTCACCCAGTCTCTCACTCACCCAGTCACTCACTCACACAGTCAATCACTCACCCAGTCACTCACTCACATAGTTAATCACCTGCCCAGTCACTCACCCAGTCTCTCACCCAGTCTCTCACTCACCCAGTCACTCACTCACTCACTCAGTCACTCACTCACCCAGTCACTCACCCCCTCTAGTATCTCACTCACCCAGTCTCTCACTCACCCAGTCACTCACCCAGTCACTCACTCACTCAATCACTCACCCACCGAGTCACTCATTCAACCAGTCACTCACTCACCCAGTCACTCACCCAGTCACTCACTCACACAGTCACTCACTCACCCAGTCACTCGATCACCCAGTCACTCACTCACCCAGCCACTCACTCATCGAGTCTCTCACTCACCCATTCTTTCACTCACTCACCCAGTCACTCACTCACTCACCCAGTCACTTACTTACCCAGTCACTTCCTCACCCAGTCACTCCCCCAGTCACTCACTCACCCAGTCTCTCACTCACCCAGTCTCTCACTCACCCAGTCTCCCACTCACCCAGTCACTCACTCACCCAGTCAATCACTCACCCAGTCGCTCACTCACCTAGTCGCTCACTCACCCAGTCGCTCACTCATGCATTCGCCCAATCACCCAGTCACTCACTCATCCAGTCACTCACTCACCCAGTCACTAACTCCCCAGTCACTCACTCACCCAGTCACTCACTCACCCAGTCACCCAGTCGCCCACTCACCCAGTCACTCACTCACCCAGTCGAACACTCGCCCAGTCACTCACTCACCCAGTCACTCACTCATCCAGTCACTCACCCAGTCACTCACGCGCCCAGTAACTCGCCCAATCATTCACTCGCCCAGTCATTCACTCGCCCAGTCACTCACTCACCCAGTCACTCACTCACCCAGTCTCTCACCCAGTCTCTCACTCACTCAGTGACTCACCCAGTCACTCACTCACCCATTCACTCACTCACCCAGTCATTCACTCACCCAGTCACTCATTCACCCAGTCAGTCACTCAACTAGTCACTCACCCCCCTTAGTCTCTCACTCACCCACTCACTTACCCAATCACGCACTCACCGAGTCACTCATTCACCCAGTCACTCACTCACCCAGTCACTCACTCAGTCACTCACTCACCCAGTCTCTCACTCACTCAGTCACTCACCAAGACACTCACTCACCAAGTCTCTCACTCACCCAGTCTCTCACCCAGTCTCTCACTCACCCAGTTAACCACTCATCCAGTCACTCACTCACTCAGTCATTCAATCACCCAGTCACTCACCAGGTCTCTCAGTCACCCAGTCACTCAGCCAGTCACTCACTCACCCAGTCTCTCACTCACCCAGTCTCTCACTCACCCAATCGCTCACCCAGTCAATCACTCACCAAATCACTCAATCACCCAGTCACTCACTCACCCAGTCTTTCACTAACTCAGTCATTCACTCACCCAGTCTCTCACTCACCCAGTCACTCACTCACACAGTCACTCACTCACCCAGTCACTCACTCACATAGTTATTCACCCACCCAGTCACTCACCCAGTCTCTCACCCAGTCTCTCACTCACCCAGTCACTCACTCACTCACTCAGTCACTCACTCACCCAGTCACTCACCCCCTCTAGTATCTCACTCACCCAGTCTCTCACTCACCCAGTCACTCACCCAGTCACTCACTCACACAGTCACTCACTCACCCAGTCACTCGATCTCCCAGTCACTCACTCACCCAGTCACTCACTCACCGAGTCTCTCACTCACCCATTCTCTCACTCACTCACCCAGTCACTCACTCACTCACCCAGTCTCTCACTCACCCTGTCACTTATTCACCCAGTCACTCACCTAGTCTCTCACTCACTCAGTCACTCACCAAGTCACACACTCACCAAGTCTCTCACTCACCCAGTCACTCACCCAGTCTCTCACTCACTGAGTCACTCACCAAGTCACTCGCTCACCCAGTCTCTCACTCACCCAGTCCTCACTCACCCAGTCTCTCACTCACCCAGTCACTCACTCACTCAGTCACTCACTCACCCAGTCTCTCACCCAGTCTCTCACTCAGTCACTCACCCAGTCATTCACTCACCCATTCACTCACTCACCCAGTCACTCACTCACCCAGTCACTCACTCAGTCACTCACTCACCCAGTCACTTACTCATCCAATCTCTCACTCACTCAGACACTCACTCACCCAGTCTCTCACTCACCCAGTCTCTCACTCACCCAGTCTCTCACTCACCCAGTCACTCACTCACCCACCCAGTCGCCCACTCACCCAGTCACTCACTCACCCAGTCGCCCACTCGCACAGTCACTCACTCACCCAGTCACTCACTCACCCAGTCACTCACCCAGTCACTCACTCGCCCAGTCACTCACCCAATCACTCACTCGCCCAGTCATTCACTCGCCCAGTCACTCACTCAACCAGTCACTCACTCGCCCAGTCACTCACTCACCCAGTCACTCACTCACCCAGTCTCTTACCCCGTCTCTCACTCACTCAGTCACTCACCCAGTCACTCACTCACCCATTCACTCACTCACCAAGTCTCTCACTCACCCAGTCACTCACTCACCCAGTCACTCACTCACCCAGTCACTCACTCACCCAGTCACTCATTCAGTCACTCACTCACCCAGTCTATCACCACTCAGTCACTCAATCACCCAATCACTCACTCACCGAGTCACTCACTCACCCAGTCACTCACTTAGTCACGCACTCACCCAGTCACTCACTCACCCAGTCTCTCACTCACTCAGTCACTCACTCACCCAGTTACTCGCTCACACAGTCACTCACTCACCCAGTCAATCACTCACCCAGTCGCTCACTCACCTAGTCGCTCACTACCCAGTCGCTCACTCACGCATTCGCCCACTCACCCAGTCACTCACTCATCCAGTCACTCACTCACCCAGTCACTAACTCACCAGTCACTCACTCACCCAGTCACTCACTCACCCAGTCACCCATTCGCCCACTCACCCAGTCACTCACTCACCTAGTCGCCCACTCGCCCAGTCACTCACTTACCCAGTCACTCACTCACCCAGTCACTCACCCAGTCACTCACTCGCCCAGTAACTCACCCAATCATTCACTCGCCCAGTCATTCACTCGCCCAGTCACTCACTCACCCAGTCACTCACTCACCCAGTCTCTCACCCAGTCTCTCACTCACTCAGTCACTCACCCAGTCACTCACTCACCCATTCACTCACTCACCCAGTCACTCACTCACCCAGTCACTCATTCACCCAGTCAGTCACTCAACCAGTCACTCACTCCACCCACTCACTTACCCAATCACGCACTCACCGAGTCACTTATTCACCCAGTCACTCACTCACCCAGTCACTCACTCAGTCACTTATTCACCCAGTCAATCACTCACCCAGTCACTCACTCAGTCACTCACTCAGTCACTGACTCACCCAGTCACTCACTCACTGAGTCACTTACTCACCCAGTCACTCACTCACCCAGCCTCTCACTCACTCACCCAGTCACTCACTCATACAGTCACTCACCCAGTCACTCACTCACTTAGTTGCCCACTCGCCCAGTGACTCGCTCACCCAGTGACTCACTCGCCCAGTCAATCACTCGCCCAGTCACTCACCCAGTCTCTCACCCAGTCTCTCACTCACCCAGTAACTCATTCACCCAGTCACTCACTCATCCAGTCTCTCACTCACCCAATCACTCACTCGCCCAGTTATTCACTCGCCCAGTCACTCACTCACCCAGTCACTCACTCACCCACTCACCCAGTCACTCACTCACCTAGTCGCCCACTCGCCCAGTCACTCACTCACCCAGTCACTCACTCACCCAGTCACTCACCCAGTCACTCACTCGCCCAGTAACTCACCCAATCATTCACTCGCCCAGTCATTCACTCGCCCAATCACTCACTCACCCAGTCACTCACTCACCCAGTCTCTCACCCAGTCTCTCACTCACTCAGTCACTCACCCAGTCACTCACTCACCCATTCACTCACTCACCCAGTCACTCACTCACCCAGTCACTCATTCACCCAGTCAGTCACTCAACGAGTCACTCACCCCCCCTAGTCTCTCACTCACCGACTCACTTACCCAATCACGCACTCACCGAGTCACTTATTCACCCAGTCACTCACTCACCCAGTCACTCACTCAGTCACTGACTCACCCAGTCACTCACTCACTGAGTCACTTACTCACCCAGTCACTCACTCACCCAGTCTCTCACTCACTCACCCAGTCACTCACTCATACAGTCACTCACCCAGTCACTCACTCACCCAGTTGCCCGCTCGCCCAGTGACTCGCTCACCCAGTGACTCACTCGCCCAGTCAATCACTCGCCCAGTCACTCACCCAGTCTCTCACCCAGGCTCTCACTCACCCAGTAACTCATTCACCCAGTCACTCACTCATCCAGTCTCTCACTCACCCAATCACTCACTCGCCCAGTTATTCACTCGCCCAGTCACTCACTCACCCAGTCACTCACTCACCCAGTCTCTCACCCAGTCTCTCACTCAATCACTCACCCAGTCATTCACTCAACTATTCACTCACTCACCCAGTCACTCACTCACGCAGACACTCATTCATCCAGTCAGTCACTCAAAAAGTCACTCACCCCCCTAGTGTCTCACTCACCCACTCACTTACCCAATCACTCACTCACCGAGTCACTCATTCACCCAGTCACTCACTCACCCAGTCACTCACTCAGTCACTCACTCACCCAGTCACTTACTCATCCAGTCTCTCAATAACTCAGACACTCACTCACCCAGTTACTCGCTCACCCAGTTACTCACTCACCCAGTCACTCACTCACCCAGTCTCTCACTCACTCACCCAGTCACTCACTCATACAGTCACTCACCCAGTCACTCACTCACCCAGTCTACTACTCAACCCCGTCACTCACTCACCCAGTCTCTCACTCACCCAGACTCTCACTCACCCAGGCTCTCACTCACCCAGTCACTCACTCACCCAGTCAATCACTCACCCAGTCGCTCACTCACCTAGTCGCCCACTCACCCAGTCGCTCACTCACGCATTCGCCAACTCACTCAGTCACTCACTCACCCAGTCACTCACTCACCCAGTCACTGATTTCACCAGTCACTCACTCACCCAGTCACTCACTCACCCAGTCACCCAGTCGCCCACTCACCCAGTCACTCACTCACCCAGTCGCCCACTCGCCCAGTCACTCACTCACCCAGTAACTCACTCAGCCAGTCACTCACCCAGTCACTCACTCGCCCAGTCACTCACCCAATCACTCACTCGCCCAGTCATTCACTCACCCAGTCACTCACTCACCCAGTCACTCACTCACCCAGTCTCTCAACCAGTCTCTCACTCACTCAGTCACTCACCCAGTCACTCACTCACCCATTCACTCACTCACCCAGTCTCTCACTCACCCAGTCACCCAATCGCCCAGTCACTCACTCACCCATTCACTCACTCACCCAGTCACTCACTCACCAAGTCTCTCACTCACCCAGTCACTCACTCACCCAGTCACTCACTCACCCAGTCACTCACTCACCCAGTCACTCATTCAGTCACTCACTCACCCAGTCTCTCACCACTCAGTCACTCACTCACCCAATCACTCACTCACCGAGTCACTCACTCACCCAGTCACTCACTTAGTCACACACTCACCCAGTCACTCACTCACCCAGTTACTCACTCACCCAGTCACTCACTCACCCAGTCACTCACTGACCCATTCTCTCACTCACTCACCCAGTCACTCAATCATACAGTCACTCACTTACCCAGTCACTCACTCGCCCAGTCACTTACTCACCCAGTCACCCACTCACCCAGTCACTCACTCACCCAGTCTCTCACTCACCCAGTAACTCACCCAGTCTCTCACTCACCCAGTTAACCACTCATCCAGTCACTCACTCACTCACTCAGTCACTCAATCACCCAGTCACTCACCCAGTCTCTTACTCACCCAGTCACTCAGCCAGTCACTCACTCACCCAGTCTCTCACTCACCCAGTCTCTCACTCACCCAATCGCTCACCCAGTCACTCACTCACCAAATCACTCAATCTCCCAGTCACTCACTCACCCAGTCTTTCACTAACTCAGTCATTCACTCAACCAGTCTCTCACTCACCCAGTCACTCACTCACACATTCACTCACTCACCCAGTCACTCACTCACATAGTTAATCACTCGCCCAGTCACTCACCCAGTCTCTCACCCAGTCTCTCACTCACCCAGTCACTCACTCACTCAGTCACTCACTCACCCAGTCACTCACCCAGTCACTCACTCACCCAATCACTCACTCACCGAGTCACCCATTCACCCAGTCACTCACTCACCCAGTCACTCACCCAGTCACTCACCCAGTCACTCACTCACACAGTCACTCACTCACGCAGTCACTCGATCACCCAGTCACTCACTCACCCAGTCACTCACTCACCGAGCCTCTCACTCACCCATTCTCTCACTCACTCACCCAGTCACTCACTTACTCACCCAGTCACTTACTCACCCAGTCACTTCCTCACCCAGTCACTCACCCAGTCAGTAACTCACCCAGTCTCCCACTCACCCAGTCTCTCACTCACCCAGTCACTTATTCACCCAGTCACTCACCTAGTCTCTCACTCACTCAGTCACTCACCAAGTCACTCACTCACCAAGTCTCTCACTCACCCAGTCACTCACCCAGTCTCTCACTCACTCAGTCACACACCAAGTCCCTCACTCACCCAGTCTCTCACTCACCCAGTCTCTCACTTACCCAGTCTCTCACTCACCCAGTCACTCACTCACCCAGTCAATCACTCACCCAATCGCTCACCCAGTCAATCACTCACCAAATCACTCAATCACCCAGTCACTCACTCACCCAGTCTTTCACTAACTCAGTCATTCACTCACCCAGTCTCTCACTCACCCAGTCACTCACTCACACAGTCACTCACTCACCCAGTCACTCACTCACATAGTTATTCACCCGCCCAGTCACTCACCCAGTCTCTCACCCAGTCTCTCACTCACCCAGTCACTCACTCACTCACTCAGTCACTCACTCACCCAGTCACTCACCCCCTCTAGTATCTCACTCACCCAGTCTCTCACTCACCCAGTCACTCACCCAGTCACTCACTCACACAGTCACTCACTCACCCAGTCACTCGATCTCCCAGTCACTCACTCACCCAGTCACTCACTCACCGAGTCTCTCACTCACCCATTCTCTCACTCACTCACCCAGT
This sequence comes from Petromyzon marinus, assembly GCF_048934315.1. NCBI lineage: Eukaryota > Metazoa > Chordata > Hyperoartia > Petromyzontiformes > Petromyzontidae > Petromyzon > Petromyzon marinus. The sequence goes on from NC_133720.1 coordinate 8,193,377, forward strand.
CGCTCACTCACTCACCCAGTCTCTCACTCACCCTGTCACTTATTCACCCAGTCACTCACCTAGTCTCTCACTCACTCAGTCACTCACCAAGTCACACACTCACCAAGTCTCTCACTCACCCAGTCACTCACCCAGTCTCTCACTCACTGAGTCACTCACCAAGTCACTCGCTCACCCAGTCTCTCACTCACCCAGTCCTCACTCACCCAGTCTCTCACTCAGTCACTCACCCAGTCATTCACTCACCCATTCACTCACTCACCCAGTCACTCACTCACCCAGTCACTCACTCAGTCACTCACTCACCCAGTCTCTCACCCAGTCTCTCACTCAGTCACTCACCCAGTCATTCACTCACCCATTCACTCACTCACCCAGTCACTCACTCACCCAGTCACTCACTCAGTCACTCACTCACCCAGTCACTTACTCATCCAATCTCTCACTCACTCAGACACTCACTCACCCAGTCTCTCACTCACCCAGTCTCTCACTCACCCAGTCTCTCACTCACCCAGTCACTCACTCACCCACCCAGTCGCCCACTCACCCAGTCACTCACTCACCCAGTCGCCCGCTCGCACAGTCACTCACTCACCCAGTCACTCACTCACCCAGTCACTCACCCAGTCACTCACTCGCCCAGTCACTCACCCAATCACTCACTCGCCCAGTCATTCACTCGCCCAGTCACTCACTCAACCAGTCACTCACTCGCCCAGTCACTCACTCACCCAGTCACTCACTCACCCAGTCTCTTACCCCGTCTCTCACTCACTCAGTCACTCACCCAGTCACTCACTCACCCATTCACTCACTCACCAAGTCTCTCACTCACCCAGTCACTCACTCACCCAGTCACTCACTCACCCAGTCACTCACTCACCCAGTCACTCATTCAGTCACTCACTCACCCAGTCTATCACCACTCAGTCACTCAATCACCCAATCACTCACTCACCGAGTCACTCACTCACCCAGTCACTCACTTAGTCACGCACTCACCCAGTCACTCACTCACCCAGTCTCTCACTCACTCAGTCACTCACTCACCCAGTTACTCGCTCACACAGTCACTCACTCACCCAGTCAATCACTCACCCAGTCGCTCACTCACCTAGTCGCTCACTACCCAGTCGCTCACTCACGCATTCGCCCACTCACCCAGTCACTCACTCATCCAGTCACTCACTCACCCAGTCACTAACTCACCAGTCACTCACTCACCCAGTCACTCACTCACCCAGTCACCCATTCGCCCACTCACCCAGTCACTCACTCACCTAGTCGCCCACTCGCCCAGTCACTCACTTACCCAGTCACTCACTCACCCAGTCACTCACCCAGTCACTCACTCGCCCAGTAACTCACCCAATCATTCACTCGCCCAGTCATTCACTCGCCCAGTCACTCACTCACCCAGTCACTCACTCACCCAGTCTCTCACCCAGTCTCTCACTCACTCAGTCACTCACCCAGTCACTCACTCACCCATTCACTCACTCACCCAGTCACTCACTCACCCAGTCACTCATTCACCCAGTCAGTCACTCAACCAGTCACTCACCCCACCCACTCACTTACCCAATCACGCACTCACCGAGTCACTTATTCACCCAGTCACTCACTCACCCAGTCACGCACTCAGTCACTTATTCACCCAGTCAATCATTCACCCAGTCACTCACTCAGTCACTCACTCAGTCACTGACTCACCCAGTCACTCACTCACTGAGTCACTTACTCACCCAGTCACTCACTCACCCAGCCTCTCACTCACTCACCCAGTCACTCACTCATACAGTCACTCACCCAGTCACTCACTCACTTAGTTGCCCACTCGCCCAGTGACTCGCTCACCCAGTGACTCACTCGCCCAGTCAATCACTCGCCCAGTCACTCACCCAGTCTCTCACCCAGTCTCTCACTCACCCAGTAACTCATTCACCCAGTCACTCACTCATCCAGTCTCTCACTCACCCAATCACTCACTCGCCCAGTTATTCACTCGCCCAGTCACTCACTCACCCAGTCACTCACTCACCCACTCACCCAGTCACTCACTCACCTAGTCGCCCACTCGCCCAGTCACTCACTCACCCAGTCACTCACTCACCCAGTCACTCACCCAGTCACTCACTCGCCCAGTAACTCACCCAATCATTCACTCGCCCAGTCATTCACTCGCCCAATCACTCACTCACCCAGTCACTCACTCACCCAGTCTCTCACCCAGTCTCTCACTCACTCAGTCACTCACCCAGTCACTCACTCACCCATTCACTCACTCACCCAGTCACTCACTCACCCAGTCACTCATTCACCCAGTCAGTCACTCAACAAGTCACTCACCCCCCCTAGTCTCTCACTCACCGACTCACTTACCCAATCACGCACTCACCGAGTCACTTATTCACCCAGTCACTCACTCACCCAGTCACTCACTCAGTCACTGACTCACCCAGTCACTCACTCACTGAGTCACTTACTCACCCAGTCACTCACTCACCCAGTCTCTCACTCACTCACCCAGTCACTCACTCATACAGTCACTCACCCAGTCACTCACTCACCCAGTTGCCGGCTCGCCCAGTGACTCGCTCACCCAGTGACTCACTCGCCCAGTCAATCACTCGCCCAGTCACTCACCCAGTCTCTCACCCAGGCTCTCACTCACCCAGTAACTCATTCACCCAGTCACTCACTCATCCAGTCTCTCACTCACCCAATCACTCACTCGCCCAGTTATTCACTCGCCCAGTCACTCACTCACCCAGTCACTCACTCACCCAGTCTCTCACCCAGTCTCTCACTCAATCACTCACCCAGTCATTCACTCAACTATTCACTCACTCACCCAGTCACTCACTCACGCAGACACTCATTCATCCAGTCAGTCACTCAAAAAGTCACTCACCCCCCTAGTGTCTCACTCACCCACTCACTTACCCAATCACTCACTCACCGAGTCACTCATTCACCCAGTCACTCACTCACCCAGTCACTCACTCAGTCACTCACTCACCCAGTCACTTACTCATCCAGTCTCTCAATAACTCAGACACTCACTCACCCAGTCACTCACTCACCCAGTCTCTCACTCACTCACCCAGTCACTCACTCATACAGTCACTCACCCAGTCACTCACTCACCCAGTCTACTACTCAACCCCGTCACTCACTCACCCAGTCTCTCACTCACCCAGACTCTCACTCACCCAGGCTCTCACTCACCCAGTCACTCACTCACCCAGTCAATCACTCACCCAGTCGCTCACTCACCTAGTCGCCCACTCACCCAGTCGCTCACTCACGCATTCGCCCACTCACTCAGTCACTCACTCACCCAGTCACTCACTCACCCAGTCACTGATTTCACCAGTCACTCACTCACCCAGTCACTCACTCACCCAGTCACCCAGTCGCCCACTCACCCAGTCACTCACTCACCCAGTCGCCCACTCGCCCAGTCACTCACTCACCCAGTAACTCACTCAGCCAGTCACTCACCCAGTCACTCACTCGCCCAGTCACTCACCCAATCACTCACTCGCCCAGTCATTCACTCACCCAGTCACTCACTCACCCAGTCACTCACTCACCCAGTCTCTCAACCAGTCTCTCACTCACTCAGTCACTCACCCAGTCACTCACTCACCAATTCACTCACTCACCCAGTCTCTCACTCACCCAGTCACCCAATCGCCCAGTCACTCACTCACCCATTCACTCACTCACCCAGTCACTCACTCACCAAGTCTCTCACTCACCCAGTCACTCACTCACCCAGTCACTCACTCACCCAGTCACTCACTCACCCAGTCACTCATTCAGTCACTCACTCACCCAGTCTCTCACCACTCAGTCACTCACTTACCCAATCACTCACTCACCGAGTCACTCACTCACCCAGTCACTCACTTAGTCACACACTCACCCAGTCACTCACTCACCCAGTTACTCACTCAACCAGTCACTCACTCACCCAGTCACTCACTGACCCATTCTCTCACTCACTCACCCAGTCACTCACTTACCCAGTCACTCACTCGCCCAGTCACTCACTCACCCAGTCACCCACTCACCCAGTCACTCACTCACCCAGTCTCTCACTCACCCAGTCACTCACCCAGTCTCTCACTCACCCAGTTAACCACTCATCCAGTCACTCACTCACTCACTCAGTCACTCAATCACCCAGTCACTCACCCAGTCTCTTACTCACCCAGTCACTCAGCCAGTCACTCACTCACCCAGTCTCTCACTCACCCAGTCTCTCACTCACCCAATCGCTCACCCAGTCACTCACTCACCAAATCACTCAATCTCCCAGTCACTCACTCACCCAGTCTTTCACTAACTCAGTCATTCACTCAACCAGTCTCTCACTCACCCAGTCACTCACTCACACGTTCACTCACTCACCCAGTCACTCACTCACATAGTTAATCACTCGCCCAGTCAATATCCCAGTCTCTCACCCAGTCTCTCACTCACCCAGTCACTCACTCACTCAGTCACTCACTCACCCAGTCACTCACCCAGTCACTCACCCAGTCACTCACCCAGTCACTCACTCACACAGTCACTCACCCAGTCACTCACTCACACAGTCACTCACTCACGCAGTCACTCGATCACCCAGTCACTCACTCACCCAGTCACTCACTCACCGAGTCTCTCACTCACCCATTCTCTCACTCACTCACCCAGTCACTCACTTACTCACCCAGTCACTTACTCACCCAGTCACTTCCTCACCCAGTCACTCACCCAGTCAGTAACTCACCCAGTCTCCCACTCACCCAGTCTCTCACTCACCCAGTCACTTATTCACCCAGTCACTCACCTAGTCTCTCACTCACTCAGTCACTCACCAAGTCACTCACTCACCAAGTCTCTCACTCACCCAGTCACTCACCCAGTCTCTCACTCACTCAGTCACTCACCAAGTCCATCACTCACCCATTCTCTCACTCACCCAGTCTCTCACTTACCCAGTCTCTCACTCACCCAGTCACTCACTCACCCAGTCAATCACTCACCCAGTCGCTCACTCACCTAGTCGCCTACTCACCCAGTCGATAACTCACGCATTCGCCCACTCACCCAGTCACTCACTCATCCAGTCACTCACCCACCCAGTCACTAACTCACCAGTCACTCACTCACCCAGTCACTCACTCACCAAGTCATCCATTCGTCCACTCACCCAGTCACTCACTCACCCAGTCGCCCACTCGCCCAGCCACTCACTCACCCAGTCACTCACTCACCCAGTCACTCACCCAGTCACTCACTCGCCCAGTAACTCACCCAATCATTCACTCGACCAGTCATTCACTCGCCCAGTCACTCACTCACCCAGTAACTCACTCACCCAGTCTCTCACCCAGTGTCTCACTCACTCAGTCACTCATCAAGTCACTCACTCACCCATTCACTCACTCACCCAGTCACTCACACACCCAGTGACTCATTCACCCAGTCAGTCACTCAACCAGTCACTCACCCCCCTTAGTCTCTCACTCACCCACTCACTTACCCAATCACGCACTCACCGAGTCACTCATTCACCCAGTCACTCACTCAACCAGTCACTCACTCAGTCACTCACTCACCCAGTCACTCACTCACCCAGTCACTCACTCAGTCACTCACTCACTCAGTCACTCACTCACCCAATCACTCACTCACTGAGTCACTTACTCACCCAGTCACTCAATCACCCAGTCTCCCACTCACTCACCCAGTCACTCACTCATACAGTCACTCACCCAGTCATTCACTCACCCAGTTGCCCACTCGCCCAGTCAATCACTCGCCCAGTCACTCACCCAGTCTCTCACTCACCCAGTCAGTCACTCACCCAATCACTCACTCGCCCTGTAATTCACTCGCCCAGTCAATCACTCACCCAGTCGCTCACTCACCTAGTCGCCCACTCACCCAGTCGCTCACTCACGCATTCGCCCACTCACCCAGTCACTCACTCATCTAGTCACTCACTCACCCAGTCACTAACTCACCAGTCACTCACTCACCCAGTCACTCACTCACCCAGTCACCCAGTCGCCCACTCACCCAGTCACTCACTCACCCAGTCACTCACTCACCCAGTCACTCACTCACCCAGTCACTCACTCGCCCAGTCACTCACCCAATCACTCACTCGCCCAGTCATTCACTCGCCCAGTCACTCACTCACCCAGTCACTCACTCACCCAGTCTCTCACCCAGTCTCTCACTCACTCACTCAACCATTCACTCACTCACCCAGTCACTCACCCAGTCACTCATTCACCCAGTCAGTCACTCAACCAGTCAATCACCCCCCCCTAGTCTCTCACTCACCCACTCACTTACCCAATCACGCACTCACCGAGTCACTCATTCACCCAGTCACTCACTCACCCAGTCACTCACTCAGTCACTCACTCACCCAGTCACTCACTCACCCAGTCACTCACTCAGTCACTCACTCACCCAGTGACTCACTCGCCCAGTCAATCACGCGACCAGTCACTCACTCACCCAGTCTCTCACTCACCCACCCAGTCACTCACTCATACAGTCACTCACCCAGTATCTCACTCACCCAGTCAGTCACTCACCCAATCACTCACTCTCCCAGTAATTCACTCGCCCAGTCAATCACTCACCCAGTCGCTCACTCACCTACTCGCCCACTCACCCAGTCGCTCACTCACGCATTCGCCCACTCACCCAGTCACTCACTCATCTAGTCATTCACTCACCCAGTCACTAACTCACCAGTCACTCACTCACCCAGTCACTCACTCACCCAATCACTCACCCAGTCACTCACTCGCCCAGTCACTCACCCAATCACTCACTCGCCCAGTCATTCACTCGCCCAGTCACTCACTCACCCAGTCACTCACTCACCCAGTCTCTCACCCAGTCTCTCACTCACTCACTCAACCATTCACTCACTCACCCAGTCACTCACCCAGTCACTCATTCACCCAGTCAGTTACTCAACCAGTCAATCACCCCCCCTAGTCTCGCACTCACCCACTCACTTACCCAATCACGCACTCACCGAGTCACTCATTCACCCAGTCACTCACTCACCCAGTCACTCACTCAGTCACTCACTCACCCAGTCACTCACTCACCCAGTCACTCACTCAGTCACTCACTCACTCAGTCACTCACTCACCCAATCACTCACTCACTGAGTCACTTTCTCACCCAGTCACTCACTCACCCAGTCTCTCACTCACTCACCCAGTCACTCACTCATATAGTCACTCACCCAGTCACTCACTCACCCAGTTGCCCACTCGCCCAATGACTCACTCGCCCAGTCAACCACTCGCCCAGTTACTCACCCAGTCTCTCACTCATCCAGTCTCTCTTTCACCCAGTCACTCACTCACCCAGTTACCTACTCACCCAGTCACTCATTCACCCAGTCAGTCACTCACCCAATCACTCACTCGCCCAGTTATTCACTCGCCCAGTCACTCACTCACCCAGTCACTCACTCACCCAGTCTCTCACCCAGCCTCTCACTCAGTCACTCACCCAGTCACTCACTCACCCATTCACTCACTCACCCAGTCACTCACTGAAGCAGTCACTCATTCATCCAGTCAGTCACTCAACCAGTCACTCACCCCTCCTAGTGTCTCACTCACCCACTCACTTACCCAATCACTCACTCACCGAGTCACTCATTCACCCAGTCACTCACTCACCCAGTCACTCACTCAGTCACTCACTCACCCAGTCACTTACTCACCCAGTCTCTCACTCACTCAGACACTCACTCACCCAGTTACTCGCTCACCCAGTTACTCACTCACCCAGTCACTCACTCACCCAGTCTCTCACTCACCCACCCAGTCACTCATTCATACAGTCACTCACCCAGTCACTCACTTAGCCAGTCTACCACTCAACCCGTCACTCACTCACCCAGTCTCTCACTCACCCAGTATCTCACTCACCCAGTCTCTCACTCACCCAGTCACTCACTCACCCAGTCAATCACTCACCCAGTCGCTCACTCACCTAGTCGCCCACTCACCCAGTCGCTCACTCACGCATTCGCCCACTCACCCAGTCACTCACTCATCCAGTCACTCACTCATCCAGTCACTAACTCACCAGTCACTCACTCACCCAGTAACTCACTCACCCAGTCACCCAGTTGCCCACTCACCCAGTCACTCACTCACCCAGTCGCCCACTCGCCCAGTCACTCACTCACCCAGTCACTCACTCACCCAGTCACTCACCCAGTCACTCACTCGCCCAGTCACTCACCCAATCACTCACTCGCCCAGTCATTCAGTCGCCCAGTCACTCACTCACCCAGTCACCCAGTCGCCCTCTCACCCAGTCACTCACTCACCCAGTCGCCCACTTGCCCAGTCACTCACCCAGTCTCTCACTCACTCAGTCACTCACCCAGTCACTAACTCACCAGTCACTCACTCACCCAGTCACTCACTCACCCAGTCACTCACCCAGTCACTCACTCGCCCAGTCACTCACCCAATCACTCACTCGCCCAGTCATTCACTCGCCCAGTCACTCACTCACCCAGTCACTCACTCACCCAGCCTCTCACCCAGTCTCTCACTCACTCACTCAACCATTCACTCACTCACCCAGTCACTCAACCAGTCACTCATTCACCCAGTCAGTCACTCAACCAGTCAATCACCCCCCCTAGTCTCGCACTCACCCACTCACTTACCCAATCACGCACTCACCGAGTCACTCATTCACCCAGTCACTCACTCACCCAGTCACTCACTCAGTCACTCACTCACCCAGTCACTCACTCACCCAGTCACTCACTCAGTCACTCACTCACTCAGTCACTCACTCACCCAATCACTCACTCACTGAGTCACTTTCTCACCCAGTCACTCACTCACCCAGTCTCTCACTCACTCACCCAGTCACTCACTCATATAGTCACTCACCCAGTCACTCACTCACCCAGTTGCCCACTCGCCCAGTGACTCACTCGCCCAGTCAACCACTCGCCCAGTCACTCACCCAGTCTCTCACTCATCCAGTCTCTCTTTCACCCAGGCACTCACTCACCCAGTTACCTACTCACCCAGTCACTCATTCACCCAGTCAGTCACTCACCCAATCACTCACTCGCCCAGTTATTCACTCGCCCAGTCACTCACTCACCCAGTCACTCACTCACCCAGTCTCTCACCCAGTCTCTCACTCAGTCACTCACCCAGTCACTCACTCACCCATTCACTCACTCACCCAGTCACTCACTGACGCAGTCACTCATTCATCCAGTCAGTCACTCAACCAGTCACTCACCCCCCCTAGTGTCTCACTCACCCACTCACTTACCCAATCACTCACTCACCGAGTCACTCATTCACCCAGTCACTCACTCACCCAGTCACTCACTCAGTCACTCACTCACCCAGTCACTTACTCACCCAGTCTCTCACTCACTCAGACACTCACTCACCCAGTTACTCGCTCACCCAGTTACTCACTCACCCAGTCACTCACTCACCCAGTCTCTCACTCACCCACCCAGTCACTCATTCATACAGTCACTCACCCAGTCACTCACTCACCCAGTCTCTCACTCAACCAGTATCTCACTCACCCAGTCTCTCACTCACCCAGTCACTCACTCACCCAGTCAATCACTCACCCAGTCGCTCACTCACCTAGTCGCCCACTCACCCAGTCGCTCACTCACGCATTCGCCCACTCACCCAGTCACTCACTGATCCAGTCACTCACTCATCCAGTCACTAACTCACCAGTCACTCACTAACCCAGTAACTCACTCACCCAGTCACCCAGTTGCCCACTCACCCAGTCACTCACTCACCCAGTCGCCCACTCGCCCAGTCACTCACTCACCCAGTCACTCACTCACCCAGTCACTCACCCAGTCACTCACTCGCCCAGTCACTCACCCAATCACTCACTCGCCCAGTCATTCACTCGCCCAGTCACTCACTCACCCAGTCACCCAGTCGCCCTCTCACCCAGTCACTCACTCACCCAGTCGCCCACTTGCCCAGTCACTCACCCAGTCTCTCACTCACTCAGTCACTCACCCAGTCACTCACTCACCCATTCACTCACTCACCCAGTCACTCACTCACCCAGTCACTCATTGACCCAGTCAGTCACTCAACCAGACACTCACCCCCCCTAGTCTCTCACTCACCCACTCACTTACCCAATCACTCACTCACCGAGTCACTCATTCCCCCAGTCACTCACTCACCCAGTCACTCACTCAGTCACTCACTCACCCAGTCACTCACTCACGCAGTCTCTCACTCACTCAGTCACTCACTCACCCAATCACTCACTCACTGAGTCACATACTCACCCAGTAACTCACTCACCCAGTCTCTCACTCACTCACCCAGTCACTCACTCATACAGTCACTCACCCAGTCACTCACTCACCCAGTTGCCCACTCGCCCAGTGACTCACTCTCCCAGTGACTCATTCGCCCAGTCAATCACTCGCCCAGTCACTGACCCCGTCTCTCACCCAGTCTCTCACTCACCCAGTAACTCACTCACCCCGTCACTCACTCATCCAGTCTCTCACTCACCCAATCACTCACTCACCCAGTTACCTACTCACCCAGTCACTCATTCACCCAGTCAGTCACTCACCCAATCACTCACTCGCCCAGTTATTCACTCGCCCAGTCACTCACTCACCCAGACTCTCACCCAGTCTCTCACTCACTCAGTCACTCACCCAGTCACTCACTCACCCATTCACTTACTCACCCAGTCACTCACTCACCCAGTCACTCACTCACCCAGTCTCTCACTCACCCACCCAGTCACTCATTCATACAGTCACTCACCCAGTCACTCACTTAGCCAGTCTACCACTCAACCCGTCACTCACTCACCCAGTCTCTCACTCACCCAGTATCTCACTCACCCAGTCTCTCACTCACCCAGTCACTCACTCACCCAGTCAATCACTCACCCAGTCGCTCACTCACCTAGTCGCCCACTCACCCAGTCGCTCACTCACGCATTCGCCCACTCACCCAGTCACTCACTCATCCAGTCACTCACTCATCCAGTCACTAACTCACCAGTCACTCACTCACCCAGTAACTCACTCACCCAGTCACCCAGTTGCCCACTCACCCAGTCACTCACTCACCCAGTCGCCCACTCGCCCAGTCACTCACTCACCCAGTCACTCACTCACCCAGTCACTCACCCAGTCACTCACTCGCCCAGTCACTCACCCAATCACTCACTCGCCCAGTCATTCAGTCGCCCAGTCACTCACTCACACAGTCACCCAGTCGCCCTCTCACCCAGTCACTCACTCACCCAGTCGCCCACTTGCCCAGTCACTCACCCAGTCTCTCACTCACTCAGTCACTCACCCAGTCACTAACTCACCAGTCACTCACTCACCCAGTCACTCACTCACCCAGTCACTCACCCAGTCACTCACTCGCCCAGTCACTCACCCAATCACTCACTCGCCCAGTCATTCACTCGCCCAGTCACTCACTCACCCAGTCACTCACTCACCCAGCCTCTCACCCAGTCTCTCACTCACTCACTCAACCATTCACTCACTCACCCAGTCACTCAACCAGTCACTCATTCACCCAGTCAGTCACTCAACCAGTCAATCACCCCCCCTAGTCTCGCACTCACCCACTCACTTACCCAATCACGCACTCACCGAGTCACTCATTCACCCAGTCACTCACTCAACCAGTCACTCACTCAGTCACTCACTCACCCAGTCACTCACTCACCCAGTCACTCACTCAGTCACTCACTCACTCAGTCACTCACTCACCCAATCACTCACTCACTGAGTCACTTTCTCACCCAGTCACTCACTCACCCAGTCTCTCACTCACTCACCCAGTCACTCACTCATATAGTCACTCACCCAGTCACTCACTCACCCAGTTGCCCACTCGCCCAGTGACTCACTCGCCCAGTCAACCACTCGCCCAGTCACTCACCCAGTCTCTCACTCATCCAGTCTCTCTTTCACCCAGGCACTCACTCACCCAGTTACCTACTCACCCAGTCACTCATTGACCCAGTCAGTCACTCACCCAATCACTCACTCGCCCAGTTATTCACTCGCCCAGTCACTCACTCACCCAGTCACTCACTCACCCAGTCTCTCACCCAGTCTCTCACTCAGTCACTCACCCAGTCACTCACTCACCCATTCACTCACTCACCCAGTCACTCACTGACGCAGTCACTCATTCATCCAGTCAGTCACTCAACCAGTCACTCACCCCCCCTAGTGTCTCACTCACCCACTCACTTACCCAATCACTCACTCACCGAGTCACTCATTCACCCAGTCACTCACTCACCCAGTCACTCACTCAGTCACTCACTCACCCAGTCACTTACTCACCCAGTCTCTCACTCACTCAGACACTCACTCACCCAGTTACTCGCTCACCCAGTTACTCACTCACCCAGTCACTCACTCACCCAGTCTCTCACTCACCCACCCAGTCACTCATTCATACAGTCACTCACCCAGTCACTCACTCACCCAGTCTCTCACTCAACCAGTATCTCACTCACCCAGTCTCTCACTCACCCAGTCACTCACTCACCCAGTCAATCACTCACCCAGCCGCTCACTCACCTAGTCGCCCACTCACCCAGTCGCTCACTCACGCATTCGCCCACTCACCCAGTCACTCACTCATCCAGTCACTCACTCATCCAGTCACTAACTCACCAGTCACTCACTCACCCAGTAACTCACTCACCCAGTCACCCAGTTGCCCACTCACCCAGTCACTCACTCACCCAGTCGCCCACTCGCCCAGTCACTCACTCACCCAGTCACTCACTCACCCAGTCACTCACCCAGTCACTCACTCGCCCAGTCACTCACCCAATCACTCACTCGCCCAGTCATTCACTCGCCCAGTCACTCACTCACCCAGTCACCCAGTCGCCCTCTCACCCAGTCACTCACTCACCCAGTCGCCCACTTGCCCAGTCACTCACCCAGTCTCTCACTCACTCAGTCACTCACCCAGTCACTCACTCACCCATTCACTCACTCACCCAGTCACTCACTCACCCAGTCACTCATTGACCCAGTCAGTCACTCAACCAGACACTCACCCCCCCTAGTCTCTCACTCACCCACTCACTTACCCAATCACTCACTCACCGAGTCACTCATTCCCCCAGTCACTCACTCACCCAGTCACTCACTCAGTCACTCACTCACCCAGTCACTCACTCACGCAGTCTCTCACTCACTCAGTCACTCACTCACCCAATCACTCACTCACTGAGTCACATACTCACCCAGTAACTCACTCACCCAGTCTCTCACTCACTCACCCAGTCACTCACTCATACAGTCACTCACCCAGTCACTCACTCACCCAGTTGCCCACTCGCCCAGTGACTCACTCTCCCAGTGACTCATTCGCCCAGTCAATCACTCGCCCAGTCACTCACCCCGTCTCTCACCCAGTCTCTCACTCACCCAGTAACTCACTCACCCCGTCACTCACTCATCCAGTCTCTCACTCACCCAATCACTCACTCACCCAGTTACCTACTCACCCAGTCACTCATTCACCCAGTCAGTCACTCACCCAATCACTCACTCGCCCAGTTATTCACTCGCCCAGTCACTCACTCACCCAGACTCTCACCCAGTCTCTCACTCACTCAGTCACTCACCCAGTCACTCACTCACCCATTCACTTACTCACCCAGTCACTCACTCACCCAGTCACTCATTCAACCAGTCAGTCACTCACCAAGTCACTCACCCCCCCTAGTCTCTCACTCACCCACTCACTTACGCAATCACTCACTCACCGTGTCACTCATTCACCCAGTCACTCACTCACACAGTCACTCACTCACACAGTCACTCACTCACCCTCACTCACTCACATAGTTAATCACTCGCCCAGTCACTCACCCAGTCTCTCACCCTGTCTCTCACTCACCCAGTCACTCACTCACTCAGTCACTCACTCACCCAGTCACTCACCCCCTCTAGTATCTCACTCACCCAGTCTCTCACTCACTCAGTCACTCACCCAGTCACTCACTCACCCAATCACTCACTCACCGAGTCACTCATTCACCCAGTCACTCACTCACCCAGTCACTCACCCAGTCACTCACTCACACAGTCACTCACTCACCCAGACACTCGATCACCCAGTCACTCACTCACCCAGTCGCTCACTCACTCACTCACCCAGTCACTTACTCACCCAGTCACTTCCTCACCCAGTCACTCACCCAGTCAGTCACTCACCCAGTCTCCCACTTACCCAGTCTCTCACTCACCCAGTCACTTATTCACCCAGTCACTCACCCAGTCTCTCACTCACTCAGTCACTCAGCAAGTCACTCACTCACCAAGTTTCTCACTCACCCAGTCACTCAACGAGTCTCTCACTCACTCAGTCCCTCACCAAGTCACTCACTCACCCAGTCTCTCACTCACCCAGTCTCTCACTTTCCCAGTCTCTCACTCACCCAGTCTCTCACTCACCCAGTCAATCACTCACCCAGTCACTCACCCAGTCAATCACTCACCCAATCACTCACTCACCGAGTCACTCATTCACCCAGTCACTCACTCACCCAGTCACTCACTCAACGAGTCACTCATTCACACAGTCACTCACTCACCCAGTGTCTCACTCACCCAGTCACTCACTCACCCCGTCACTCACTCACCGAGTCACTCACTCAGCCAGTCTCTCACTCACCCATTCTGTCACTCACTCAGACACTCACTCACCAAGTATCTCACTCACTCAGTCACTCACTCATCCAGTAACTCACTCACTCAGTCACTCACTCACCCAGTCTCTCACTCACCCTGTCTCTCACTCACCCATTCTCTCACTCACTCACTCACCCAGTCACTCACCCAGTCACTCACTCACCCAGTCTCTCACTCACCCAGTCTCCCACTCACCCAGTCACTCACTCGCCCAGCCTCCCACTCACCCAGTCACTCACTCACCCAGTCACTCACTCACCCAGTCACTCACACACCCAGTCACTCACCCAGTCTCTCACTTACTCAGTCACTCACCCAGTCACTCACTCACCCAGTCTCTCACTCACCCAGTCACTCACTCACCCAGCCTCTCACTCACCCAGTCACTCACCCAGTCACTCACTCACCCAGTCACTCACTCTCCCAGTCTCTTACTCACCCAGTCACTCACTCACCCAGTCACTCACCCACCCAGTCTCTCACTCATCCAGTCACTCACTCACCCAGAAACTCACCCAGTCACTCACCCAATAACTCACTCACCCAGTCTCGCACTCACCCAGTCTCTCACTCACGCAGTCACTCACTCACAAAATAACTCACTCACCCAGTCTCTCACTCACCCAGTCACTCACCCAGTCACTCACTCACCAAGTCACTCACTCACCCAATCACTCACTCGCCGAGTCACTCATTCACCCAGTCACTCACTCACTCACTCAGTCACTCACTCACCCAGTCACTCGTTCATCCATTCACTCACCCAGTCAGACACTCACCCAGTCTCTCACTCACCCAGTCTCTCACTCACTCACCCAGTCACTCAATCATACAGTCACTCACCCTGTCACTCACTCACCCAGTCTACCACTCACCAGTCACTCACTCACCCAGTCACTCACTCACCCATTCACTCACCCAGTCTCTCACTCACCCAGTCACTCACTCACCCAGTCACTCACACACCCAGTCACTCACCCAGTCGCTCACTCACTCAGTCACTCACCAAGTCACTCACTCACAAAGTCTCTCACTCACCCAGTCTCTCACTGACCCAGTCACTCACTCATCCAGTCATTCACTCACCCAGTCACTCACTCACCCAGTCACTCACTCACTCAGTCACTCAATCACCCAGTCACTCACCCAGTCTCTCACTCACCCAGTCACTCAGCCAGTCACTCACTTACTCAGTCTCTCACTCACAGTCTCTGACTCACCCAGTCACTCACTCACCCAGTCATTCCCTCACCCAGTCACCCAGTCACCCACTCACCCAGTCGCTCACTCATCCAGACGCTCACTCGCCCAGTCACTCACTCACCTAGAAACTCACTCACCCAGTCACTTACTCAGCCAGTCTCTCACTCCCTCAGTCACTCACTCACCCAGTCACTCACTCACCCAGTCTCTCACTCACTCAGTCACTCACTCACCCAGTCACTCACTCTACCAGTCTCTTACTCACCCAGTCACTCACTCACCCAGTCACTCACCCACCCAGTCTCTCACTCATCCAGTCACTCACTCACCCAGAAACTCACCCAGTCACTCAGCCAATAACTCACTCACCCAGTCTCTCACTCACCCAGTCTCTCACTCGCGCAGTCACTCACTCACAAAATAACTCACTCACCCAGTCTCTCACTCACCCAGTCACTCACCCAGTCACTCACTCACCAAGTCACTCACTCACCCAATCACTCACTCACCGAGTCACTCATTCACCCAGTCACTCACTCACTCACTCAGTCACTCACTCAGTCACTCACTCACCCAGTCACTCACTCACCCAGTCTCTCACTCACTCAGTCACTCACTCACCCAGTCACTCGTTCATCCATTCACTCACTCACCCAGTCAGACACTCACCCAGCCTCTCACTCACCCAGGCTCTCACTCACTCACCCAGTCACTCAATCATACAGTCACTCACCCTGTCACTCACTCACCCAGTCTACCACTCACCAGTCACTCACTCACCCAGTCACTCACTCACCCATTCACTCACCCAGTCTCTCACTCACCCAGTCACTCACTCACCCAGTCACTCACACACCCAGTCACTCACCCAGTCGCTCACTCACTCAGTCACTCACCAAGTCACTCACTCACAAAGTCTCTCACTCACCCAGTCTCTCACTGACCCAGTCACTCACTCATCCAGTCATTCACTCACCCAGTCACTCACTCACCCAGTCACTCACTCACTCAGTCACTCAATCACCCAGTCACTCACCCAGTCTCTCACTCACCAAGTCACTCAGCCAGTCACTCACTTACTCAGTCTCTCACTCACAGTCTCTGACTCACCCAGTCACTCACTCACCCAGTCATTCCCTCACCCAGTCACCCACTCACCCAGTCGCTCACTCATCCAGTCGCTCACTCGCCCAGTCACTCACTCACCTAGAAACTCACTCACCCAGTCACTTACTCAGCCAGTCTCTCACTCCCTCAGTCACTCACTCACCCAGTCACTCACTCACCCAGTCTCTCACTCACTCAGTCACTCACTCACCCAGTCACTCCTTCATCCATTCACTCACTCACCCAGTCAGACACTCACCCAGTCTCTCACTCACCCAGTCTCTCACTCACTCACCCAGTCACTCACTCATACAGTCACTCACCCTGTCACTCACTCACCCAGTCTACCACTCACCAGTCTCTCACTCACCCAGTCACTCACTCACCCAGTCACCCACTCACCCAGTCACTCACTCACCCACTCTCTCACTCGACCAGTCACTCACGCAGGCTCTCACTCACCCAGTTAATCACTCATCCAGTCAGTCACTCACCCAGTCACTCACTCACCCAGTCACTCACTCACTCAGTCACTCAATCACCCATTCACTCACCCAGTCACTCACTCACCCAGTCACTCACTCACCCAGTCACCCACTCACCCAGTCGCTCACTCATCCAGTCGCTCACTCACCCAGTCACTCACTCACCCAATCACTCACTCGCCCAGTAACTCAATCGCCCAGGCACTCACTTACCCAGTCACTCATTCGCCCAGTCACTCACTCAACGAGTCACTCATTCACCCAGTCACTCACTCACCCAGTGTCTCACTCACTCAGTCACTCACTCACCCAGTCACTCACTCACCCAGTCACTCACTCAGCCAGTCTCTCACTCACCCATTCTGTCACTCACTCAGACACTCACTCACCAAGTCTCTCACTCACTCAGTCACTCACTCACCCAGTAACTCACTCACTCAGTCACTTACTCACCCAGTCTCTCACTCACCCAGTCTCTCACTCACCCATTCTCTCACTCACTCACTCACCCAGTCACTCACCCAGTCACTCACTCACCCAGTCTCTCACTCACCCAGTCTCCCACTCACCCAGTCACTCACTCACCCAGCCTCCCACTCACCCAGTCACTCACTCACCCAGTCACTCACTCACCCAGTCACTCACACACCCAGTCACTCACCCAGTCTCTCACTTACTCAATCACTCACCCAGTCACTCACTTACCCAGTCTATCACTCACCCAGTCACTCACTCACCCAGCCTCTCACTCACCCAATCACTCACCCAGTCACTCACTCACCCAGTCACTCACTCTCCCAGTCTCTTACTCACCCATTCACTCACTCACCCAGTCACTCACCCATTCACTCACTCACCCAGAAACTCACCCAGTCACTCACCCAATAACTCACTCACCCAGTCTCTCACTCACCCAGTCACTCACTCACAAAAAACTCACTCACCCAGTCTCTCACTCACCCAGTCACTCATCCAGTCACTCACTCACCAAGTCACTCACTCACTCAATCACTCACTCACCGAGTCACTCATTCACCCAGTCACTCACTCACTCAGTCACTCACTCAATCACTCACTCACCCAGTTACTCACTCACCCAGTCTCTCACTCACTCAGTCACTCACTCACCCAGTCACTCGTTCATCCATTCACTCACTCACCCATTCAGACACTAACCCAGTCTCTCACTCACCCAGTCTCTCACTCACTCACCCAGTCACTCAATCATACAGTCACTCACCCTGTCACTCACTCATCCATTCTACCACTCACCAGTCACTCACTCACCCAGTCACTCACTAACCCAGTCTATAACTCACCCAGTCTCTCACTCACTCACTCACCCAGTCACTCACTCACACAGTCACTCACCCAGTTACTCACTCACCCAGTCACGAACTCACACAGTCACTCACTCACCCAGCCACTCACTCACACAATCACTCAACCAGCCTCTGACTCACCCAGTCACTCACTCACCCAGTTACTCACTCACCCAGTTTCCCACTCACCCATTCGCTCACTCACCCAGTCGCCCACTCGCCCAGTCACTCACTAACCCAGTCACTCACTCACCCAGTCACTCAATCACCCAGTCACTCACTCGCCCAGTTACTCACTCACCCAGTCACTCACTCACCCAGTTACCTACTCACCCAGTCACTCACTCACCCAGTCTCTCACTCACTCAGTCACTCACTCACCCAATCACTCACTCACCGAGTCACTCATTCACACAGTCACTCACTCACCCAGTCACTCACTCATACAGTCACTCACCCAGTCACTCACTCACCCAGTCTCCCACTCAACCAGTCACTGACTCAACCGGTCACTCACTCACCCAGTCTCTCACTCACCCAGTAACTCACACACCCAGTCACTGACCCAGTCTCTCACTCACCAAGACTCTCACTCACCCAGTCTCTCACTCACTCAGTCACACACTCACCCAGTTACCCACTCACCCAGTCACTCACTCACCCAGTCTACCACTCACCCAGTCACTCATCCAGTCTCTCACTCACCCAATCACTCATTCACCGAGTCACTCATTCACCCAGTCACTCACTCACCCAGTTTCTCACTTAGTCACTCACTCACCCAGTCACTCACTCACCCAATCACTCAATCACCAAGTCTCTTACTCACCCATTCTATCACTTACTCACCCAGTCACTCACTCAGACACTCACTCACCCAGTCTCCCACTCACCCAGTCACTCACTCACCCAGTCTCTCACTCACCCAGTCAATCACTCACCCAGTCACTCACCAATTCACTAACTCACCAATTCTTTCACTCACCCAGTCTCTCACTCACTCAGTCACTCACTCACTCAGTCACTCACTCGCCCAGTCACTCACTCACCCAGTCACTCACTCACCCAGTTATCTACTCACCCAGTCACTCATTCACCCAGTCAGTCACTCAGTCAGTCGCTCACTCATCCAGTCACTCACACCCCGTAGTCTCTCACTCACCCAGTCTCTCACTCACCCAGACACTCACCCATTTACTCACTCACCCATCCACTCACTCACCGATTCACTCACTCACCCAGTTACCTACTCACCCAGTCACTCACTCACCCCGTCTCTCACTCACTCAGTCACTCACTCACCCAATCACTGACTCACCGAGTCACTCATTCACCCAGTCACTCACTCACCCATTCACTCACTCACCCAGTCACTCACTGACGCAGTCACTCATTCATCCAGTCAGTCACTCAACCAGTCACTCACCCCCCCTAGTGTCTCACTCACCCACTCACTTACCCAATCACTCACTCACCGAGTCACTCATTCACCCAGTCACTCACTCACCCAGTCACTCACTCAGTCACTCACTCACCCAGTCACTTACTCACCCAGTCTCTCACTCACTCAGACACTCACTCACCCAGTTACTCGCTCACCCAGTTACTCACTCACCCAGTCACTCACTCACCCAGTCTCTCACTCACCCACCCAGTCACTCATTCATACAGTCACTCACCCAGTCACTCACTTAGCCAGTCTACCACTCAACCCGTCACTCACTCACCCAGTCTCTCACTCACCCAGTATCTCACTCACCCAGTCTCTCACTCACCCAGTCACTCACTCACCCAGTCAATCACTCACCCAGTCGCTCACTCACCTAGTCGCCCTCTCACCCAGTCGCTCACTCACGCATTCGCCCACTCACCCAGTCACTCACTCATCCAGTCACTCACTCATCCAGTCACTAACTCACCAGTCACTCACTCACCCAGTAACTCACTCACCCAGTCACCCAGTTGCCCACTCACCCAGTCACTCACTCACCCAGTCGCCCACTCGCCCAGTCACTCACTCACCCAGTCACTCACTCACCCAGTCACTCACCCAGTCACTCACTCGCCCAGTCACTCACCCAATCACTCACTCGCCCAGTCATTCAGTCGCCCAGTCACTCACTCACCCAGTCACCCAGTCGCCCTCTCACCCAGTCACTCACTCACCCAGTCGCCCACTTGCCCAGTCACTCACCCAGTCTCTCACTCACTCAGTCACTCACCCAGTCACTAACTCACCAGTCACTCACTCACCCAGTCACTCACTCACCCAGTCACTCACCCAGTCACTCACTCGCCCAGTCACTCACCCAATCACTCACTCGCCCAGTCATTCACTCGCCCAGTCACTCACTCACCCAGTCACTCACTCACCCAGCCTCTCACCCAGTCTCTCACTCACTCACTCAACCATTCACTCACTCACCCAGTCACTCAACCAGTCACTCATTCACCCAGTCAGTCACTCAACCAGTCAATCACCCCCCCTAGTCTCGCACTCACCCACTCACTTACCCAATCACGCACTCACCGAGTCACTCATTCACCCAGTCACTCACTCACCCAGTCACTCACTCAGTCACTCACTCACCCAGTCACTCACTCACCCAGTCACTCACTCAGTCACTCACTCACTCAGTCACTCACTCACCCAATCACTCACTCACTGAGTCACTTTCTCACCCAGTCACTCACTCACCCAGTCTCTCACTCACTCACCCAGTCACTCACTCATATAGTCACTCACCCAGTCACACACTCACCCAGTTACCCACTCACCCAGTCACTCACTCACCCAGTCTACCACTCACCCAGTCACTCATCCAGTCTCTCACTCACCCAATCACTCATTCACCGAGTCACTCATTCACCCAGTCACTCACTCACCCAGTTTCTCACTTAGTCACTCACTCACCCAGTCACTCACTCACCCAATCACTCAATCACCAAGTCTCTTACTCACCCATTCTATCACTTACTCACCCAGTCACTCACTCAGACACTCACTCACCCAGTCTCCCACTCACCCAGTCACTCACTCACCCAGTCTCTCACTCACCCAGTCAATCACTCACCCAGTCACTCACCAATTCACTAACTCACCAATTCTTTCACTCACCCAGTCTCTCACTCACTCAGTCACTCACTCACTCAGTCACTCACTCGCCCAGTCACTCACTCACCCAGTCACTCACTCACCCAGTTATCTACTCACCCAGTCACTCATTCACCCAGTCAGTCACTCAGTCAGTCGCTCACTCATCCAGTCACTCACACCCCGTAGTCTCTCACTCACCCAGTCTCTCACTCACCCAGACACTCACCCATTTACTCACTCACCCATCCACTCACTCACCGATTCACTCACTCACCCAGTTACCTACTCACCCAGTCACTCACTCACCCCGTCTCTCACTCACTCAGTCACTCACTCACCCAATCACTGACTCACCGAGTCACTCATTCACCCAGTCACTCACTCACCCATTCACTCACTCACCCAGTCACTCACTGACGCAGTCACTCATTCATCCAGTCAGTCACTCAACCAGTCACTCACCCCCCCTAGTGTCTCACTCACCCACTCACTTACCCAATCACTCACTCACCGAGTCACTCATTCACCCAGTCACTCACTCACCCAGTCACTCACTCAGTCACTCACTCACCCAGTCACTTACTCACCCAGTCTCTCACTCACTCAGACACTCACTCACCCAGTTACTCGCTCACCCAGTTACTCACTCACCCAGTCACTCACTCACCCAGTCTCTCACTCACCCACCCAGTCACTCATTCATACAGTCACTCACCCAGTCACTCACTTAGCCAGTCTACCACTCAACCCGTCACTCACTCACCCAGTCTCTCACTCACCCAGTATCTCACTCACCCAGTCTCTCACTCACCCAGTCACTCACTCACCCAGTCAATCACTCACCCAGTCGCTCACTCACCTAGTCGCCCTCTCACCCAGTCGCTCACTCACGCATTCGCCCACTCACCCAGTCACTCACTCATCCAGTCACACACTCATCCAGTCACTAACTCACCAGTCACTCACTCACCCAGTAACTCACTCACCCAGTCACCCAGTTGCCCACTCACCCAGTCACTCACTCACCCAGTCGCCCACTCGCCCAGTCACTCACTCACCCAGTCACTCACTCACCCAGTCACTCACCCAGTCACTCACTCGCCCAGTCACTCACCCAATCACTCACTCGCCCAGTCATTCAGTCGCCCAGTCACTCACTCACCCAGTCACCCAGTCGCCCTCTCACCCAGTCACTCACTCACCCAGTCGCCCACTTGCCCAGTCACTCACCCAGTCTCTCACTCACTCAGTCACTCACCCAGTCACTAACTCACCAGTCACTCACTCACCCAGTCACTCACTCACCCAGTCACTCACCCAGTCACTCACTCGCCCAGTCACTCACCCAATCACTCACTCGCCCAGTCATTCACTCGCCCAGTCACTCACTCACCCAGTCACTCACTCACCCAGCCTCTCACCCAGTCTCTCACTCACTCACTCAACCATTCACTCACTCACCCAGTCACTCAACCAGTCACTCATTCACCCAGTCAGTCACTCAACCAGTCAATCACCCCCCCTAGTCTCGCACTCACCCACTCACTTACCCAATCACGCACTCACCGAGTCACTCATTCACCCAGTCACTCACTCACCCAGTCACTCACTCAGTCACTCACTCACCCAGTCACTCACTCACCCAGTCACTCACTCAGTCACTCACTCACTCAGTCACTCACTCACCCAATCACTCACTCACTGAGTCACTTTCTCACCCAGTCACTCACTCACCCAGTCTCTCACTCACTCACCCAGTCACTCACTCATATAGTCACTCACCCAGTCACTCACTCACCCAGTTGCCCACTCGCCCAGTGACTCACTCGCCCAGTCAACCACTCGCCCAGTCACTCACCCAGTCTCTCACTCATCCAGTCTCTCTTTCACCCAGGCACTCACTCACCCAGTTACCTACTCACCCAGTCACTCATTCACCCAGTCAGTCACTCACCCAATCACTCACTCGCCCAGTTATTCACTCGCCCAGTCACTCACTCACCCAGTCACTCACTCACCCAGTCTCTCACCCAGTCTCTCACTCAGTCACTCACCCAGTCACTCACTCACCCATTCACTCACTCACCCAGTCACTCACTGACGCAGTCACTCATTCATCCAGTCAGTCACTCAACCAGTCACTCACCCCCCCTAGTGTCTCACTCACCCACTCACTTACCCAATCACTCACTCACCGAGTCACTCATTCACCCAGTCACTCACTCACCCAGTCACTCACTCAGTCACTCACTCACCCAGTCACTTACTCACCCAGTCTCTCACTCACTCAGACACTCACTCACCCAGTTACTCGCTCACCCAGTTACTCACTCACCCAGTCACTCACTCACCCAGTCTCTCACTCACCCACCCAGTCACTCATTCATACAGTCACTCACCCAGTCACTCACTCACCCAGTCTCTCACTCAACCAGTATCTCACTCACCCAGTCTCTCACTCACCCAGTCACTCACTCACCCAGTCAATCACTCACCCAGTCGCTCACTCACCTAGTCGCCCACTCACCCAGTCGCTCACTCACGCATTCGCCCACTCACCCAGTCACTCACTCATCCAGTCACTCACTCATCCAGTCACTAACTCACCAGTCACTCACTCACCCAGTAACTCACTCACCCAGTCACCCAGTTGCCCACTCACCCAGTCACTCACTCACCCAGTCGCCCACTCGCCCAGTCACTCACTCACCCAGTCACTCACTCACCCAGTCACTCACCCAGTCACTCACTCGCCCAGTCACTCACCCAATCACTCACTCGCCCAGTCATTCACTCACCCAGTCACTCACTCACCCAGTCACCCAGTCGCCCTCTCACCCAGTCACTCACTCACCCAGTCGCCCACTTGCCCAGTCACTCACCCAGTCTCTCACTCACTCAGTCACTCACCCAGTCACTCACTCACCCATTCACTCACTCACCCAGTCACTCACTCACCCAGTCACTCATTGACCCAGTCAGTCACTCAACCAGACACTCACCCCCCCTAGTCTCTCACTCACCCACGCACTTACCCAATCACTCACTCACCGAGTCACTCATTCCCCCAGTCACTCACTCACCCAGTCACTCACTCAGTCACTCACTCACCCAGTCACTCACTCACGCAGTCTCTCACTCACTCAGTCACTCACTCACCCAATCACTCACTCACTGAGTCACATACTCACCCAGTAACTCACTCACCCAGTCTCTCACTCACTCACCCAGTCACTCACTCATACAGTCACTCACCCAGTCACTCACTCACCCAGTTGCCCACTCGCCCAGTGACTCACTCTCCCAGTGACTCATTCGCCCAGTCAATCACTCGCCCAGTCACTCACCCCGTCTCTCACCCAGTCTTTCACTCACCCAGTAACTCACTCACCCCGTCACTCACTCATCCAGTCTCTCACTCACCCAATCACTCACTCACCCAGTTACCTACTCACCCAGTCACTCATTCACCCAGTCAGTCACTCACCCAATCACTCACTCGCCCAGTTATTCACTCGCCCAGTCACTCACTCACCCAGACTCTCACCCAGTCTCTCACTCACTCAGTCACTCACCCAGTCACTCACTCACCCATTCACTTACTCACCCAGTCACTCACTCACCCAGTCACTCATTCAACCAGTCAGTCACTCACCAAGTCACTCACGCCCCCTAGTCTCTCACTCACCCACTCACTTACGCAATCACTCACTCACCGTGTCACTCATTCACCCAGTCACTCACTCACACAGTCACTCACTCACACAGTCACTCACTCACCCTCACTCACTCACATAGTTAATCACTCGCCCAGTCACTCACCCAGTCTCTCACCCTGTCTCTCACTCACCCAGTCACTCACTCACTCAGTCACTCACTCACCCAGTCACTCACCCCCTCTAGTATCTCACTCACCCAGTCTCTCACTCACTCAGTCACTCACCCAGTCACTCACTCACCCAATCACTCACTCACCGAGTCACTCATTCACCCAGTCACTCACTCACCCAGTCACTCACCCAGTCACTCACTCACACAGTCACTCACTCACCCAGACACTCGATCACCCAGTCACTCACTCACCCAGTCGCTCACTCACTCACTCACCCAGTCACTTACTCACCCAGTCACTTCCTCACCCAGTCACTCACCCAGTCAGTCACTCACCCAGTCTCCCACTTACCCAGTCTCTCACTCACCCAGTCACTTATTCACCCAGTCACTCACCCAGTCTCTCACTCACTCAGTCACTCAGCAAGTCACTCACTCACCAAGTTTCTCACTCACCCAGTCACTCAACGAGTCTCTCACTCACTCAGTCCCTCACCAAGTCACTCACTCACCCAGTCTCTCATTCACCCAGTCTCTCACTTTCCCAGTCTCTCACTCACCCAGTCACTCACTCACCCAGTCAATCACTCACCCAGTCACTCACCCAGTCAATCACTCACCCAATCACTCACTCACCGAGTCACTCATTCACCCAGTCACTCACTCACCCAGTCACTCACTCAACGAGTCACTCATTCACACAGTCACTCACTCACCCAGTGTCTCACTCACCCAGTCACTCACTCACCCCGTCACTCACTCACCGAGTCACTCACTCAGCCAGTCTCTCACTCACCCATTCTGTCACTCACTCAGACACTCACTCACCAAGTATCTCACTCACTCAGTCACTCACTCATCCAGTAACTCACTCACTCAGTCACTCACTCACCCAGTCTCTCACTCACCCTGTCTCTCACTCACCCATTCTCTCACTCACTCACTCACCCAGTCACTCACCCAGTCACTCACTCACCCAGTCTCTCACTCACCCAGTCTCCCACTCACCCAGTCACTCACTCGCCCAGCCTCCCACTCACCCAGTCACTCACTCACCCAGTCACTCACTCACCCAGTCACTCACACACCCAGTCACTCACCCAGTCTCTCACTTACTCAGTCACTCACCCTGTCACTCACTCACCCAGTCTCTCACTCACCCAGTCACTCACTCACCCAGCCTCTCACTCACCCAGTCACTCACCCAGTCACTCACTCACCCAGTCACTCACTCTCCCAGTCTCTTACTCACCCAGTCACTCACTCACCCAGTCACTCACCCACCCAGTCTCTCACTCATCCAGCCACTCACTCACCCAGAAACTCACCCAGTCACTCACCCAATAACTCACTCACCCAGTCTCGCACTCACCCAGTCTCTCACTCACGCAGTCACTCACTCACAAAATAACTCACTCACCCAGTCTCTCACTCACCCAGTCACTCACCCAGTCACTCACTCACCAAGTCACTCACTCACCCAATCACTCACTCGCCGAGTCACTCATTCACCCAGTCACTCACTCACTCACTCAGTCACTCACTCACCCAGTCACTCGTTCATCCATTCACTCACCCAGTCAGACACTCACCCAGTCTCTCACTCACCCAGTCTCTCACTCACTCACCCAGTCACTCAATCATACAGTCACTCACCCTGTCACTCACTCACCCAGTCTACCACTCACCAGTCACTCACTCACCCAGTCACTCACTCACCCATTCACTCACCCAGTCTCTCACTCACCCAGTCACTCACTCACCCAATCACTCACACACCCAGTCACTCACCCAGTCGCTCACTCACTCAGTCACTCACCAAGTCACTCACTCACAAAGTCTCTCACTCACCCAGTCTCTCACTGACCCAGTCACTCACTCATCCAGTCATTCACTCACCCAGTCACTCACTCACCCAGTCACTCACTCACTCAGTCACTCAATCACCCAGTCACTCACCCAGTCTCTCACTCACCCAGTCACTCAGCCAGTCACTCACTTACTCAGTCTCTCACTCACAGTCTCTGACTCACCCAGTCACTCACTCACCCAGTCATTCCCTCACCCAGTCACCCAGTCACCCACTCACCCAGTCGCTCACTCATCCAGACGCTCACTCGCCCAGTCACTCACTCACCTAGAAACTCACTCACCCAGTCACTTACTCAGCCAGTCTCTCACTCCCTCAGTCACTCACTCACCCAGTCACTCACTCACCCAGTCTCTCACTCACTCAGTCACTCACTCACCCAGTCACTCACTCTCCCAGTCTCTTACTCACCCAGTCACTCACTCACCCAGTCACTCACCCACCCAGTCTCTCACTCATCCAGTCACTCACTCACCCAGAAACTCACCCAGTCACTCAGCCAATAACTCACTCACCCAGTCTCTCACTCACCTGTCTCTCACTCGCGCAGTCACTCACTCACAAAATAACTCACTCACCCAGTCTCTCACTCACCCAGTCACTCACCCAGTCACTCACTCACCAAGTCCCTCACTCACCCAATCACTCACTCACCGAGTCACTCATTCACCCAGTCACTCACTAACTCACTCAGTCACTCACTCAGTCACTCACTCACCCAGTCACTCACTCACCCAGTCTCTCACTCACTCAGTCACTCACTCACCCAGTCACTCGTTCATCCATTCACTCACTCACCCAGTCAGACACTCACCCAGTCTCTCACTCACCCAGTCTCTCACTCACTCACCCAGTCACTCAATCATACAGTCACTCACCCTGTCACTCACTCACCCAGTCTACCACTCACCAGTCACTCACTCACCCAGTCACTCACTCACCCATTCACTCACCCAGTCTCTCACTCACCCAGTCACTCACTCACCCAGTCACTCACACACCCAGTCACTCACCCAGTCGCTCACTCACTCAGTCACTCACCAAGTCACTCACTCACAAAGTCTCTCACTCACCCAGTCTCTCACTGACCCAGTCACTCACTCATCCAGTCATTCACTCACCCAGTCACTCACTCACCCAGTCACTCACTCACTCAGTCACTCAATCACCCAGTCACTCACCCAGTCTCTCACTCACCAAGTCACTCAGCCAGTCACTCACTTACTCAGTCTCTCACTCACAGTCTCTGACTCACCCAGTCACTCACTCACCCAGTCATTCCCTCACCCAGTCACCCACTCACCCAGTCGCTCACTCATCCAGTCGCTCACTCGCCCAGTCACTCACTCACCTAGAAACTCACTCACCCAGTCACTTACTCACCCAGTCTCTCACTCCCTCAGTCACTCACTCACCCAGTCACTCACTCACCCAGTCTCTCACTCACTCAGTCACTCACTCACCCAGTCACTCCTTCATCCATTCACTCACTCACCCAGTCAGACACTCACCCAGTCTCTCACTCACCCAGTCTCTCACTCACTCACCCAGTCACTCAC
The DNA here is from genome assembly GCF_048934315.1 of Petromyzon marinus. Taxonomy (NCBI): domain Eukaryota; kingdom Metazoa; phylum Chordata; class Hyperoartia; order Petromyzontiformes; family Petromyzontidae; genus Petromyzon; species Petromyzon marinus. Next base: position 8,222,651 of record NC_133720.1, read on the forward strand.
TCATACAGTCACTCACCCTGTCACTCACTCACCCAGTCTACCACTCACCAGTCTCTCACTCACCCAGTCACTCACTCACCCAGTCACCCACTCACCCAGTCACTCACTCACCCACTCTCTCACTCGACCAGTCACTCACGCAGGCTCTCACTCACCCAGTTAATCACTCATCCAGTCAGTCACTCACCCAGTCACTCACTCACCCAGTCACTCACTCACTCAGTCACTCAATCACCCATTCACTCACCCAGTCACTCACTCACACAGTCACTCACTCACCCAGTCACCCACTCACCCAGTCGCTCACTCATCCAGTCGCTCACTCACCCAGTCACTCACTCACCCAATCACTCACTCGCCCAGTAACTCAATCGCCCAGGCACTCACTTACCCAGTCACTCATTCGCCCAGTCACTCACTCAACGAGTCACTCATTCACCCAGTCACTCACTCACCCAGTGTCTCACTCACTCAGTCACTCACTCACCCAGTCACTCACTCACCCAGTCACTCACTCAGCCAGTCTCTCACTCACCCATTCTGTCACTCACTCAGACACTCACTCACCAAGTCTCTCACTCACTCAGTCACTCACTCACCCAGTAACTCACTCACTCAGTCACTTACTCACCCAGTCTCTCACTCACCCAGTCTCTCACTCACCCATTCTCTCACTCACTCACTCACCCAGTCACTCACCCAGTCACTCACTCACCCAGTCTCTCACTCACCCAGTCTCCCACTCACCCAGTCACTCACTCACCCAGCCTCCCACTCACCCAGTCACTCACTCACCCAGTCACTCACTCACCCAGTCACTCACACACCCAGTCACTCACCCAGTCTCTCACTTACTCAATCACTCACCCAGTCACTCACTTACCCAGTCTATCACTCACCCAGTCACTCACTCACCCAGCCTCTCACTCACCCAATCACTCACCCAGTCACTCACTCACCCAGTCACTCACTCTCCCAGTCTCTTACTCACCCATTCACTCACTCACCCAGTCACTCACCCATTCACTCACTCACCCAGAAACTCACCCAGTCACTCACCCAATAACTCACTCACCCAGTCTCTCACTCACCCAGTCACTCACTCACAAAAAACTCACTCACCCAGTCTCTCACTCACCCCGTCACTCATCCAGTCACTCACTCACCAAGTCACTCACTCACTCAATCACTCACTCACCGAGTCACTCATTCACCCAGTCACTCACTCACTCAGTCACTCACTCAATCACTCACTCACCCAGTTACTCACTCACCCAGTCTCTCACTCACTCAGTCACTCACTCACCCAGTCACTCGTTCATCCATTCACTCACTCACCCATTCAGACACTAACCCAGTCTCTCACTCACCCAGTCTCTCACTCACTCACCCAGTCACTCAATCATACAGTCACTCACCCTGTCACTCACTCATCCATTCTACCACTCACCAGTCACTCACTCACCCAGTCACTCACTAACCCAGTCTATAACTCACCCAGGCTCTCACTCACTCACTCACCCAGTCACTCACTCACACAGTCACTCACCCAGTTACTCACTCACCCAGTCACGAACTCACACAGTCACTCACTCACCCAGCCACTCACTCACACAATCACTCAACCAGCCTCTGACTCACCCAGTCACTCACTCACCCAGTTACTCACTCACCCAGTTGCCCACTCACCCATTCGCTCACTCACCCAGTCGTCCACTCGCCCAGTCACTCACTAACCCAGTCACTCACTCACCCAGTCACTCAATCACCCAGTCACTCACTCGCCCAGTTACTCACTCACCCAGTCACTCACTCACCCAGTTACCTACTCACCCAGTCACTCACTCACCCAGTCTCTCACTCACTCAGTCACTCACTCACCCAATCACTCACTCACCGAGTCACTCATTCACACAGTCACTCACTCACCCAGTCACTCACTCATACAGTCACTCACCCAGTCACTCACTCACCCAGTCTCCCACTCAACCAGTCACTGACTCAACCGGTCACTCACTCACCCAGTCTCTCACTCACCCAGTAACTCACACACCCAGTCACTGACCCAGTTTCTCACTCACCAAGACTCTCACTCACCCAGTCTCTCACTCACTCAGTCACACACTCACCCAGTTACCCACTCACCCAGTCACTCACTCACCCAGTCTATCACTCACCCAGTCACTCATCCAGTCTCTCACTCACCCAATCACTCATTCACCGAGTCACTCATTCACCCAGTCACTCACTCACCCAGTTTCTCACTTAGTCACTCACTCACCCAGTCACTCACTCACCCAATCACTCAATCACCAAGTCTCTCACTCACCCATTCTATCACTTACTCACCCAGTCACTCACTCAGACACTCACTCACCCAGTCTCCCACTCACCCAGTCACTCACTCACCCAGTCTCTCACTCACCCAGTCAATCACTCACCCAGTCACTCACCAATTCACTAACTCACCAATTCTTTCACTCACCCAGTCTCTCACTCACTCAGTCACTCACTCACTCAGTCACTCACTCGCCCAGTCACTCACTCACCCAGTCACTCACTCACCCAGTTATCTACTCACCCAGTCACTCATTCACCCAGTCAGTCACTCAGTCAGTCGCTCACTCATCCAGTCACTCACACCCCGTAGTCTCTCACTCACCCAGTCTCTCACTCACCCAGACACTCACCCATTTACTCACTCACCCATTTACTCACTCACCCATCCACTCACTCACCGATTCACTCACTCACCCAGTTACCTACTCACCCAGTCACTCACTCACCCCGTCTCTCACTCACCCAGTCACGTATTCACCCAGTCACTCACCCAGTCTCTCACTCACTCAGTCACTCACCAAGTCACCCACTCACCCAGTCACTCACTCACCCAGTCTCTCACTCACCCATTCACTCACCCAGTCTCCCACTCACCCAATCACTCACTCACCCATTCTCTCACTCACTCACCCAGTCACTCACTCACTCACTCACCCTCTCACTTACTCCTCCAGTGACTCACCCAGTCACTCACCCACCCATTCTCTCACTTATCCAGTCACTCACTCACCCAGTTACCCACTCACCCAGTCACTCACGCACCCAGTCTCTCAATCACCCAGTCAATCACTCACCCAGTCACTCACTGATCCAGTCACTCACTCACCCAGTCTCTCACTCACCCAGTCTATCACTCACCCAGTCACTCATTCACCCAATAACTCACTCACCCAGTATCTCACTCACCCAGTCACTCACCCAGTCACTCACTCAACCAATTACTCACTCACCCAGTCTCTCAGTCACCCATTCACTCACCCAGTCACTCACCCAGTCACTCACCGAGCCACTCACTCACCCAGTCACTCACTCAGTCACCCAGTCACTCACTCACCCAGTCACTCACTCACCCAGTTACTCGCTCACCCAGCCACTCACTCACCCAGTCACTCACTAACCCAGTCTATAACTCACCCAGTCTCTCACTCACTCACTCACCCAGTCACTCACTCACACAGTCACTCACCCAGTCACTCACTCACCCAGTCACGAACTCACACAGTCACTCACTCACCCAGCCACTCACTCACACAATCACTCAACCAGCCTCTGACTCACCCAGTCACTCACTCACCCAGTTACTCACTCACCCAGTTGCCCACTCACCCATTCGCTCACTCACCCAGTCGCCCACTCGCCCAGTCACTCACTAACCCAGTCACTCACTCACCCAGTCACTCAATCACCCAGTCACTCACTCGCCCAGTTACTCACTCACCCAGTCACTCACTCACCCAGTTACCTACTCACCCAGTCACTCACTCACCCAGTCTCTCACTCACTCAGTCAATCACTCACCCAATCACTCACTCACCGAGTCACTCATTCACACAGTCACTCACTCACCCAGTCACTCACTCATACAGTCACTCACCCAGTCACTCACTCACCCAGTCTCCCACTCAACCAGTCACTGACTCAACCGGTCACTCACTCACCCAGTCTCTCACTCACTCAGTAACTCAAACACCCAGTCACTGACCCAGTCTCTCACTCACCAAGACTCTCACTCACCCAGTCTCTCACTCACTCAGTCACACACTCACCCAGTTACCCACTCACCCAGTCACTCACTCACCCAGTCTATCACTCACCCAGTCACTCATCCAGTCTCTCACTCACCCAATCACTCATTCACCGAGTCACTCATTCACCCAGTCACTCACTCACCCAGTTTCTCACTTAGTCACTCACTCACCCAGTCACTCACTCACCCAATCACTCAATCACCAAGTCTCTCACTCACCCATTCTATCACTTACTCACCCAGTCACTCACTCAGACACTCACTCACCCAGTCTCCCACTCACCCAGTCACTCACTCACCCAGTCTCTCACTCACCCAGTCAATCACTCACCCAGTCACTCACCAATTCACTAACTCACCAATTCTTTCACTCACCCAGTCTCTCACTCACTCAGTCACTCACTCACTCAGTCACTCACTCCCCCAGTCACGCACTCACCCAGTCACTCACTCACCCAGTTATCTACTCACCCAGTCACTCATTCACCCAGTCAGTCACTCAGTCAGTCGCTCACTCACCCAGTCACTCACACCCCGTAGTCTCTCACTCACCCAGTCTCTCACTCACCCAGACACTCACCCATTCACTCACTCACCCATCCACTCACTCACCGATTCACTCACTCACCCAGTTACCTACTCACCCAGTCACTCACTCACCCAGTCTCTCACTCACTCAGTCACTCACTCACCCAATCACTAACTCACCGAGTCACTCATTCACCCAGTCACTCACTTACCCAGTCTCTCACTCACCCAGTCTCTCACTCACTCACAAAGTCACTCACTCATACAGTCACTCACCCCGTCACTCACTCACCCAGTCTCCCACTCAACCAGTTACTAACTCAACCGATCACTCACTCATCCAGTCTCTCACTCACTCAGTCACGTATTCACCCAGTCACTCACCCAGTCTCTCACTCACTCAGTCACTCACCAAGTCACCCACTCACCCAGTCACTCACTCACCCAGTCTCTCACTCACCCATTCACTCACCCAGTCTCCCACTCACCCAGTCACTCACTCACCCATTCTCTCACTCACTCACCCAGTCACTCACTCACTCACCCTCTCACTTACTCCTCCAGTGACTCACCCAGTCACTCACCCACCCATTCTCTCACTTATCCAGTCACTCACTCACCCAGTTACCCACTCACCCAGTCACTCACGCACCCAGTCTCTCAATCACCCAGTCAATCACTCACCCAGTCACTCACTGATCCAGTCACTCACTGATCCAGTCACTCACTCACCCAGTCTCTCACTCACCCAGTCTATCACTCACCCAGTCACTCATTCACCCAATAACTCACTCACCCAGTATCTCACTCACCCCGTCACTCACCCAGTCACTCACTCAACCAATAACTCACTCACCCAGTCTCTCAGTCACCTATTCACTCACCCAGTCACTCACCCAGTCACTCACCGAGCCACTCACTCACCCAGTCACTCACTCAGTCACCCGGTCACTCACTCACCCAGTCACTCACTCACCCAGTTACTCGCTCACCCAGCCACTCACTCACCCAGTCACTCACTAACCAAGTCTATATCTCACCCAGTCTCTCACTCACTCACTCACCCAGTCACTCACTCACACAGTCACTCACCCAGTCACTTACCCAGTCACGAACTCACACAGTCACTCACTCACCCAGCCACTCACTCACACAATCACTCAACCAGCCTCTGACTCACCCAGTCACTCACTCACCCAGTTACTCACTCACCCAGTTGCCCACCCACCCATTCGCTCACTCACCCAGTCGCCCACTCGCCCAGTCACTCACTCACCCAGTCACTCACTCACCCAGTCACTCAATCACCCAGTCACTCACTCGCCCAGTTACTCACTCACCCAGTCACTCACTCACCCAGTTACCTACTCACCCAGTCACTCACTCACCCAGTCTCTCACTCACTCAGTCACTCACCCAGTCACTCACTCACCCAGCCTCCCACTCAACCAGTCACTGACTCAACCAGTCACTCACTCACCCAGTCTCTCACTCACCCAGTAACTCACACACCCAGTCACTGACCCAGTCTCTCACTCACCAAGACTCTCACTCACCCAGTCTCGCACTCACTCAGTCACACACACACCCAGTTACCCACTCACCCAGTCACTCACTCACCCAGTCTATCACTCACCCAGTCACTCATCCAGTCTCTCACTCACCCAATCACTCATTCACCGAGTCACTCATTCACCCAGTCACTCACTCACCCAGTTTCTCACTTAGTCACTCACTCACCCAGTTACTCACTCACCCAATCACTCAATCACCAAGTCTCTCACTCACCCATTCTCTCACTTACTCACCCAGTCACTCACTCAGACACTCACTCACCCAGTCTCCCACTCACCCAGTCACTCACTCACCCAGTCTCTCACTCACCCAGTCAATCACTCACCCAGTCACTCACCAATTCACTAACTCACCAATTCTTTCACTCACCCAGTCTCTCACTCACTCAGTCACTCACTCACTCAGTCACTCACTCGCCCAGTCACTCACTCACCCAGTCACTCACTCACCCAGTTATCTACTCACCCAGTCACTCATTCACCCAGTAAGTCACTCAGTCAGTCACTCACTCATCCAGTCACTCACACCCCGTAGTCTCTCACTCACCCAGTCTCTCACTCACCCAGACACTCACCCATTCACTCACTCACCCATCCACTCACTCACCGATTCACTCACTCACCCAGTTACCTACTCACCCAGTCACTCACTCACCCAGTCTCTCACTCACTCAGTCACTCACTCACCCAATCACTGACTCACCGAGTCAGTCATTCACCCAGTCACTCACTTACCCAGTCTCTCACTCACCCAGTCTCTCACTCACTCACAAAGTCACTCACTCATACAGTCACTCACCCAGTCACTCACTCACCCAGTCTCCCACTCAACCAGTCACTGACTCAACCGATCACTCACTCACCCAGTCTCTCACTCACCCAGTCACGTATTCACCCAGTCACTCACCCAGTCTCTCACTCACTCAGTCACTCACCAAGTCACCCACTCACCCAGTCACTCACTCACCCAGTCTCTCACTCACCCATTCACTCACCCAGTCTCCCACTCACCCAGTCACTCACTCACCCATTCTCTCACTCACTCACCCAGTCACTCACTCACTCACTCACCCTCTCACTTACTCCTCCAGTGACTCACCCAGTCACTCACCCACCCATTCTCTCACTTATCCAGTCACTCACTCACCCAGTTATCCACTCACCCAGTCACTCACGCACCCAGTCTCTCACTCACCCAGTCAATCACTCACCCAGTCACTCACTGATCCAGTCACTCACTCACCCAGTCTCTCACTCACCCAGTCTATCACTCACCCAGTCACTCATTCACCCAATAACTCACTCACCCAGTATCTCACTCACCCAGTCACTCACCCAGTCACTCACTCAACCAATAACTCACTCACCCAGTCTCTCAGTCACCCATTCACTCACCCAGTCACTCACCCAGTCACTCACCCAGCCACTCACTCACCCAGTCACTCACTCAGTCACCCGGTCACTCACTCACCCAGTCTCTCACACACTCACTCACCCAGTCACTCACTCACACAGTCACTCACCCAGTCACTCACTCACCCAGTCACGAACTCACACAGTCACTCACTCACCCAGCCACTCACTCACACAATCACTCAACCAGCCTCTGACTCACCCAGTCACTCACTCACCCAGTTACTCACTCACCCAGTTGCCCACTCACCCATTCGCTCACTCACCCAGTCGCCCACTCGCCCAGTCACTCACTCACCCAGTCACTCACTCACCCAGTCACTCAATCACCCAGTCACTCACTCGCCCAGTTACTCACTCACCCAGTCACTCACTCACCCAGTTACCTACTCACCCAGTCACTCACTCACCCAGTCTCTCACTCACTCAGTCACTCACTCACCCAATCACTCACTCACCGAGTCACTCATTCACACAGTCACTCACTCACCCAGTCACTCACTCATACAGTCACTCACCCAGTCACTCACTCACCCAGTCTCCCACTCAACCAGTCACTGACTCAACCGGTCACTCACTCACCCAGACTCTCACTCACCCAGTAACTCACACACCCAGTCACTGACCCAGTCTCTCACTCACCAAGACTCTCACTCACCCAGTCTCTCACTCACTCAGTCACACACTCACCCAGTTACCTACTCACCCAGTCACTCACTCACCCAGTCACTCACTCATCGAGTCTCTCACTCACCCAATCACTCATTCACCGAGTCACTCATTCACCCAGTCACTCACTCACCCAGTTTTTCACTTAGTCACTCACTCACCCAGTCACTCACTCACCCAATCACTCAATCACCAAGTCTCTCACTCACCCATTCTATCACTTACTCACCCAGTCACTCACTCAGACACTCATTCACCCAGTCTCCCACTCACCCAGTCACTCACTCACCCAGTCTCTCACTCACCCAGTCAATCACTCACCCAGTCACTCACCAATTCACTAACTCACCAATTCTTTCACTCACCCAGTCTCTCACTCACTCAGTCACTCACTCACTCAGTCACTCACTCGCCCAGTCACTCACTCACCCAGTCACTCACTCACTCAGTCACTCACTCACTCAGTCACTCACTCGCCCAGTCACTCACTCACCCAGTCACTCACTCACCCAGTTATCTACTCACCCAGTCACTCATTCACCCAGTCAGTCACTCAGTCAGTCACTCACTCATCCAGTCACTCACACCCCGTAGTCTCTCACTCACCCAGTCTCTCAATCACCCAGACACTCACCCATTCACTCACTCACCCATCCACTCACTCACCGATTCACTCACTCACCCAGTTACCTACTCACCCAGTCACTCACTCACCCAGTCTCTCATTCACTCAGTCACTCACTCACCCAATCACTGACTCACCGAGTCACTCATTCACCCAGTCACTCACTTACCCAGTCTCTCACTCACCCAGGCTCTCACTCACTCACAAAGTCACTCACTCATACAGTCACTCACCCAGTCACTCACACACCCAGTCTCCCACTCAACCAGTCACTGACTCAACCGATCACTCACTCACCCAGTCTCTCACTCACCCAGTCTCTCAGTCACCCATTCACTCACCCAGTCACTCACCCAGTCACTCACCCAGCCACTCACTCACCCAGTCACTCACTCAGTCACCCGGTCACTCACTCACCCAGTCACTCACTCACCCAGTCACTCACTCACACAGTCACTCACCCAGTCTCTCACTCACCTAGTCACTCACTCACACACTCACTCACCCAGTCTCTCACTCACCCAGTCTATCACTCACCCAGTCACTCATTCACCCAATAACTCACTCACCCAGTATCTCACTCACCCAGTCACTCACCCAGTCACTCACTCAACCAATAACTCACTCACCCAGGCTCTCAGTCACCCATTCACTCACCCAGTCACTCACCCAGTCACTCACCCAGCCACTCACTCACCCAGTCACTCACTCAGTCACCCGGTCACTCACTCACCCAGTCACTCACTCACCCAGTTACTCGCTCACCCAGCCACTCACTCACCCAGTCACTCACTAACCCAGTCTATAACTCACCCAGTCTCTCACTCACTCACTCACCCAGTCACTCACTCACACAGTCACTCACCCAGTCACTCACTCACCCAGTCACGAACTCACACAGTCACTCACTCACCCAGCCACTCACTCACACAATCACTCAACCAGCCTCTGACTCACCCAGTCACTCACTCACCCAGTTACTCACTCACCCAGTTGCCCACTCACCCATTCGCTCACTCACCCAGTCGCCCACTCGCCCAGTCACTCACTCACCCAGTCACTCACTCACCCAGTCACTCAATCACCCAGTCACTCACTCGCCCAGTTACTCACTCACCCAGTCACTCACTCACCCAGTTACCTACTCACCCAGTCACTCACTCACCCAGTCTCTCACTCACTCAGTCACTCACTCACCCAATCACTCACTCACCGAGTCACTCATTCACACAGTCACTCACTCACCCAGTCACTCACTCATACAGTCACTCACCCAGTCACTCACTCACCCAGTCTCCCACTCAACCAGTCACTGACTCAACCGGTCACTCACTCACCCAGTCTCTCACTCACCCAGTAACTCACACACCCAGTCACTGACCCAGTCTCTCACTCACCAAGACTCTCACTCACCCAGTCTCTCACTCACTCAGTCACACACTCACCCAGTTACCCACTCACCCAGTCACTCACTCACCCAGTCTATCACTCACCCAGTCACTCATCCAGTCTCTCACTCACCCAATCACTCATTCACCGAGTCACTCATTCACCCAGTCACTCTCTCACCCAGTTTCTCACTTAGTCACTCACTCACCCAGTCACTCACTCACCCAATCACTCAATCACCAAGTCTCTCACTCACCCATTCTATCACTTACTCACCCAGTCACTCACTCAGACACTCACTCACCCAGTCTCCCACTCACCCAGTCACTCACTCACCCAGTCTCTCACTCACCCAGTCAATCACTCACCCAGTCACTCACCAATTCACTAACTCACCAATTCTTTCACTCACCCAGTCTCTCACTCACTCAGTCACTCACTCACTCAGTCACTCACTCGCCCAGTCACTCACTCACCCAGTCACTCACTCACCCAGTTATCTACTCACCCAGTCACTCATTCATCCAGTCAGTCACTCAGTCAGTCACTCACTCATCCAGTCACTCACACCCCGTAGTCTCTCACTCACCCAGTCTCTCACACACCCAGACACTCACCCATTCACTCACTCACCCATCCACTCACTCACCGATTCACTCACTCACCCAGTTACCTACTCACCCAGTCACTCACTCACCCAATGTCTCACTCACTCAGTCACTCACTCACCCAATCACTGACTCACCGAGTCACTCATTCACCCAGTCACTCACTTACCCAGTCTCTCACTCACCCAGTCACTCACACACCCAGTCTCCCACTCAACCAGTCACTGACTCAACCGATCACTCACTCACCCAGTCTCTCACTCACCCAGTCACGTATTCACCCAGTCACTCACCCAGTTTCTCACTCACTCAGTCACTCACCAAGTCACCCACTCACCCAGTCACTCACTCACCCAGTCTCTCACTCACCCATTCACTCACCCAGTCTCCCACTCACCCAGTCACTCACTCACCCATTCTCTCACTCACTTACCCAGTCACTCACTCACACACTCACCCTCTCACTTACTCCTCCAGTGACTCACCCAGTCACTCACCCACCCATTCTCTCACTTATCCAGTCACTCACTCACCCAGTTACCCACTCACCCAGTCACTCACGCACCCAGTCTCTCACTCACCCAGTCAATCACTCACCCAGTCACTCACTGATCCAGTCACTCACTCACCCAGTCTCTCACTCACCCAGTCTATCACTCACCCAGTCACTCATTCACCCAATAACTCACTCACCCAGTATCTCACTCACCCAGTCACTCACCGAGTCACTCACTCAACCAATAACTCACTCACCCAGTCTCTCAGTCACCCAATCACTCACCCAGTCACTCACCCAGTCACTCACACAGCCACTCACTCACCTAGTCACTCACTCACACAGTCACTCACTCACCCAGCCACTCACTCACACAATCACTCAACCAGCATCTGACTCACCCAGTTACTAACTCACCCAGTCACTCACTCACCCAGTCGCCCACTCACCCAGTCGCTCACTCACCCAGTCGCCCACTCGCCCGGTCACTTACTCACCCAGTCACTTACTCACCCAGTCACTCACTCACCCAGTCACTCAATCGCCCAGTCACTCACTCGCCCAGTCACTCACTCACCCAGTCACTCACTCACCCAGTTACCTACTCACCCAGTCACTCACTCACCCAGTCTCTCACTCACTCAGTCACTCACTCACCCAATCACTCACTCACCGAGTCACTCATTCACACAGTCACTCACTCACCCAGTCACTCACTCAGTCACTCACTCACCCAGTCACTCACTCACCCAGTCTCTCATTCACTAAGTCACTCACTCACCCAGTTACTCGCTCACCCAGCCACTCACTCATCCAGTCACTCACTAACCCAGTCTATCACTCACCCAGTCTCTCAATCACTCACTCACTCACCCAGTCACTCACTCATACAGTCACTCACCCAGTCCCTCACTCACCCAGTCTCCCACTCAACCAGTCACTGACTCAACCGGTAACTCACTCACCCAGTCTCTCACTCACCCAGTAACTCACACACCCAGTCACTGACCCAGTCTCTCACTCACCAAGTCTCTCACTCACCCAGTCTCTTACTCACTCAGTCACTCACTCACCCAGTTACCCACTCACCCAGTCACTCACTCACCCAGTCTCTCACTCACCCAGTCACTCATTCACACAGTCACTCACTCACCCAGTCACTCACTCATACAGTCACTCACCCAGTCACTCACTCACCCAGTCTCCCACTCAACCAGTCACTGACTCAACCGGTCACTCACTCACCCAGTCTCTCACTCACTCAGTCACACACTCACCCAGTTACCCACTCACCCAGTCACTCACTCACCCAGTCTATCACTCACCCAGTCACTCATCCAGTCTCTCACTCACCCAATCACTCATTCATCGAGTCACTCATTCACCCAGTCACTCACTCACCCAGTTTCTCACTTAGTCACTCACTCACCCAGTCACTCACTCACCCAATCACTCAATCACCAAGTCTCTCACTCACCCATTCTATCACTTACTCACCCAGTCACTCACTCAGACACTCACTCACCAAGTCTCCCACTCACCCAGTCACTCACTCACCCAGTCTCTCACTCACTCAGTCACACACTCACCCAGTTACCCACTCACCCAGTCACTCACTCACCCAGTCTATCACTCACCCAGTCACTCATCCAGTCTCTCACTCACCCAATCACTCATTCACCGAGTCACTCATTCACCCAGTCACTCACTCACCCAGTTTCTCACTTAGTCACTCACTCACCCAGTCACTCACTCACCCAATCACTCAATCACCAAGTCTCTCACTCACCCATTCTATTACTTACTCACCCAGTCACTCACTCAGACACTCACTCACCCAGTCTCCCACTCACCCAGTCACTCACTCACCCAGTCTCTCATTCACCCAGTCAATCACTCACCCAGTCACTCACCAATTCACTAACTCACCAATTCTTTCACTCACCCAGTCTCTCACTCACTCAGTCACTCACTCACTCAGTCACTCACTCGCCCAGTCACTCACTCACCCAGTCACTCACTCACCCAGTTATCTACTCACCCAGTCACTCATTCATCCAGTCAGTCACTCAGTCAGTCACTCACTCATCCAGTCACTCACACCCCGTAGTCTCTCACTCACCCAGTCTCTCACTCACCCACACACTCACCCATTCACTCACTCACCCATCCACTCACTCACCGATTCACTCACTCACCCAGTTACCTACTCACCCAGTCACTCACTCACCCAATGTCTCACTCACTCAGTCACTCACTCACCCAATCACTGACTCACCGAGTCACTCATTCACCCAGTCACTTACTTACCCAGTCTCTCACTCACCCAGTCACTCACACACCCAGTCTCCCACTCAACCAGTCACTGACTCAACCGATCACTCACTCACCCATTCTCTCACTCACTCACCCAGTCACTCACTCACTCACTCACCCTCTCACTTACTCACCCAGTCTCTCACCCAGACACTCACTCACCCGGTCACTCACTCACCCAGTCTCTCACTCACCCAGTCACTTATTCACCCAGTCACTCACCCAGTCTCTCACTCACCCAGTCACATACTCACCCAGTCACTCACCCAGTCTTTCACTCACTCAGTCACTCACCCAGTCTCTCACTCACCCAGTCTCTCATTCACCCAGGCTCTCACTCACCCAATCACTCACTCACCCAGTCAATCACTCACCCAGTCGCTCACTCACCCAGTCGCCCACTCACCCAGTCACTCTCATCCAGTCACTCACTCATCCAGTCACTAACTTACCAGTCACTCACTCGCCCAGTCACCCACTCACCCAGTCACTCACTCGCCCAATCACTCACTCACCCAGTCACTCACTCACCCAGTCACCCAGTCGCCCACTCACCCAGTCACTCACTCACCCAGTCGCCCACTCGCCCAGTCACTCTCTCACCCAGTCACTCACTCACCCAGTCACTCACCCAGTCACTCACCCCCTTAGTCTCTCACTCACCCAGTCTCTCACTCACCCAGTCACTCACCCAGTCACACACTCACCCATTCACTCACTCACCGAGTCACTCATTCAACCAGTCACTCACTCACCCAATCACTCACCCAGTCACCCACTCACCCAGTCACTCACTCACCCAGTCTCTCACTCACCAATTCACTCACTCAGTCACTCACTCACCCAATCACTGACTCACCGAGTCACTCATTCACCCAGTCACTCACTTACCCAGTCTCTCACTCACCCAGGCTCTCACTCACTCACAAAGTCACTCACTCATACAGTCACTCACCCAGTCACTCACACACCCAGTCTCCCACTCAACCAGTCACTGACTCAACCGATCACTCACTCACCCAGTCTCTCACTCACCCAGTCTCTCAGTCACCCATTCACTCACCCAGTCACTCACCCAGTCACTCACCCAGCCACTCACTCACCCAGTCACTCACTCAGTCACCCGGTCACTCACTCACCCAGTCACTCACTCACCCAGTCACTCACTCACACAGTCACTCACCCAGTCTCTCACTCACCTAGTCACTCACTCACACACTCACTCACCCAGTCTCTCACTCACCCAGTCTATCACTCACCCAGTCACTCATTCACCCAATAACTCACTCACCCAGTATCTCACTCACCCAGTCACTCACCCAGTCACTCAATCAACCAATAACTCACTCACCCAGGCTCTCAGTCACCCATTCACTCACCCAGTCACTCACCCAGTCACTCACCCAGCCACTCACTCACCCAGTCACTCACTCAGTCACCCGGTCACTCACTCACCCAGTCACTCACTCACCCAGTTACTCGCTCACCCAGCCACTCACTCACCCAGTCACTCACTAACCCAGTCTATAACTCACCCAGTCTCTCACTCACTCACTCACCCAGTCACTCACTCACACAGTCACTCACCCAGTCACTCACTCACCCAGTCACGAACTCACACAGTCACTCACTCACCCAGCCACTCACTCACACAATCACTCAACCAGCCTCTGACTCACCCAGTCACTCACTCACCCAGTTACTCACTCACCCAGTTGCCCACTCACCCATTCGCTCACTCACCCAGTCGCCCACTCGCCCAGTCACTCACTCACCCAGTCACTCACTCACCCAGTCACTCAATCACCCAGTCACTCACTCGCCCAGTTACTAACTCACCCAGTCACTCACTCACCCAGTTACCTACTCACCCAGTCACTCACTCACCCAGTCTCTCACTCACTCAGTCACTCACTCACCCAATCACTCACTCACCGAGTCACTCATTCACACAGTCACTCACTCACCCAGTCACTCACTCATACAGTCACTCACCCAGTCACTCACTCACCCAGTCTCCCACTCAACCAGTCACTGACTCAACCGGTCACTCACTCACCCAGTCTCTCACTCACCCAGTAACTCACACACCCAGTCACTGACCCAGTCTCTCACTCACCAAGACTCTCACTCACCCAGTCTCTCACTCACTCAGTCACACACTCACCCAGTTACCCACTCACCCAGTCACTCACTCACCCAGTCTATCACTCACCCAGTCACTCATCCAGTCTCTCACTCACCCAATCACTCATTCACCGAGTCACTCATTCACCCAGTCACTCTCTCACCCAGTTTCTCACTTAGTCACTCACTCACCCAGTCACTCACTCACCCAATCACTCAATCACCAAGTCTCTCACTCACCCATTCTATCACTTACTCACCCAGTCACTCACTCAGACACTCACTCACCCAGTCTCCCACTCACCCAGTCACTCACTCACCCAGTCTCTCACTCACCCAGTCAATCACTCACCCAGTCACTCACCAATTCACTAACTCACCAATTCTTTCACTCACCCAGTCTCTCACTCACTCAGTCACTCACTCACTCAGTCACTCACTCGCCCAGTCACTCACTCACCCAGTCACTCACTCACCCAGTTATCTACTCACCCAGTCACTCATTCATCCAGTCAGTCACTCAGTCAGTCACTCACTCATCCAGTCACTCACACCCCGTAGTCTCTCACTCACCCAGTCTCTCACACACCCAGACACTCACCCATTCACTCACTCACCCATCCACTCACTCACCGATTCACTCACTCACCCAGTTACCTACTCACCCAGTCACTCACTCACCCAATGTCTCACTCACTCAGTCACTCACTCACCCAATCACTGACTCACCGAGTCACTCATTCACCCAGTCACTCACTTACCCAGTCTCTCACTCACCCAGTCACTCACACACCCAGTCTCCCACTCAACCAGTCACTGACTCAACCGATCACTCACTCACCCAGTCTCTCACTCACCCAGTCACGTATTCACCCAGTCACTCACCCAGTTTCTCACTCACTCAGTCACTCACCAAGTCACCCACTCACCCAGTCACTCACTCACCCAGTCTCTCACTCACCCATTCACTCACCCAGTCTCCCACTCACCCAGTCACTCACTCACCCATTCTCTCACTCACTTACCCAGTCACTCACTCACACACTCACCCTCTCACTTACTCCTCCAGTGACTCACCCAGTCACTCACCCACCCATTCTCTCACTTATCCAGTCACTCACTCACCCAGTTACCCACTCACCCAGTCACTCACGCACCCAGTCTCTCACTCACCCAGTCAATCACTCACCCAGTCACTCACTGATCCAGTCACTCACTCACCCAGTCTCTCACTCACCCAGTCTATCACTCACCCAGTCACTCATTCACCCAATAACTCACTCACCCAGTATCTCACTCACCCAGTCACTCACCGAGTCACTCACTCAACCAATAACTCACTCACCCAGTCTCTCAGTCACCCAATCACTCACCCAGTCACTCACCCAGTCACTCACACAGCCACTCACTCACCTAGTCACTCACTCACACAGTCACTCACTCACCCAGCCACTCACTCACACAATCACTCAACCAGCATCTGACTCACCCAGTTACTAACTCACCCAGTCACTCACTCACCCAGTCGCCCACTCACCCAGTCGCTCACTCACCCAGTCGCCCACTCGCCCGGTCACTTACTCACCCAGTCACTTACTCACCCAGTCACTCACTCACCCAGTCACTCAATCGCCCAGTCACTCACTCGCCCAGTCACTCACTCACCCAGTCACTCACTCACCCAGTTACCTACTCACCCAGTCACTCCCTCACCCAGTCTCTCACTCACTCAGTCACTCACTCACCCAATCACTCACTCACCGAGTCACTCATTCACACAGTCACTCACTCACCCAGTCACTCACTCAGTCACTCACTCACCCAGTCACTCACTCACCCAGTCTCTCATTCACTAAGTCACTCACTCACCCAGTTACTCGCTCACCCAGCCACTCACTCATCCAGTCACTCACTAACCCAGTCTATCACTCACCCAGTCTCTCAATCACTCACTCACTCACCCAGTCACTCACTCATACAGTCACTCACCCAGTCACTCACTCACCCAGTCTCCCACTCAACCAGTCACTGACTCAACCGGTAACTCACTCACCCAGTCTCTCACTCACCCAGTAACTCACACACCCAGTCACTGACCCAGTCTCTCACTCACCAAGTCTCTCACTCACCCAGTCTCTTACTCACTCAGTCACTCACTCACCCAGTTACCCACTCACCCAGTCACTCACTCACCCAGTCTCTCACTCACCCAGTCACTCATTCACACAGTCACTCACTCACCCAGTCACTCACTCATACAGTCACTCACCCAGTCACTCACTCACCCAGTCTCCCACTCAACCAGTCACTGACTCAACCGGTCACTCACTCACCCAGTCTCTCACTCACTCAGTCACACACTCACCCAGTTACCCACTCACCCAGTCACTCACTCACCCAGTCTATCACTCACCCAGTCACTCATCCAGTCTCTCACTCACCCAATCACTCATTCATCGAGTCACTCATTCACCCAGTCACTCACTCACCCAGTTTCTCACTTAGTCACTCACTCACCCAGTCACTCACTCACCCAATCACTCAATCACCAAGTCTCTCACTCACCCATTCTATCACTTACTCACCCAGTCACTCACTCAGACACTCACTCACCAAGTCTCCCACTCACCCAGTCACTCACTCACCCAGTCTCTCACTCACTCAGTCACACACTCACCCAGTTACCCACTCACCCAGTCACTCACTCACCCAGTCTATCACTCACCCAGTCACTCATCCAGTCTCTCACTCACCCAATCACTCATTCACCGAGTCACTCATTCACCCAGTCACTCACTCACCCAGTTTCTCACTTAGTCACTCACTCACCCAGTCACTCACTCACCCAATCACTCAATCACCAAGTCTCTCACTCACCCATTCTATTACTTACTCACCCAGTCACTCACTCAGACACTCACTCACCCAGTCTCCCACTCACCCAGTCACTCACTCACCCAGTCTCTCATTCACCCAGTCAATCACTCACCCAGTCACTCACCAATTCACTAACTCACCAATTCTTTCACTCACCCAGTCTCTCACTCACTCAGTCACTCACTCACTCAGTCACTCACTCGCCCAGTCACTCACTCACCCAGTCACTCACTCACCCAGTTATCTACTCACCCAGTCACTCATTCATCCAGTCAGTCACTCAGTCAGTCACTCACTCATCCAGTCACTCACACCCCGTAGTCTCTCACTCACCCAGTCTCTCACTCACCCACACACTCACCCATTCACTCACTCACCCATCCACTCACTCACCGATTCACTCACTCACCCAGTTACCTACTCACCCAGTCACTCACTCACCCAATGTCTCACTCACTCAGTCACTCACTCACCCAATCACTGACTCACCGAGTCACTCATTCACCCAGTCACTTACTTACCCAGTCTCTCACTCACCCAGTCACTCACACACCCAGTCTCCCACTCAACCAGTCACTGACTCAACCGATCACTCACTCACCCATTCTCTCACTCACTCACCCAGTCACTCACTCACTCACTCACCCTCTCACTTACTCACCCAGTCTCTCACCCAGACACTCACTCACCCGGTCACTCACTCACCCAGTCTCTCACTCACCCAGTCACTTATTCACCCAGTCACTCACCCAGTCTCTCACTCACCCAGTCACATACTCACCCAGTCACTCACCCAGTCTTTCACTCACTCAGTCACTCACCCAGTCTCTCACTCACCCAGTCTCTCATTCACCCAGGCTCTCACTCACCCAATCACTCACTCACCCAGTCAATCACTCACCCAGTCGCTCACTCACCCAGTCGCCCACTCACCCAGTCACTCTCATCCAGTCACTCACTCATCCAGTCACTAACTTACCAGTCACTCACTCGCCCAGTCACCCACTCACCCAGTCACTCACTCGCCCAATCACTCACTCACCCAGTCACTCACTCACCCAGTCACCCAGTCGCCCACTCACCCAGTCACTCACTCACCCAGTCGCCCACTCGCCCAGTCACTCTCTCACCCAGTCACTCACTCACCCAGTCACTCACCCAGTCACTCACCCCCTTAGTCTCTCACTCACCCAGTCTCTCACTCACCCAGTCACTCACCCAGTCACACACTCACCCATTCACTCACTCACCGAGTCACTCATTCAACCAGTCACTCACTCACCCAATCACTCACCCAGTCACCCACTCACCCAGTCACTCACTCACCCAGTCTCTCACTCACCAATTCACTCACTCAGTCTCCCACTCACCCAGTCACTCACTCGCCCATTCTCTCACTCACTCACCCAGTCACTCACTCATTCACTCACCCTCTCACTTAATCACACAGTCACTCACCCAGTCACTCACTCACCCAGTCTCCCACTCAACCAGTCACTCACTCAACCGGTCACTCACTCACCCAGTCTCTCACTCACCCAGTCACTTATTCACCCAGTCACTCACCCAGTCTCTCACTCACTCAGTCACTCGCCAAGTCACTCACTCACCAAGTCTCTCACTCACCCAGTCTATCACTCACACAGTCACTCACTCACCCAGTCACCCAGTCACTCACTCGCCCAGTCTCTCACTCACCCATTCACTCACCCAGTCTCTCACTCACCTAGTCACTCACTCACCCAGTTACCCACTCACCCAGTCTCTCACTCACCCAGTCACACACTCACCCAGTCACTCACCCAGTCTCTCACTCACTCAGTCACTCACCCAGTCTCTCACTCACCCAGTCTCTCACTCACTCAGTCTCTCACTCACCCAGTCACTCACTCACCCAGTCAATCACTCACCCAGTCACTCACTCGCCCAGTCACCCACTCACCCAGTCACTCACTCGCCCAATCACTCACTCACCCAGTCACTCACCCAGTCACCCAGTCACACAGTCGCCCACTCATCCAGTCACTCACTCACCCAGTCGCCCACTCGCCCAGTCACTCTCTCACCCAGTCACTCACTCACCCAGTCACTCACCCAGTCAGTCACCCCCCTAGTCTCTCACTTACCCATTCTCTCACTCACCCAGTCACTCACCCAGTCACTCACTCACCCATTCACTCACTCACCGAGTCACTCGTTCAACCAGTCGCTCACTCACCCAGTCACTCACCCAGTCACTCACTCACCTAGTCACTCGCTCACCCAGTCACTCACTCAGCCAGTCACTCACTCACCCAGTCTCCGACTCAACCAGTCACTCACTCACCCGGTCACTCACTCACCCAGTCTCTCACCCACCCAGTCACTTATTCACCCAGTCACTCACCCAGTCTCTCCCTCACTCAGTGACTCAGCAAGTCACTCACTCACCAAGTCTCTCACTCACCCAGTCTCTCACTCACCCAGTCACTCACTCAGACACTCACTCACCCAGTCACTCACTCACCCAGTCACTCACTCATCCAGTCTCTCATTCACCCAGTCAATCACTCACCCATTCACTCACCCAGTCTCTCAATCTCCCAGTCACTCACTCACGCATTCTCTCACTCACTCACCCAGTCACTCACTCACTCACCCAGTCTCTCACTCACCCAGTCACTCTCCCAGTCTCTCACTCACTCAGTCACTCACCCAGTCTCTCACTCACCCAGTCAGTCACTCAGTCAGTCACTCACTCATCCAGTCACTCACACCCCGTAGTCTCTCACTCACCCAGTCTCTCACTCACCCACACACTCACCCATTCACTCACTCACCCATCCACTCACTCACCGATTCACTCACTCACCCAGTTACCTACTCACCCAGTCACTCACTCACCCAATGTCTCACTCACTCAGTCACTCACTCACCCAATCACTGACTCACCGAGTCACTCATTCACCCAGTCACTTACTTACCCAGTCTCTCACTCACCCAGTCACTCACACACCCAGTCTCCCACTCAACCAGTCACTGACTCAACCGATCACTCACTCACCCATTCTCTCACTCACTCACCCAGTCACTCACTCACTCACTCACCCTCTCACTTACTCACCCAGTCTCTCACCCAGACACTCACTCACCCGGTCACTCACTCACCCAGTCTCTCACTCACCCAGTCACTTATTCACCCAGTCACTCACCCAGTCTCTCACTCACCCAGTCACATACTCACCCAGTCACTCACCCAGTCTTTCACTCACTCAGTCACTCACCCAGTCTCTCACTCACCCAGTCTCTCATTCACCCAGGCTCTCACTCACCCAATCACTCACTCACCCAGTCAATCACTCACCCAGTCGCTCACTCACCCAGTCGCCCACTCACCCAGTCACTCTCATCCAGTCACTCACTCATCCAGTCACTAACTTACCAGTCACTCACTCGCCCAGTCACCCACTCACCCAGTCACTCACTCGCCCAATCACTCACTCACCCAGTCACTCACTCACCCAGTCACCCAGTCGCCCACTCACCCAGTCACTCACTCACCCAGTCGCCCACTCGCCCAGTCACTCTCTCACCCAGTCACTCACTCACCCAGTCACTCACCCAGTCACTCACCCCCTTAGTCTCTCACTCACCCAGTCTCTCACTCACCCAGTCACTCACCCAGTCACACACTCACCCATTCACTCACTCACCGAGTCACTCATTCAACCAGTCACTCACTCACCCAATCACTCACCCAGTCACCCACTCACCCAGTCACTCACTCACCCAGTCTCTCACTCACCAATTCACTCACTCAGTCTCCCACTCACCCAGTCACTCACTCGCCCATTCTCTCACTCACTCACCCAGTCACTCACTCATTCACTCACCCTCTCACTTAATCACACAGTCACTCACCCAGTCACTCACTCACCCAGTCTCCCACTCAACCAGTCACTCACTCAACCGGTCACTCACTCACCCAGTCTCTCACTCACCCAGTCACTTATTCACCCAGTCACTCACCCAGTCTCTCACTCACTCAGTCACTCGCCAAGTCACTCACTCACCAAGTCTCTCACTCACCCAGTCTATCACTCACACAGTCACTCACTCACCCAGTCACCCAGTCACTCACTCGCCCAGTCTCTCACTCACCCATTCACTCACCCAGTCTCTCACTCACCTAGTCACTCACTCACCCAGTTACCCACTCACCCAGTCTCTCACTCACCCAGTCACACACTCACCCAGTCACTCACCCAGTCTCTCACTCACTCAGTCACTCACCCAGTCTCTCACTCACCCAGTCTCTCACTCACTCAGTCTCTCACTCACCCAGTCACTCACTCACCCAGTCAATCACTCACCCAGTCACTCACTCGCCCAGTCACCCACTCACCCAGTCACTCACTCGCCCAATCACTCACTCACCCAGTCACTCACCCAGTCACCCAGTCACACAGTCGCCCACTCATCCAGTCACTCACTCACCCAGTCGCCCACTCGCCCAGTCACTCTCTCACCCAGTCACTCACTCACCCAGTCACTCACCCAGTCAGTCACCCCCCTAGTCTCTCACTTACCCATTCTCTCACTCACCCAGTCACTCACCCAGTCACTCACTCACCTAGTCACTCGCTCACCCAGTCACTCACTCAGCCAGTCACTCACTCACCCAGTCTCCGACTCAACCAGTCACTCACTCACCCGGTCACTCACTCACCCAGTCTCTCACCCACCCAGTCACTTATTCACCCAGTCACTCACCCAGTCTCTCCCTCACTCAGTGACTCAGCAAGTCACTCACTCACCAAGTCTCTCACTCACCCAGTCTCTCACTCACCCAGTCACTCACTCACCCAGTCACTCACTCATCCAGTCACTCACTCACCCAGTCACTCACTCATCCAGTCTCTCACTCACCCAGTCTCTCACTCACCCATTCACTCACCCAGTCTCTCAATCTCCCAGTCACTCACTCACGCATTCTCTCACTCACTCACCCAGTCACTCACTCACTCACCCAGTCTCTCACTCACCCAGTCACTCTCCCAGTCTCTCACTCACTCAGTCACTCACCCAGTCTCTCACTCACCCAGTCTCTCACTCACCCAGTCACTCACTCATCCAGTCTCTCACTCACCCAGTCTCTCACTCACCCAGTCACTCACTCACCCAGTCATTCACTCATCCAGTCACTCACTCACCCAGTCACTCACTCATCCAGTCTCTCACTCACCCAGTCTCTCACTCACCCAGTCACTCATTCACCCAATAACTCACTCACCCAGTCTCTCACTCACCCTATCACTCACCCAGTCATTCACCCAGTCACTCACTCACCCAGTCACTCACTCACCCATTTACTCACCCAGTTTCTCACTCACCCAGTCACTCACTCACCCAGTCACTCACACACCCAGTCATCACCCAGTCTCTCACTCAGTCACTCACCAAGTCACTCACTCACAAAGTCTCTCACTCACCCATTCACTCACTCACCCGCTCTCTCACTCACCCAGTCTCTCACTCACCCAGTTAACCACTCATCCAGTCACTCACTCAGTCACTCAATCACCCAGTCACTCACTCAGTCTCTCACTCATCCAGTCACTCAGCCAGTAACTCACTTACTCAGTATCTCACTCACACAGTCTCTGACTCACCCAGTCACTGACTCACCCAGTCACTCCCTCACCCAGTCACCCAGTCACCCACTCACCCAGTTGCTCACTCATCCAGTCGCTCACTCACCCAGTCACTCACTCATCCAGACACTCACTCACCCAGTCACTTACTCACCCAGTCTCTCACTCCCTCAGTCACTCACTCACCCAGTCACTCACTCACCCAGTCACTCACTCACCCAGTCTCTTACTCACCCATTCTGTCACTCATTCACCCAGTCACTCACTCAGACAATCACTTACCAAGTCTCTCACTCAGTCACTCACTCACCCAGTCACTCACTCACCCAATCACTCACTCACCCAGTCTCTCACTCACCCATTATATCACTAACTCACCCAGTCACTCACTCAGACACTCACTCACCCAGTCTCACACTCACCCAGTCACTCTCTCACCCAGTTTCTCACTCACCCAGTCACTCACCCAATCACTCACCTAGTAACTTGCTCACCCAGTCTCTCACTCACCCAGTCTCTCACTCACCCAGTCACTCACTCACCCAATAACTCACTCACCCAGTCACTCACTCACCCAGTTAACCACTCACCCAGTCACTCACCCACCCAGTCTCTCACTCACCCAGTCAATCACTCACCCAGTCACTCACTCACTCACCCAGTCACTCACTCACCCAGTCTCTCACTCACCCAGTCTCTCACTCACCCAGTCACTCATTCACCCAATAACTCACTCACCCAGTATCTCACTCACCCAGTCACTCACCCAGTCACTCACTCAACCAATTACTCACTCACCCAGTCTCTCAGTCACCCATTCACTCACCCAGTCACTCACCCAGTCACTCACCCAGTCACTCACTCACCCAGTCACTCACTCAGTCACCCGGTCACTCACTCTCCCAGTCACTCACTCACCCAGTCAGTCACTCACACAGTAACTCACCCAGTCACTCACTCACCCAGTCACTAACTCACACAGTCACTGACTCACCCAGCCACTCACTCACACAATCACTCAACCAGCCTCTGACTCACCCAGTCACTCACTCACCCAGTTACTCACTCACCCAGTTGCCCACTCACCCATTCGCTCACACACCCAGTCGCCCACTCGCCCAGTCACTCTCTCACTCACTCACCCAGTCACTCAATCACCCAGTCACTCACTCGCCCAGTCACTCACTCACCCAGTCACTCACTCACCCAGTTACCGACTCACCCAGTCACTCACTCACCCAGTCTCTCACTCACTCAGTCACCCACTCACCCAATCACTCACTCACCGAGTCACTCATTCACATAGTCACTCACTCACCCAGACACTCACTCACTCATCCAGTCACTCACTCACCCAGTCTCTCACTCACTAAGTCCCTCACTCACCCAGTTACTCGCACACCCAGTCACTCACTCACAGAGTCACTCACTAACCCAGTCTATCACTCACCCAGTCTCTCACTCACTCACTCACCCAGTCACTCACTCATACAGTCACTCACCCAGTCACTCACTCACCCAGTCTCCCACTCAACCAGTCACTGACTCAACCGGTAACTCACTCACCCACTCTCTCACTCACCCAGTAACTCACACACCCAGTCACTGACCCAGTCTCTCGCTCACCAAGTCTCTCATCCAGTCTCTCACTCACCCAATCACTCATTCACCGAGTCACTCATTCACCCAGTCACCCACTCACCCAGTTTCTCACTCAGTCACTCACTCACCCAGTCACTCACTCACCCAATCACTCAATCACCCAATCTCTCACTCACCCATTCTATCACTCACTCACCCAGTCATTCACTCAGACACTCACTCACCCAGTCTCCCACTCACCCAGTCTCTCACTCACCCAGTCAATCACTCACCCAGTCACTCACCAAGTCACTAGCTCACCAAGTCTTTCACTCACCCAGTCTCTCACTCACTCAGTCACTCACTCACTCAGTCACTCACTCGCCCAGTCACTCACTCACCCAGTCACTCACTCACCCAGTTATCTACTCTCTCAGTCACTCATTCACCCAGTCAGTCACTCAGTCAGTCACTCACTCACCCAGTCACTCACACCCCGTAGTCTCTCACTCACCCAGTCTCTCACTCACCCAGACACTCACCCATTCACTCACTCACCCATCCACTCACTCACCGATTCACTCACTCACCCAGTTACCGACTCACCCAGTCACTCACTCACCCAGACTCTCACTCACTCAGTCACTCACTCACCCAATCACTCACTCACCGAGTCACTCATTCACATAGTCACTCACTCACCCAATCACTCACTCAGTCACTCACTCACCCAGTCACTCACTCACCCAGTCTCTCACTCACTAAGTCCCTCACTCACCCAGTTACTCGCACACCCAGTCACTCACTCACCCAGTCACTCACTAACCCAGTCTATCACTCACCCAGTCTCTCACTCACTCACTCACCCAGTCACTCACTCATACAGTCACTCACCCAGTCACTCACTCACCCAGTCTCCCACTCAACCAGTCACTGACTCAACCGGTAACTCACTCACCCACTCTCTCACTCACCCAGTAACTCACACACCCAGTCACTGACCCAGTCTCTCACTCACCAAGTCTCTCACTCACCCAGTCTCTTACTCACTCAGTCACTCACTCACCCAGTTACCCACTCACCCAGTCACTCACTCACCCAGTCTCTCACTCACCCAGTCACTCATCAAGTCTCTCACTCACCCAATCACTCATTCACCGAGTCACTCATTCACCCAGTCACCCACTCACCTAGTTTCTCACTCAGTCACTCACTCACCCAGTCACTCACTCACCCAATCACTCAATCACCCAATCTCTCACTCACCCATTCTATCACTCACTCACCCAGTCACTCACTCAGACACTTACTCACCCAGTCTCCCACTCACCCAGTCTCTCACTCACCCAGTCAATCACTCACCCAGTCACTCACCAAGTCACTAACTCACCAAGTCTTTCACTCACCCAGTCTCTCACTCACTCAGTCACTCACTCACTCAGTCACTCACTCGCCCAGTCACTCACTCACCCAGTCACTCACTCACCCAGTTATCTACTCTCCCAGTCACTCATTCACCCAGTCAGTCACTCAGTCAGTCACTCACTCACCCAGTCACTCACACCCTGTAGGCTCTCACTCACCCAGTCTCTCACTCACCCAGACACTCACCCATTCACTCACTCACCCATCCACTCACTCACCGATTCACTCACTCACCCAGTTACCTACTCACCCAGTCACTCACTCACCCAGACTCTCACTCACTCAGTCACTCACTCACCCAATCACTCACTCACCGAGTCACTCATTCACCCAGTCACTCACTTACCCAGTCACTCACTCACCCTGTCTCCCGCTCAACCAGTCACTGACTCAACCGATCACTCACTCACCCAGTCTCTCACTCACCCAGTCACGTATTCACCCAGTCACTCACCCAGTCTCTCACTCACTCAGTCACTCACCAAGTCACCCACTCACCCAGTCACTCACTCACCCAGTCTCTCACTCACCCATTCACTCACCCAGTCTCCCACTCACCCAGTCACTCACTCACCCATTCTCTCACTCACTCACCCAGTCACTCACTCACTCACCCTCTCACTTACTCACCCAGTCACTCACCCAGACACTCACTCACCCGGTCACTCACTCACCCAGTCTCTCACTCACCCAGTCACTTATTCACCCAGTCACTCACCCAGTCTCTCACTCACCCAGTCACATACTCACCCAGTCACTCACTCACTCACCCTCTCACTTACTCACCCAGTCACTCACCCAGACACTCACTAACCCGGTCACTCACTCACCCAGTCTCTCACTCACCCAGTCACTTATTCACCGAGTCACTCACCCAGTCTCTCACTCACCCAGTCACATACTCACCCAGTCACTCACCCAGTCTTTCACTCACTCAGTCACTCACCCAGTCGCTCACTCACCCAGTCTCTCATTAACCCAGTCTCTCACTCACCCAATCACTCACTCACCCAGTCAATCACTCACCCAGTCGCTCACTCACCCAGTGGCCCACTCACCCAGTCACTCTCATCCAGTAACTCACACACCCAGTCACTGACCCAGTCTCTCACTCACCAAGTCTCTCACTCACCCAGTCTCTTACTCACTCAGTCACTCACTCACCCAGTTACCCACTCACCCAGTCACTCACTCACCCAGTCTCTCACTCACCCAGTCACTCATCCAGCCTCTCACTCACCCAATCACTCATTCACCGAGTCACTCATTCACCCAGTCACCCACTCACCCAGTTTCTCACTCAGTCACTCACTCACCCAGTCACTCACTCACCCAATCACTCAATCACCCAATCTCTCACTCACCCATTCTATCACTCACTCACCCAGTCACTCACTCAGACACTCACTCACCCAGTCTCCCACTCACCCAGTCTCTCACTCACCCAGTCAATCACTCACCCAGTCACTCACCAAGTCACTAACTCACCAAGTCTTTCACTCACCCAGTCTCTCACTCACTCAGTGACTCACTCACTCAGTCACTCACTCGCCCAGTCACTCACTCACCCAGTCACTCACTCACCCAGTTATCTACTCTCTCAGTCACTCATTCACCCAGTCAGTCACTCAGTCAGTCACTCACTCACCCAGTCACTCACACCCCGTAGTCTCTCACTCACCCAGTCTCTCACTCACCCATCCACTCACTCACCGATTCACTCACTCACCCAGTTACCTACTCACCCAGTCACTCACTCACCCAGACTCTCACTCACTCAGTCACTCACCCAATCACTCACTCACCGAGTCACTCATTCACATAGTCACTCACTCACCCAAACACTCACTCAGTCACTCACTCACCCAGTCACTCACTCACCCAGTCTCTCACTCACTAAGTCCCTCACTCACCCAGTTACTCGCACACCCAGTCACTCACTTACCCAGTCACTCACTAACCCAGTCTATCACTCACCCAGTCTCTCATTCACTCACTCACTCACCCAGTCACTCACTCATACAGTCACTCACCCAGTCACTCACTCACCCAGTCTCCCACTCAACCAGTCACTGACTCAACCGGTAACTCACTCACCCACTCTCTCACTCACCCAGTAACTCACACACCCAGTCACTGACCCAGTCTCTCACTCACCAAGTCTCTCACTCACCCAGTCTCTTACTCACTCAGTCACTCACTCACCCAGTTACCCACTCACCCAGTCACTCACTCACCCAGTCTCTCACTCACCCAGTCACTCATCCAGTCTCTCACTCACCCAATCACTCATTCACCGAGTCACTCATTCACCCAGTCACCCACTCACCCAGTTTCTCACTCAGTCACTCACTCACCCAGTCACTCACTCACCCAATCACTCAATCACCCAATCTCTCACTCACCCATTCTATCACTCACTCACCCAGTCACTCACTCAGACACTCACTCACCCAGTCTCCCACTCACCCAGTCTCTCACTCACCCAGTCAATCACTCACCCAGTCACTCACCAAGTCACTAACTCACCAAGTCTTTCACTCACCCAGTCTCTCACTCACTCAGTGACTCACTCACTCAGTCACTCACTCGCCCAGTCACTCACTCACCCAGTCACTCACTCACCCAGTTATCTACTCTCTCAGTCACTCATTCACCCAGTCAGTCACTCAGTCAGTCACTCACTCACCCAGTCACTCACACCCCGTAGTCTCTCACTCACCCAGTCTCTCACTCACCCATCCACTCACTCACCGATTCACTCACTCACCCAGTTACCTACTCACCCAGTTACTCGCACACCCAGTCACTCACTTACCCAGTCACTCACTAACCCAGTCTATCACTCACCCAGTCTCTCATTCACTCACTCACTCACCCAGTCACTCACTCATACAGTCACTCACCCAGTCACTCACTCACCCAGTCTCCCACTCAACCAGTCACTGACTCAACCGGTAACTCACTCACCCACTCTCTCACTCACCCAGTAACTCACACACCCAGTCACTGACCCAGTCTCTCACTCACCAAGTCTCTCACTCACCCAGTCTCTTACTCACTCAGTCACTCACTCACCCAGTTACCCACTCACCCAGTCACTCACTCACCCAGTCTCTCACTCACCCAGTCACTCATCCAGTCTCTCACTCACCCAATCACTCATTCACCGAGTCACTCATTCACCCAGTCACCCACTCACCCAGTTTCTCACTCAGTCACTCACTCACCCAGTCACTCACTCACCCAATCACTCAATCACCCAATCTCTCACTCACCCATTCTATCACTCACTCACCCAGTCACTCACTCAGACACTCACTCACCCAGTCTCCCACTCACCCAGTCTCTCACTCACCCAGTCAATCACTCACCCAGTCACTCACCAAGTCACTAACTCACCAAGTCTTTCACTCACCCAGTCTCTCACTCACTCAGTGACTCACTCACTCAGTCACTCACTCGCCCAGTCACTCACTCACCCAGTCACTCACTCACCCAGTTATCTACTCTCTCAGTCACTCATTCACCCAGTCAGTCACTCAGTCAGTCACTCACTCACCCAGTCACTCACACCCCGTAGTCTCTCACTCACCCAGTCTCTCACTCACCCATCCACTCACTCACCGATTCACTCACTCACCCAGTTACCTACTCACCCAGTCACTCACTCACCCAGACTCTCACTCACTCAGTCACTCACCCAATCACTCACTCACCGAGTCACTCATTCACATAGTCACTCACTCACCCAATCACTCACTCAGTCACTCACTCACCCAGTCACTCACTCACCCAGTCTCTCACTCACTAAGTCCCTCACTCACCCAGTTACTCGCACACCCAGTCACTCACTCACCCAGTCACTCACTAACCCAGTCTATCACTCACCCAGTCTCTCACTCACTCACTCACCCAGTCACTCACTCATACAGTCACTCACCCAGTCACTCACTCACCCAGTCTCCCACTCAACCAGTCACTGACTCAACCGGTAACTCACTCACCCACTCTCTCACTCACCCAGTAACTCACACACCCAGTCACTGACCCAGTCTCTCACTCAACAAGTCTCTCACTCACCCAGTCTCTTACTCACTCAGTCACTCACTCACCCAGTTACCCACTCACCCAGTCACTCACTCACCCAGTCTCTCACTCACCCAGTCACTCATCCAGTCTCTCACTCACCCAATCACTCATTCACCGAGTCACTCATTCACCCAGTCACCCACTCACCCAGTTTCTCACTCAGTCACTCACTCACCCAGTCACTCACTCACCCAATCACTCAATCACCCAATCTCTCACTCACCCATTCTATCACTCACTCACCCAGTCACTCACGCAGACACTCACTCACCCAGTCTCCCACTCACCCAGTCTCTCACTCACCCAGTCAATCACTCACCCAGTCACTCACCAAGTCATTAACTCACCAAGTCTTTCACTCACCCAGTCTCTCACTCACTCAGTCACTCACTCGCCCAGTCACTCACTCACCCAGTCACTCACTCACCCAGTTATCTACTCTCCCAGTCACTCATTCACCCAGTCAGTCACTCAGTCAGTCACTCACTCACCCAGTCACTCACACCCCGTAGTCTCTCACTCACCCAGTCTCTCACTCACCCAGACACTCACCCATTCACTCACTCACCCATCCACTCACTCACCGATTCACTCACGCACCCAGTTACCTACTCACCCAGTCACTCACTCACCCAGACTCTCACTCACTCAGTCACTCACTCACCCAATCACTCACTCACCGAGTCACTCATTCACCCAGTCACTCACTTACCCAGTCACTCACTCACCCTGTCTCCCGCTCAACCAGTCACTGACTCAACCGATCACTCACTCACCCAGTCTCTCACTCAACCAGTCACGTATTCACCCAGTCACTCACCCAGTCCTTCACTCACTCAGTCGCTCACCAAGTCACCCACTCACCCAGTCACTCACTCACCCAGTCTCTCACTCACCCATTCACTCACCCAGGCTCCCACTCACCCAGTCACTCACTCACCCATTCTCTCACTCACTCACCCAGTCACTCACTCACTCACCCTCTCACTTACTCACCCAGTCACTCACCCAGACACTCACTCACCCGGTCACTCACTCACCCAGTCTCTCACTCACCCAATCACTTATTCACCCAGTCACTCACCCAGTCTCTCACTCACCCAGTCACATACTCACCCAGTCACTCACTCACTCACCCTCTCACTTACTCACCCAGTCACTCACCCAGACACTCACTAACCCGGTCACTCACTCACCCAGTCTCTCACTCACCCAGTCACTTATTCACCCAGTCACTCACCCAGTCTCTCACTCACCCAGTCACATACTCACCCAGTCACTCACCCAGTCTTTCACTCACTCAGTCACTCACCCAGTCTCTCACTCACCCAGTCTCTCATTCACCCAGTCTCTCACTCACCCAATCACTCACTCACCCAGTCAATCACTCACCCAGTCGCTCACTCACCCAGTGGCCCATTCACCCAGTCACTCTCATCCAGTCACTCACTCATCCAGTCACTAACTTACCAGTCACTCACTCGCCCAGTCACCCACTCACCCAGTCACTCACTAGCCCAATCACTCACTCACCCAGTCACTCACTCACCCAGTCACCCAGTCGCCCACTCACCCAGTCACTCACTCACCCAGTCGCCCACTCGCCCAGTCACTCTCTCACCCAGTCACTCACTCACCCAGTCACTCACCCAGTCACTCACCCCCTTAGTCTCTCACTCACCCAGTCTCTCACTCACCCAGTCACTCACCCAGTCACTCACTCACCCATTCACTCACTCACCGAGTCACTCATTCAACCAGTCACTCACTCACCCAATCACTCACCCAGTCACCAACTCACCCAGTCACTCACTCACACAGTCTCTCACTCACCCATTCACTCACCCAGTCTCCCACTCACCCAGTCACTCACTCACCCATTCTCTCACTCACTCACCCAGTCACTCACTCATTCACTCACCCTCTCACTTAATCACCCAGTCACTCACCCAGTCACTCACTCACCCAGTCTCCCACTCAACCATTCACTCACTCACCCGGTCACTCACTCACCCAGTCTCTCACTCACCCAGTCACTTATTCACCCAGTCACTCACCCAGTCTCTCACTCACTCATTCACTCACCAAGTCACTCACTCACCAAGTCTCTCACTCACCCAGTCTATCACTCACACAGTCACTCACTCACCCAGTCACCCACTCACCCAGTCACTCACTCGCCCAGTCTCTCACTCACCCATTCACTCACCCAGTCTCTCACTCACCTAGTCACTCACTCACCCAGTTACCCACTCACCCAGTCTCTCACTCACCCAGTCACACACTCACCCAGTCACTCACCCAGTCTCTCACTCACTCAGTCACTCACCCAGTCTCTCACTCACCCAGTCTCTCACTCACTCAGTCTCTCACTCACCCAGTCACTCACTCACCCAGTCACTCACTCACCCAGTCAATCACTCACCCAGTCGCTAACTCACTCAGTCGACCACTCAACCAGTCGCTCACTCACGAATTCGCCCACTCACCCAGTCACTCACTCATCCAGTCACTCACTCACCGAGTCACTAACTCACCAGTCACTCAATCGCCCAGTCACCCACTCACCCAGTCACTCACTCGCCCAATCACTCACTCACCCAGTCACTCACCCAGTCACCCAGTCACACAGTCGCCCACTCATCCAGTCACTCACTCACCCAGTCGCCCACTCGCCCAGTCACTCTCTCACCCAGTCACTCACTCACCCAGTCACTCACCCAGTCAGTCACCCCCCTAGTCTCTCACTTACCCATTCTCTCACTCACCCAGTCACTCACCCAGTCACTCACTCACTCACCCTCTCACTTACTCACCCAGTCACTCACCCAGACACTCACTAACCCGGTCACTCACTCACCCAGTCTCTCACTCACCCAGTCACTTATTCACCCAGTCACTCACCCAGTCTCTCACTCACCCAGTCACATACTCACCCAGTCACTCACCCAGTCTTTCACTCACTCAGTCACTCACCCAGTCGCTCACTCACCCAGTCTCTCATTAACCCAGTCTCTCACTCACCCAATCACTCACTCACCCAGTCAATCACTCACCCAGTCGCTCACTCACCCAGTGGCCCACTCACCCAGTCACTCTCATCCAGTAACTCACACACCCAGTCACTGACCCAGTCTCTCACTCACCAAGTCTCTCACTCACCCAGTCTCTTACTCACTCAGTCACTCACTCACCCAGTTACCCACTCACCCAGTCACTCACTCACCCAGTCTCTCACTCACCCAGTAACTCATCCAGTCTCTCACTCACCCAATCACTCATTCACCGAGTCACTCATTCACCCAGTCACCCACTCACCCAGTTTCTCACTCAGTCACTCACTCACCCAGTCACTCACTCACCCAATCACTCAATCACCCAATCTCTCACTCACCCATTCTATCACTCACTCACCCAGTCACTCACTCAGACACTCACTCACCCAGTCTCCCACTCACCCAGTCTCTCACTCACCCAGTCAATCACTCACCCAGTCACTCACCAAGTCACTAACTCACCAAGTATTTCACTCACCCAGTCTCTCACTCACTCAGTGACTCACTCACTCAGTCACTCACTCGCCCAGTCACTCACTCACCCAGTCACTCACTCACCCAGTTATCTACTCTCTCAGTCACTCATTCACCCAGTCAGTCACTCAGTCAGTCACTCACTCACCCAGTCACTCACACCCCGTAGTCTCTCACTCACCCAGTCTCTCACTCACCCATCCACTCACTCACCGATTCACTCACTCACCCAGTTACCTACTCACCCAGTCACTCACTCACCCAGACTCTCACTCACTCAGTCACTCACCCAATCACTCACTCACCGAGTCACTCATTCACATAGTCACTCACTCACCCAAACACTCACTCAGTCACTCACTCACCCAGTCACTCACTCACCCAGTCTCTCACTCACTAAGTCCCTCACTCACCCAGTTACTCGCACACCCAGTCACTCACTCACCCAGTCACTCACTAACCCAGTCTATCACTCACCCAGTCTCTCATTCACTCACTCACTCACCCAGTCACTCACTCATACAGTCACTCACCCAGTCACTCACTCACCCAGTCTCCCACTCAACCAGTCACTGACTCAACCGGTAACTCACTCACCCACTCTCTCACTCACCCAGTAACTCACACACCCAGTCACTGACCCAGTCTCTCACTCACCAAGTCTCTCACTCACCCAGTCTCTTACTCACTCAGTCACTCACTCACCCAGTTACCCATTCACCCAGTCACTCACTCACCCAGTCTCTCACTCACCCAGTCACTCATCCAGTCTCTCACTCACCCAATCACTCATTCACCGAGTCACTCATTCACCCAGTCACCCACTCACCCAGTTTCTCACTCAGTCACTCACTCACCCAGTCACTCACTCACCCAATCACTCAATCACCCAATCTCTCACTCACCCATTCTATCACTCACTCACCCAGTCACTCACTCAGACACTCACTCACCCAGTCTCCCACTCACCCAGTCTCTCACTCACCCAGTCAATCACTCACCCAGTCACTCACCAAGTCACTAACTCACCAAGTCTTTCACTCACCCAGTCTCTCACTCACTCAGTGACTCACTCACTCAGTCACTCACTCGCCCAGTCACTCACTCACCCAGTCACTCACTCACCCAGTTATCTACTCTCTCAGTCACTCATTCACCCAGTCAGTCACTCAGTCAGTCACTCACTCACCCAGTCACTCACACCCCGTAGTCTCTCACTCACCCAGTCTCTCACTCACCCATCCACTCACTCACCGATTCACTCACTCACCCAGTTACCTACTCACCCAGTCACTCACTCACCCAGACTCTCACTCACTCAGTCACTCACCCAATCACTCACTCACCGAGTCACTCATTCACATAGTCACTCACTCACCCAATAACTCACTCAGTCACTCACTCACCCAGTCACTCACTCACCCAGTCTCTCACTCACTAAGTCCCTCACTCACCCAGTTACTCGCACACCCAGTCACTCACTCACCCAGTCACTCACTAACCCAGTCTATCACTCACCCAGTCTCTCACTCACTCACTCACTCACCCAGTCACTCACTCATACAGTCACTCACCCAGTCACTCACTCACCCAGTCTCCCACTCAACCAGTCACTGACTCAACCGGTAACTCACTCACCCACTCTCTCACTCACCCAGTAACTCACACACCCAGTCACTGACCCAGTCTCTCACTCACCAAGTCTCTCACTCACCCAGTCTCTTACTCACTCAGTCACTCACTCACCCAGTTACCCACTCACCCAGTCACTCACTCACCCAGTCTCTCACTCACCCAGTCACTCATCCAGTCTCTCACTCACCCAATCACTCATTCACCGAGTCACTCATTCACCCAGTCACCCACTCACCCAGTTTCTCACTCAGTCACTCACTCACCCAGTCACTCACTCACCCAATCACTCAATCACCCAATCTCTCACTCACCCATTCTATCACTCACTCACCCAGTCACTCACGCAGACACTCACTCACCCAGTCTCCCACTCACCCAGTCTCTCACTCACGCAGTCAATCACTCACCCAGTCACTCACCAAGTCATTAACTCACCAAGTCTTTCACTCACCCAGTCTCTCACTCACTCAGTCACTCACTCACTCAGTCACTCACTCCCCCAGTCACTCACTCACCCAGTCACTCACTCACCCAGTTATCTACTCTCCCAGTCACTCATTCACCCAGTCAGTCACTCAGTCAGTCACTCACTCACCCAGTCACTCACACCCCGTAGTCTCTCACTCACCCAGTCTCTCACTCACCCAGACACTCACCCATTCACTCACTCACCCATCCACTCACTCACCGATTCACTCACGCACCCAGTTACCTACTCACCCAGTCACTCACTCACCCAGACTCTCACTCACTCAGTCACTCACTCACCCAATCACTCACTCACCGAGTCACTCATTCACCCAGTCACTCACTTACCCAGTCACTCACTCACCCTGTCTCCCGCTCAACCAGTCACTGACTCAACCGATCACTCACTCACCCAGTCTCTCACTCACCCAGTCACGTATTCACCCAGTCACTCACCCAGTCCTTCACTCACTCAGTCGCTCACCAAATCACCCACTCACCCAGTCACTCACTCACCCAGTCTCTCACTCACCCATTCACTCACCCAGGCTCCCACTCACCCAGTCACTCACTCACCCATTCTCTCACTCACTCACCCAGTCACTCACTCACTCACCCTCTCACTTACTCACCTAGTCACTCACCCAGACACTCACTCACCCGGTCACTCACTCACCCAGTCTCTCACTCACCCAATCACTTATTCACCCAGTCACTCACCCAGTCTCTCACTCACCCAGTCACATACTCACCCAGTCACTCACTCACTCACCCTCTCACTTACTCACCCAGTCACTCACCCAGACACTCACTAACCCGGTCACTCACTCACCCAGTCTCTCACTCACCCAGTCACTTATTCACCCAGTCACTCACCCAGTCTCTCACTCACCCAGTCACATACTCACCCAGTCACTCACCCAGTCTTTCACTCACTCAGTCACTCACCCAGTCTCTCACTCACCCAGTCTCTCATTCACCCAGTCTCTCACTCACCCAATCACTCACTCACCCAGTCAATCACTCACCCAGTCGCTCACTCACCCAGTGGCCCATTCACCCAGTCACTCTCATCCAGTCACTCACTCATCCAGTCACTAACTTACCAGTCACTCACTCGCCCAGTCACCCACTCACCCAGTCACTCACTAGTCCAATCACTCACTCACCCAGTCACTCACTCACCCAGTCACCCAGTCGCCCACTCACCCAGTCACTCACTCACCCAGTCGCCCACTCGCCCAGTCACTCTCTCACCCAGTCACTCACTCACCCAGTCACTCACCCAGTCACTCACCCCCTTAGTCTCTCACTCACCCAGTCTCTCACTCACCCAGTCACTCACCCAGTCACTCACTCACCCATTCACTCACTCACCGAGTCACTCATTCAACCAGTCACTCACTCACCCAATCACTCACCCAGTCACCAACTCACCCAGTCACTCACTCACACAGTCTCTCACTCACCCATTCACTCACCCAGTCTCCCACTCACCCAGTCACTCACTCACCCATTCTCTCACTCACTCACCCAGTCACTCACTCATTCACTCACCCTCTCACTTAATCACCCAGTCACTCACCCAGTCACTCACTCACCCAGTCTCCCACTCAACCATTCACTCACTCACCCGGTCACTCACTCACCCAGTCTCTCACTCACCCAGTCACTTATTCACCCAGTCACTCACCCAGTCTCTCACTCACTCATTCACTCACCAAGTCACTCACTCACCAAGTCTCTCACTCACCCAGTCTATCACTCACACAGTCACTCACTCACCCAGTCACCCACTCACCCAGTCACTCACTCGCCCAGTCTCTCACTCACCCATTCACTCACCCAGTCTCTCACTCACCTAGTCACTCACTCACCCAGTTACCCACTCACCCAGTCTCTCACTCACCCAGTCACACACTCACCCAGTCACTCACCCAGTCTCTCACTCACTCAGTCACTCACCCAGTCTCTCACTCACCCAGTCTCTCACTCACTCAGTCTCTCACTCACCCAGTCACTCACTCACCCAGTCACTCACTCACCCAGTCAATCACTCACCCAGTCGCTAACTCACTCAGTCGACCACTCAACCAGTCGCTCACTCACGAATTCGCCCACTTACCCAGTCACTCACTCATCCAGTCACTCACTCACCGAGTCACTAACTCACCAGTCACTCACTCGCCCAGTCACCCACTCACCCAGTCACTCACTCGCCCAATCACTCACTCACCCAGTCACTCACCCAGTCACCCAGTCACACAGTCGCCCACTCATCCAGTCACTCACTCACCCAGTCGCCCACTCGCCCAGTCACTCTCTCACCCAGTCACTCACTCACCCAGTCACTCACCCAGTCAGTCACCCCCCTAGTCTCTCACTTACCCATTCTCTCACTCACCCAGTCACTCACCCAGTCACTCACTCACCCATTCACTCACTCACCGAGTCACTCGTTCAACCAGTCATTCACTCACCCAGTCACTGACCCAGTCACTCACTCACCCAGTCACTCGCTCACCCAGTCACTCACTCACCCAGTCACTCACTCACCCACTCTCCGACTCAACCAGTCACTCACTCACCCGGTCACTCACTCACCCAGTCTCTCACTCACCCAGTCACTTATTCACCCAGTCACTCACCCAGTCTCTCCCTCACTCAGTGTCTCAGCAAGTCACTCACTCACCAAGTCTCTCACTCACCCAGTCTATCACCCACCCAGTCACTAACTCACCCACTCACCCACTCACCCAGTCACTCACTCACCCAGTCTCTCACTCACCCATTCACTCACCCAGTCTCTCACTCTCCCAGTCACTCACTCACGCATTCTCTCACTCACTCACCCAGTCACTCAGTCACTCACCCAGCCTCTCACTGACCCAGTCACTCTCCCAGTCTCTCACTCACTCAGTTACTCACCCAGTCTCTCACTCACCCAGTCACTCAATCACCCAGTCACTCACTCACCCAGTCAATCACTCACCCAGTCATTCACTCACCCAGTCACTCACTCATCCAGTCACTCACTCACCCAGTCACTCACTCACCCAGTCTCTCACTCACCCAGTCTCTCACTCACCCAGTCACTCATTCACCCAATAACTCACTCACCCAGTCTCTCACTCACCCAGTCACTCACCCAGTCATTCACCCAGTCACTCACTCACCCAGTCACTCACTCACCCAGTCACTCACTCACCCAGTCACTCACTCACACAGTCACTCATTCACCCAGTCACTCACTCACACAGTCACTCAACCAGCCTCTGACTCACCCAGTCACTCAATCACCCAGTCACTCACTCACCCAGTCGCCCACTCACCCAGTCGCTCACTCACACAGTCACCTACTCGCCCAGTCACTCACTCACCCAGTCACTCACTCAACCAGTCACTCACTCACCCAGCCACTCAATCGCCCAGTCACTCACTCGCCCAGTCACTCACTCACCCAGTCACTCATTCACCCATTTACCTACTCACCCAGTCACTCACTCACCCAGTTACCTACTCACCCAGTCACTCACTCACCCAGTCAGTCACTCAGTCAGTCACTCGCGTACCCATTCACTCATACCCCATAGTCTCTCACTCACCCAGTCTCTCACTCACCCAGTCACTCACCCATTCACTCACTCACCCATCCACTCACTCACCGATTCACTCACTCACCCAGTTACCTACTCACCCAGTCACTCACTCACCCAGTCTCTCACTCACTCAGTCACTCACTCACCTAATCACTCACTCACCGAGTCACTCATTCACACAGTCACTCACTCACCCAGTCACTCACTCAGTCACTCACTCACCCAGTCACTCACTCACCCAGTCTCTCACTCACTCAGTCACTCACTCACCCAGTTACTCGCTCACCCAGTCACTCACTCACCCAGTCACTCACTCACCCAGTCTCTCACTCACCCAGTCTCTCATTCACTCACCCAGTCACTCCCTCATACAGTCACTCACCCAGTCTCTCACTCACCCAGTCACTCAATCACCCAGTCACTCACTCACCCAGTCAATCACTCACCCAGTCACTCACTCACCCAGTCACTCACTCATCCAGTCACTCACTCACCCAGTCACTCACTCACCCAGTCTCTCACTCACCCAGTCACTCACCCAGTCATTCACCCAGTCACTCACTCACCCAGTCACTCACTCACCCAGTCACTCACTCACCCAGTCACTCATTCACACAGTCACTCACTCACCCAGTCACTCACTCACACAGTCACTCAACCAGCCTCTGACTCACCCAGTCACTCAATC
Organism: Petromyzon marinus; assembly: GCF_048934315.1. Taxonomy (NCBI): domain Eukaryota; kingdom Metazoa; phylum Chordata; class Hyperoartia; order Petromyzontiformes; family Petromyzontidae; genus Petromyzon; species Petromyzon marinus. Next base: position 8,264,011 of record NC_133720.1, read on the forward strand.
ACCCAGTCACTCACTCACCCAGTCGCCCACTCACCCAGTCGCTCACTCACACAGTCGCCCACTCGCCCAGTCACTCACTCACCCAGTCACTCACTCAACCAGTCACTCACTCACCCAGCCACTCAATCGCCCAGTCACTCACTCGCCCAGTCACTGCCCAGTCACTCACTCACCCAGTCACTCACTCACCCAGCCACTCAATCGCCCAGTCACTCACTCGCCCAGTCACTGCCCAGTCACTCACTCACCCAGTCACTCACTCACCCATTTACCCACTCACCCAGTCACTCATTCACCCAGTCAGTCACTCAGTCAGTCACTCACGTCCCCATTCACTCATACCCCGTAGTCTCTCACTCACCCAGTCTCTCACTCACCCAGTCACTCACCCATTCACTCACTCACCCATCCACTCACTCACCGATTCACTCACTCACCCAGTTACCTACTCACCCAGTCACTCACTCACCCAGTCTCTCACTCACTCAGTCACTCACTCACCTAATCACTCACTCACCGAGTCACTCATTCACACAGTCACTCACTCACCCAGTCACTCACTCAGTCACTCACTCACCCAGTCACTCACTCACCCAGTCTCTCACTCACTCAGTCACTCACTCACCCAGTTACTCGCTCACCCAGTCACTCACTCACCCAGTCACTCACTCACCCAGTCTCTCACTCACCCAGTCTCTCATTCACTCACCCAGTCACTCCCTCATACAGTCACTCACCCAGTCACTTACTCACCCAGTCACTCACCCAGTCACTCACTCACCCAGTCTCCCACTCAACTAGTCACTTACTCACCCGGTCACTCACTCACCCAGTCTCTCACTCACCCAGTCACTTATTCACCCAGTCACTCACCCAGTCACTCACTCACCCAGTCTCCCACTCAACTAGTCACTCACTCACCCGGTCACTCACTCACCAAGTCTCTCACTCACCCAGTCTATCACTCACACAGTCACTCACTCACCCAGTCACCCACTCACCCAGTCACTCACTCGCCCAGTCTCTCACTCACCCATTCACTCACCCAGTCTCTCACTCACCTAGTCACTCACTCACCCAGTTACCCACTCACCCAGTCTCTCACTCACCCAGTCACACACTCACCCAGTCACTCACCCAGTCTCTCACTCACTCAGTCACTCACCCAGTCTCTCACTCACCCAGTCTCTCACTCACTCAGTCTTTTACTCACCCAGTCACTCACTCACCCAGTCAATCACTCATCCAGTCACTCACTCACCGAGTCACTAACTCACCAGTCACTCACTCGCCCAGTCACCCATTCACCCAGTCACTCACTCGCCCAATCACTCACTCACCCAGTCACTCACCCAGTCACCCAGTCACACAGTCGCCCACTCATCCAGTCACTCACTCACCCAGTCGCCCACTCGCCCAGTCACTCTCTCACCCGGTCACTCACTCACCCAGTCACTCACCCAGTCAGTCACCCCCCTAGTCTCTCACTTACCCATTCTCTCACTCACCCAGTCACTCACCTAGTCACTCACTCACCCATTCACTCACTCACCGAGTCACTCGTTCAACCAGTCGCTCACTCACCCAGTCACTCACCCAGTCACTCACTCACCCAGTCATTCGCTCACCCAGTCACTCACTCACCCAGTCACTCACTCACCCAGTCTCCGACTCAACCAGTCACTCACTCACCCGGTCACTCACTCACCCAGTCTCTCACTCACCCAGTCACTTATTCACCCAGTCACTCACCCAGTCTCTCCCTCACTCAGTGTATCAGCAAGTCACTCACTCACCAAGTCTCTCACTCACCCAGTCTATCACCCACCCAGTCACTCACTCACCCAGTCACCCACTCACCCATTCACTCACCCAGTCTCTCACTCTCACAGTCACTCACTCACGCATTCTCTCACTCACTCGCCCAGTCACTCAGTCACTCACCCAGTCTCTCACTGACCCAGTCACTCTCCCAGTCTCTCACTCACTCAGTCACTCACCCAGTCTCTCACTCACCCAGTCACTCAATCAACCAGTCACTCACTCACCCAGTCACTCACTCACCCAATCTCTCACTCAACCCGTCATTCACTCACCCAGTCACTCACTCACCCAGTCACCCATTCACCCAGTCACTCACTCACCCAGTCTCTCACCCAGTCACTCACTCACCCAGTCACTCAAACACCCAGTCACTTACTCACCCAGTCTCTCACTCACCCAATTCACTCACTCACCCAGTCTCTTACTCACACAGTCAGTCACTCACCCAGTCACTTACTCACCCAGTCACTCACTCACCCAATCTCTCACTCACCCAATCACTCACTCAGGCTCTCACTCAACCAGTCACTCACTCATACAGTTACTCACTCACCCAGTCACATACTCACCCATTCTCTCACTCACCCAGTCTCTCACTCACCCAGTCACTCACTCACCTAGTGTCTCACTCACCCAGTCTCTCACTCACCCAGTCACTCACTCACCCAGTCTCTCACTCACCCAGTCTCTCACTCACCCAGTCACTCACTCACCCAGTCTCTCACTCACCCAGTCACTCACTCACCCAGTTACCCACTCACCCAGTCACTCACTCACGCAGTCAATCACTCACCCAGTCATTTACTCAGCCAGTCACTCACTGACCCAGTCTCTCACTCACCCAGTCACTCATCCAGTCTCTTACTCACCCAGTTCCTTATCAAGTCACCCAGTCGCCCACTCACCCAGTCATTCACTCACCCAGTCGCTCACTCGCCCAGTCAATGACTCGCTCAGTAATTCACTCACCCAGTCACTCACTCACCCAGTCACTCACTCACCCAGTCTCTCACTGACCCATTCACTGACTCGCCCAGTCGCTCACTCGCCCAGTCACTGACTTGCTCAGTTACTCACTTACCCACTCACTCACCCAGTCTCTCACTCACACAGTCGCTCACTCACCCAATCATTGACACATACAGTCACTCACCCAGTCACTCACTCAACCAGTCACTCACTCACCCAGTCTCCCATTCACCAAGTCACTCACTCATACAGTCACTCACCCAGTCGCTCACTCACCCAGTCACTCACCAAGTTACCCACTCAACCAGTCACTCATTCACCCAATCACTCACTCACCCAGTCACTCACTGACCCAGTCTCTCACTCACTCAGTCACTGACTCACCCAGTCTTCCACTCAACCAGTCACTCACTCACCCGGTCACTCACTCACTCACTCAGTCTATCACTCACCCAGTCACTTATTTACTCAGTCACTCACCCAGTCTCTCACTCACTCAGTCACTCATCAAGTCACTCACTCACCAAGTCTCTCACTCACCCAGTCTCTCACTCACCGAGTCCTCACTCACCCATTCACTCACTCACCCAGTCACATACTCATCCAGTCACTCACCCAGTCTCTCACTCACTCAGTCACTCACCAAGTCACTCACTCGCCCAGTCTCTCACTCACCCAGTCGGTCACTCACCCAGTCGCCCACTCACCCAGTCACTCACTCACGCATTCGCCCACCCACCCAGTCACTCACTCATCCAGTCACTCACTCACCCAGTCACTAACTCACCAGTCACTCACTCGTCCAGTCACCCACTCACCCAGTCACTCACTCGCCCAGTCACTCACTAACCCAGTCACTTACTCACCCAGTCACCCAGTCGGCCTCTCACCCAGTCACTCACTCACCCAGTCACTCACTCACCCAGTCTCTCACTCACCCACTCACTCACCCAATCACTCACTCACCGAGTCACTCATTCACCCTGTAACTCACTCACCAAGTCAATCACTCAGTCACTCGATCACCCAGTCACTCACTCACCCAGTTACTCGCTCACCCAGTGACTCACTCACCCAGTCACTCACTCACCCAGTCTCTCACTCACCCAGTCACTCACTCAGGCTCTCACCCAGTTAACCACTCATCCAGTCACTCACTCACTCAGTAACTGAATCACCCAGTCACTCACTCAGTCTCTCACTCACTCAGTCACTCACCAAGTCACTCACTCACCAAGTCTCTCACTCACCCAGTCTCTCACTCACCCAGTCACTCACTCACCCAGTCACTCACTCACCCAGTCACTCACCCAGTCTGTCACTCACCCAGTTAACCACTCATCCAGTCACTCACTCACTCAGTCACTCAATCACCCAGTCATTCACCCAGTCTCTATCTCACCCAGTCACTCAGCCAGTCACTCACTCACCCAGTCTCTCACTCACCCAGTCTCTCACTCATCCAGTCGCTCACCCAGTCACTCACTCACCAAATCACTCACTCTCCCAGTAACTCACCCATTCAATCACTCTCGCAGACTCTCACTCACCCAGTTACTCACCCAGTCACTCACTCACCCAGTCTGTCACTCACTCAGTCACTCACTTACCCAGTCACTCACTCCCCCAGTTTCTCACTCACACAGTCACTCACTCACCCAGTCACTCACTCATACAGTCACTCACCCAGTCTCTCACTCACGCAGTCACTCACTCACTTAGTCACTCACTCACCCAGTCACTCACTCACACAGTCACTTACCCAGTCACTTACTCACCCAGTCTCTCACTCACCCAGTCGCGCACTCACCCAATCACTCACTTACCCAGTCACTCACTCACCCAGTCACTCACTCACCCAGTCACTAACTCACCCAGTCACTCACTCGCCCAGTCACCCACTCACCCAGTCACTCACTCGCCCAGTCACTCACTCACCCAGTGATTCACTCACCCAGTCAGCCAGTCACCCATTCACTCACTCACCCAGTTACCTACTGACCCAGTCACTCATTCACCCAGTCAATCACTCACTCAGTCACTCACTCACCCAGTCACTCACCCCCCTAGTTTCTCACTCACCTAGTCTATCACTCACCGAGTCACTCACTCACCCATTCACTCACTCACCCAGTCTCTCACTCACCCAGTTACCTACTGACCCAGTCACTCATTCACCCAGTCACTCACCCCCCCTAGTCTCTCACTCACCCAGTCTATCACTCACCGAGTCACTCACTCACCCATTCACTCACTCACCCAGTCTCTCACTCACCAATTCACTCACCCAGTCTCTCACTCACCCAGTCTCTCACTCACCCAGATACCCACTCACCCAGTCTCTCACTCACCCAGTCACATACTCACCCAGTCACTCACCCAGTCTCTCACTCACTCAGTCACTCACCAAGTCACTCGCTCAATCAGTCTCTCACTCACCCAGTCGGTCACTCACCCAGTCGCCCACTCACCCAGTCACTCACTCACGCATTCCCCCACCCACCCAGTCACTCACTCATCCAGTCACTCACTCACCCAGTCACTAACTCACCAGTCACTCACTCGCCCAGTCACCCACTCATCCAGTCACTCACTCGCCCAGTCACTCACTCACCCAGTCACTTACTCACCCAGTCACCCAGTCGCCCTCTCACCCAGTCACTCACTCACCCAGTCAGTCACTCACCAGGTCACTCACTCGCCCAGTCACTCACTCAACCAGTCACTCACTCACCCAGTCTCTCACCCAGTCTCTCACTCACTCAGTCACTCACCCAGTCACTCACTCACCAAATCTCTCACTCACCCACTCACTCACCCAATCACTCATTCACCGAGTCACTCACTCACCCAGTCACTCACTCAGTCACTCACCCAATAACTCACGTACCCAGTCTCTCACTCACTCAGTCACTCACTCACCCAGTTACTCACACACCCAGTGACTCACTCACCCAGTCACTCACTCACCCAGTCTCTCACTCACTCACCCAGTCACTCACTCATACAGTCACTCACCTAGTCACTCACTCACCCAGTCTACGACTCAACCAGTCACTCACTCACCCAGTCACTCACTCACTCAGTCACTCACTTACCCAGTCACTAACTCACCCAGTCTCTCACTCACTCAGTCACTCACTCTCCCAGTCATTCACTCAGCCAGTCACTAACCCAGTCACTCACTCACCCAGTCTCTCAATCACACAGTCACTCACTCACCCAGTCACTCACTCATACAGTCACTCACCCAGTCTCTCACTCACCCAGTCACATACTCACCCAGTCACTCACCCAGTCTTTCACTCTCTCAGTCACTCACCCAGTCTCTCACTCACCCAGTCACTCACTCACCCAGTCACTAACTCACCCAGTCACTCACTCGCCCAGTCACCCACTCACCCAGTCTCTCACTCGCCCAGTCACTCACTCACCCAGTGATTCACTCACCCAGTCAGCCAGTCACCCATTCACTCATTCACCCAGTTACCTACTGACCCAGTCACTCATTCACCCAGTCAATCACTCACTCAGTCACTCACTCACCCAGTCACTCACCCCCCCTAGTTTCTCACTCACCTAGTCTATCACTCACCGAGTCACTCACTCACCCATTCACTCACTCACCCAGTCTCTCACTCACCCAGTTACCTACTGACCCAGTCACTCATTCACCCAGTCACTCACCCCCCCTAGTCTCTCACTCACCCAGTCTATCACTCACCGAGTCACTCACTCACCCATTCACTCACTCACCCAGTCTCTCACTCACCAATTCACTCACCCAGTCTCTCACTCACCCAGTCTCTCACTCACCCAGATACCCACTCACCCAGTCTCTCACTCACCCAGTCACATACTCACCCAGTCACTCACCCAGTCTCTCACTCACTCAGTCACTCACCAAGTCACTCGCTCAATCAGTCTCTCACTCACCCAGTCGGTCACTCACCCAGTCGCCCACTCACCCAGTCACTCACTCACGCATTCGCCCACCCACCCAGTCACTCACTCATCCAGTCACTCACTCACCCAGTCACTAACTCACCAGTCACTCACTCGCCCAGTCACCCACTCACCCAGTCACTCACTCGCCCAGTCACTCACTCACCCAGTCACTTACTCACCCAGTCACCCAGTCGCCCTCTCACCCAGTCACTCACTCACCCAGTCAGTCACTCACCAGGTCAATCACTCGCCCAGTCACTCACTCAACCAGTCACTCACTCACCCAGTCTCTCACCCAGTCTCTCACTCACTCAGTCACTCACCCAGTCACTCACTCACCAAATCTCTCACTCACCCACTCACTCACCCAATCACTCATTCACCGAGTCACTCACTCACCCAGTCACTCACTCAGTCACTCACCCAATCACTCACGTACCCAGTCTCTCACTCACTCAGTCACTCACTCACCCAGTTACTCACACACCCAGTGACTCACTCACCCAGTCACTCACTCACCCAGTCTCTCACTCACTCACCCAGTCACTCACTCATACAGTCACTCACCTAGTCACTCACTCACCCAGCCTACGACTCAACCAGTCACTCACTCACCCAGTCACTCACTCACTCAGTCACTCACTTACCCAGTCACTAACTCACCCAGTCTCTCACTCACTCAGTCACTCACTCTCCCAGTCATTCACTCAGCCAGTCACTAACCCAGTCACTCACTCACCCAGTCTCTCAATCACACAGTCACTCACTCACCCAGTCACTCACTCATACAGTCACTCACCCAGTCTCTCACTCATGCAGTCACTCACTCACTTAGTCACTCACTCACCCAGTCACTCACTCACACAGTCACTTACCCAGTCACTTACTCACCCAGTCTCTCACTCACCCAGTTGCGCACTCACCCAATCACTCACTCACCCAGTCACTCACTCACCCAGTCACTCAATCACCCAGTCACTAACTCACCCAGTCACTCACTCGCCCAGTCACCCACTCACCCAGTCACTCACTCGCCCAGTCACTCACTCGCCCAATCACTCACTCACCCAGTCACTCACTCACCCAGTCAGCCAGTCACCCATTCACCCAGTCACTCACTCACTCACCCAGTCGCCCACTCACCCAATCACTCACTCGCCCAGTCATTCACTCGATCCGTCACTCACTCGCCCGGTCACTCACTCACACAGTGACTTACCCAGTCACTTACTCACCCAGTCTCTCATTCACCCAGTCGCGCACTCAGCCAATCACTCACTCACCCAGTCACTCACTCACCCAGTCACTCACTCACCCAGTCACTAACTCACCCAGTCACTCACTCGCCCAGTCACCCACTCACCCAGTCACTCACTCGCCCAGTCACTCACTCACCCAGTCACTCACTCACCCAGTCAGCCAGTCACCCATTCACCCAGTCACTCACTCACTCACTCACCCAGTCGCCAACTAACCCAATCAATCACTCGCCCAGTCATTCATTCGATCAGTCACTCACTCGCCCAGTCACTCACTCATCCAGTCACTCACCCAGTCACTCACTCACCCAGTCTCTCACTCACCCATTCACTCACTCACCCAGTTACCTACTGACCCAGTCACTCATTCACCCAGTCAATCACTCACTCAGTCAATCACTCACCCAGTCACTCACCCCCCCTAGTCTCTCACTCACCCAGTCTCTCATACACCCAGTCACTCACTCACCCAGCCTCTCACTCACCCATTCACTCACTCACCCAGTTACCTACTGACCCAGTCACTCATTCACCCAGTCAATCACTCACTCAGTCACTCACTCACCCAGTCACTCACCCCCCCTAGTCTCTCACTCACCCAGTCTATCACTCACCGAGTTACTCACTCACCCATTCACTCACTCACCCAGTCTCTCACTCACCCATTCACTCACCCTTTCTCTCACTCACCCAGTCTCTCACTCACACAGATACCCACTCACCCAGTCTCTCACTCACCAAGTCACATACTCACCCAGTCACTCACCCAGTCTCTCACTCACTCAGTCACTCACCAAGTCACTCACTCAATCAGTCTCTAACTCACCCAGTCGGTCACTCACCCAGTCGCCCACTCACCCAGTCATTCACTCACGCATTCGCCCACCCACCCAGTCACGCACTCGCCCAGTAACCCACTCACCCAGTCACTCACTCGCCCAGTCACTCACTCACCAAGTCACTTACTCACCCAGTCACCCAGTCGCCCTCTCACCCAGTCACGCACTCACCCAGTCAGTCACTCACCAGGTCACTCACTCGCCCAGTCACTCACTCAACCAGTCACTCACTCACCCAGTCTCTCACCCAGTCTCTCACTCACTCAGTCACTCACCCAGTCACTCACTCAACAAGTCTCTCACTCACCCAGTCACTCACTCACCCAGTCTCTCACTCACTCACTCACCTAATCACTCACTCACCGAGTCACTCATTCAGCCTGTAACTCACTCACCAAGTCAATCACTCAGTCACTCAATCACCCAGTCACTCACTTACCCAGTCTCTCACCCACTCAGTCACTCACTCACCCAATCACTCACTCACCGAGTCACTCACTCACCCAGTCACTCACTCAGTCGCTCACCCAATCACTCACTTACCCAGTCTCTCACTCACTCAGTCACTCACTCACCCAGTTACTCGCTCACCCAGTGACTCACTCACCCAGTCACTCACTCACCCAGCCTCTCACTCACTCACCCAGTCACTCACTCATACAGTCACTCACCTATTCACTCACTCACACAGTCTCTCGCTCACCCAGTCACTCACTCACCCAGTCACTCGCACACCCAGTCACTCACCCAGTCACCCTCTCACCCAGTCACTCACTCACTCAGTCACTCACTTACCCAGCCACTCACTCACCCAGTCTCTCACTCACTCAGTCACTCACTCTCCCAATCATTCACTCACCCAGTCACTAACCCAGTCACTCACTCACCCAGTCTCTCAATCACACAGTCACTCACTCACCCAGTCACTCACTCATACAGTCACTCACCCAGTCTCTCACGCACGTAGTCACTCACTCACTTAGTCACTCACTCAACCAGTCACTCACTCACACAGTCACTTACCCAATCACTTACTCACCCAGTCTCTCACTCACCCAGTCGTGCACTCACCCAATCACTCACTCACCCAGTCACTCACTCACCCAGTCACTCAATCACCCAGTCACTAACTCACCCAGTCACTCACGCGCCCAGTCACCCACTCACCCAGTCACTCACTCGCCCAGTCACTCACTCACCCAGTCATTCACTCACCCAGTCAGCCAGTCACCCATTCACCCAGTCACTCACTCACTCACCCAGTCTCCCACTCACCCAATTACTCACTCGCCCAGTCATTCACTCGATCAGTCACTCACTCGCCCAGTCACTCACTCACCCAGTCACTCACTCACCCAGTCTCCCATCCAGTTTCTCAATCACCCAGTCACTCACTCATCCAGTCACTCACTCACCCAGTCACTCACTCACCCAGTCTCTCACTCACCCATTCACTCACTCACCCAGTTACCTACTGACCCAGTCACGCATTCACCCAGTCAATCACTCACTCAGTCACTCACTCACCCAGTCACTCACCCCCCCTAGTCTCTCACTCACCCAGTCTCTCATACACCCAGTCACTCACTCACCCAGTCTCTCCCTCACCCATTCACTCACTCAATCAGTTACCTACTGACCCAGTCACTCATTCACCCAGTCAATCACTCACTCAGTCACTCACTCACCCAGTCACTGACCCCCCCTAGTCTCTCACTCACCCAGTCTATCACTCACCGAGTCACTCACCCATTCTCTCACTCACCCAGTCTCTCACTCACCCAGATACCCACTCACCCAGTCTCTCACTCACCCAGTCACATACTCACCCAGTCACTCACCCAGTCTCTCACTCACTCAGTCACTCACCAAGTCACTCACTCAATCAGTCTCTCACTCACCCAGTCGGTCACTCACCCAGTCGCCCACTCACCCAGTCACTCACTCACGCATTCGCCCACCCACCCAGTCACTCACTCATCCAGTCACTCACTCACCCAGTCACTAACTCACCAGTCACTCACTCGCCCAGTCACCCACTCACCCAGTCACTCACTCGCCCAGTCACTCACTCACCCAGTCACTTACTCACCCAGTCAACCAGTCGCCCTCTCACCCAGTCACTCACTCACCCAGTCAGTCACTCACCAGGTCACTCACTTGCCCAGTCACTCACTCACCCAGTCACTCACTCACCTAGTCTCTTACCCAGTCTCTCACTCACTCAGTCACTCACCCAGTCACTCACTCACCAAGTCTCTCACTCACCCAGTCACTCACTCACCCAGTCTCTCACTCACCCACTCACTCACCCAATCACTCACTCACCGAGTCACTCATTCAGCCTGTAACTCACTCACCAAGTCAATCACCCAATCACTCACTCACCGAGTCACTCACTCACCCAGTCACTCACTCAGTCACTCACCCAATCACTCACTTACCCAGTCTCTCAGTCACTCACTCACCCAGTTACTCGCTCACCCAGTGACTCACTCACCCAGTCACTCACTCACCCATCCTCTCACTCACTCACCCAGTCACTCACTCACTCAGTCACTCACCTAGTCACTCACTCACCCAGTCTACGACTCACCCAGTCACTCACTCACCCAGTCACTCACTCACCCAGTCACTCACTCACCCAGTCACCAGTCACTCACCCAGTCTCTCACTCACTCAGTCACTCACCAAGTCACTCACTCACCAAGTCTCTCACTCACCCAATCTCTCACTCACCCAGTCACTCACTCACCCAGTCACTCACTCAGTCTCTCACCCAGTTAACCACTCATCCAGTCACTCACTAACCCAGTCTTTCACTCACCCAGTCACTCACTCACCCAGTCACTCACTCACCCAGTTACTCACCCAGTTACTCACTTACCCAGTCTGTCACTCACTCAGTCACTCACTTACCCAGTCACTCACTCACCCAGTCTCTCACTCACACAGTCACTCACTCACCCAGTCACTCACTCATACAGTCACTCACCCAGTCTCTCACTCACACAGTCACTCACTCACTTAGTCACTCACTCACCCAGTCACTCACTCACACAGTCACTTACCCAGTCACTTACTCACCCAGTCTCTCACTCGCCCAGTCGCTCACTCACCCAGCCAATCACTCACTCAGTCACTCACTTACCCAGTCACTCACTCACCCAGTCACTCACTCACTCGGTCACTCACTCTCCCAGTCATTCACTCACCCAGTCACTAACCCAGTCACTCACTCACCCAGTCTCTCAATAACACAGTCACTCACTCACCCAGTCACTCACTCATACAGTCACTCACCCAGTCTCTCACTCACGCAGTCACTCACTCACTTAGTCACTCACTCACCCAGTCACTCACTCACACAGTCACTTACCCAGTCACTTACTCACCCAGTCTCTCACTCACCCAGTCGCTCACTCACCCAATCACTCACTCACCCAGTCACTCACTCACCCAGTCACTTACTCAACCAGTCACTAACTCACCCAGTCACTCACTCGCCCAGTCACCCACTCACCCAGTCACTCACTCGCCCAGTCACTCACTCATCCAGTCACTCACTCACCCAGTCAGCCAGTCACCCATTCACCCAGTCACTCACTCACCCAGTCACTCACTCACCCAGTCACTCACCCAGTCTGTCACTCACCCAGTTAACCACTCATCCAGTCACTCACTCACTCAGTCCCTCAATCACCCAGTCATTCACCCAGTCTCTATCTCACCCAGTCACTCAGCCAGTCACTCACTCACCCAGTCTCTCACTCACCCAGTCTCTCACTCATCCAGTCGCTCACCAGTCACTCACTCACCAAATCACTCACTCTCCCAGTAACTCACCCATTCAATCACCCTCGCAGACTCTCACTCACCCAGTTACTCACCCAGTCACTCACTCAACCAGTCTGTCACTCACTCAGTCACTCACTTACCCAGTCACTCACTCCCCCAGTTTCTCACTCACACAGTCACTCACTCACCCAGTCACTCACTCATACAGTCACTCACCCAGTCTCTCACTCACGCAGTCACTCACTCACTTAGTCACTCACTCACCCAGTCACTCACTCACACAGTCACTTACCCAGTCACTTACTCACCCAGTCTCTCACTCACCCAGTCGCGCACTCACCCAATCACTCACTTACCCAGTCACTCACTCACCCAGTCACTCACTCACCCAGTCACTAACTCACCCAGTCACTCACTCGCCCAGTCACCCACTCACCCAGTCACTCACTCGCCCAGTCACTCACTCACCCAGTGATTCACTCACTCACCCAGTGATTCACTCACCCAGTCAGCCAGTCACCCATTCACTCACTCACCCAGTTACCTACTGACCCAGTCACTCATGCACCCAGTCAATCACTCACTCAGTCACTCACTCACCCAGTCACTCACCCCCCCCTAGTTTCTCACTCACCTAGTCTATCACTCACCGAGTCACTCACTCACCCATTCACTCACTCACCCAGTCTCTCACTCACCCAGTTACCTACTGACCCAGTCACTCATTCACCCAGTCACTCACCCCCCCTAGTCTCTCACTCACCCAGTCTATCACTCACCGAGTCACTCACTCACCCATTCACTCACTCACCCAGTCTCTCACTCACCAATTCACTCACCCAGTCTCTCACTCACCCAATCTCTCACTCACCCAGATACCCACTCACCCAGTCTCTCACTCACCCAGTCACATACTCACCCAGTCACTCACCCAGTCCCTCACTCACTCAGTCACTCACCAAGTCACTCGCTCAATCAGTCTCTCACTCACCCAGTCGGTCACTCACCCAGTCGCCCACTCACCCAGTCACTCACTCACGCATTCGCCCACCCACCCAGTCACTCACTCATCCAGTCACTCACTCACCCAGTCACTAACTCACCAGTCACTCACTCGCCCAGTCACCCACTCACCCAGTCACTCACTCGCCCAGTCACTCACTCACCCAGTCACTTACTCACCCAATCACCCAGTCGCCCTCTCACCCAGTCACTCACTCACCCAGTCAGTTACTCACCAGGTCACTCACTCGCCCAGTCACTCACTCACCCAGTCACTCACTCACCAAATCTCTTACTCACCCACTCACTCACCCAATCACTCATTCACCGAGTCACTCACTCACCCAGTCACTCACTCAGTCACTCACCCAATCACTCACGTACCCAGTCTCTCACTCACTCAGTCACTCACTCACCCAGTTACTCACACACCCAGTGACTCACTCACCCAGTCACTCACTCACCCAGTCTCTCACTCACTCACCCAGTCACTCACTCATACAGTCACTCACCTAGTCACTCACTCACCCAGTCTACGACTCAACCAGTCACTCACTCACCCAGTCACTCACTCACTCAGTCACTCACTTACCCAGTCACTAACTCACCAAGTCTCTCACTCACTCAGTCACTCACTCTCCCAGTCATTCACTCAGCCAATCACTAACCCAGTCACTCACTCACCCAGTCTCTCAATCACACAGTCACTCACTCACCCAGTCACTCACTCATACAGTCACTCACCCAGTCTCTCACTCACCCAGTCACATACTCACCCAGTCACTCACCCAGTCTTTCACTCACTCAGTCACTCACCCAGTCTCTCACTCACCCAGTCACTCACTCACCCAGTCACTAACTCACCCAGTCACTCACTCGCCCAGTCACCCACTCACCCAGTCACTCACTCGCCCAGTCACTCACTCACCCAGTGATTCACTCACCCAGTCAGCCAGTCACCCATTCACTCACTCACCCAGTTACCTACTGACCCAGTCACTCATTCACCCAGTCAATCACTCACACAGTCACTCACTCACCCAGTCACTCACCCCCCCTAGTTTCTCACTCACCTAGTCTATCACTCACCGAGTCACTCACTCACCCATTCACTCACTCACCCAGTCTCTCACTCACCCAGTTACCTACTGACCCAGTCACTCATTCACCCAGTCACTCACCCCCCCTAGTCTCTCACTCACCCAGTCTATCACTCAACGAGTCACTCACTCACCCATTCACTCACTCACCCAGTCTCTCACTCACCAATTCACTCACCCAGTTTCTCACTCACCCAGTCTCTCACTCACCCAGATACCCACTCACCCAGTCTCTCACTCACCCAGTCACATACTCACCCAGTCACTCACCCAGTCTCTCACTCACTCAGTCACTCACCAAGTCACTCGCTCAATCAGTCTCTCACTCACCCAGTCGGTCACTCACCCAGTCGCCCACTCACCCAGTCACTCACTCACGCATTCGCCCACCCACCCAGTCACTCACTCATCCAGTCACTCACTCACCCAGTCACTAACTCACCAGTCACTCACTCGCCCAGTCACCCACTCACCCAGTCACTCACTCGCCCAGTCACTCACTCACCCAGTCACTTACTCACCCAGTCACCCAGTCGCCCTCTCACCCAGTCACTCACTCACCCAGTCAGTCACTCACCAGGTCACTCACTCGCCCAGTCACTCACTCAACCAGTCACTCACTCACCCAGTCTCTCACCCAGTCTCTCACTCACTCAGTCACTCACCCAGTCACTCACTCACCAAATCTCTCACTCACCCACTCACTCACCCAATCACTCATTCACCGAGTCACTCACTCACCCAGTCACTCACTCAGTCACTCACCCAATCACTCACGTACCCAGTCTCTCACTCACTCAGTCACTCACTCACCCAGTTACTCACACACCCAGTGACTCACTCACCCAGTCACTCACTCACCCAGTCTCTCACTCACTCACCCAGTCACTCACTCATACAGTCACTCACCTAGTCACTCACTCACCCAGTCTACGACTCAACCAGTCACTCACTCACCCAGTCACTCACTCACTCAGTCACTCACTTACCCAGTCACTAACTCACCCAGTCTCTCACTCACTCAGTCACTCACCAAGTCACTCGCTCAATCAGTCTCTCACTCACCCAGTCGGTCACTCACCCAGTCGCCCACTCACCCAGTCACTCACTCACGCATTCCCCCACCCACCCAGTCACTCACTCATCCAGTCACTCACTCACCCAGTCACTAACTCACCAGTCACTCACTCGCCCAGTCACCCACTCATCCAGTCACTCACTCGCCCAGTCACTCACTCACCCAGTCACTTACTCACCCAGTCACCCAGTCGCCCTCTCACCCAGTCACTCACTCACCCAGTCAGTCACTCACCAGGTCACTCACTCGCCCAGTCACTCACTCAACCAGTCACTCACTCACCCAGTCTCTCACCCAGTCTCTCACTCACTCAGTCACTCACCCAGTCACTCACTCACCAAATCTCTCACTCACCCACTCACTCACCCAATCACTCATTCACCGAGTCACTCACTCACCCAGTCACTCACTCAGTCACTCACCCAATAACTCACGTACCCAGTCTCTCACTCACTCAGTCACTCACTCACCCAGTTACTCACACACCCAGTGACTCACTCACCCAGTCACTCACTCACCCAGTCTCTCACTCACTCACCCAGTCACTCACTCATACAGTCACTCACCTAGTCACTCACTCACCCAGTCTACGACTCAACCAGTCACTCACTCACCCAGTCACTCACTCACTCAGTCACTCACTTACCCAGTCACTAACTCACCCAGTCTCTCACTCACTCAGTCACTCACTCTCCCAGTCATTCACTCAGCCAGTCACTAACCCAGTCACTCACTCACCCAGTCTCTCAATCACACAGTCACTCACTCACCCAGTCACTCACTCATACAGTCACTCACCCAGTCTCTCACTCACCCAGTCACATACTCACCCAGTCACTCACCCAGTCTTTCACTCTCTCAGTCACTCACCCAGTCTCTCACTCACCCAGTCACTCACTCACCCAGTCACTAACTCACCCAGTCACTCACTCGCCCAGTCACC
Organism: Petromyzon marinus; assembly: GCF_048934315.1. Taxonomy (NCBI): domain Eukaryota; kingdom Metazoa; phylum Chordata; class Hyperoartia; order Petromyzontiformes; family Petromyzontidae; genus Petromyzon; species Petromyzon marinus. The sequence goes on from NC_133720.1 coordinate 8,280,771, forward strand.
CACTCACCCAGTCTCTCACTCGCCCAGTCACTCACTCACCCAGTGATTCACTCACCCAGTCAGCCAGTCACCCATTCACTCATTCACCCAGTTACCTACTGACCCAGTCACTCATTCACCCAGTCAATCACTCACTCAGTCACTCACTCACCCAGTCACTCACCCCCCCTAGTTTCTCACTCACCTAGTCTATCACTCACCGAGTCACTCACTCACCCATTCACTCACTCACCCAGTCTCTCACTCACCCAGTTACCTACTGACCCAGTCACTCATTCACCCAGTCACTCACCCCCCCTAGTCTCTCACTCACCCAGTCTATCACTCACCGAGTCACTCACTCACCCATTCACTCACTCACCCAGTCTCTCACTCACCAATTCACTCACCCAGTCTCTCACTCACCCAGTCTCTCACTCACCCAGATACCCACTCACCCAGTCTCTCACTCACCCAGTCACATACTCACCCAGTCACTCACCCAGTCTCTCACTCACTCAGTCACTCACCAAGTCACTCGCTCAATCAGTCTCTCACTCACCCAGTCGGTCACTCACCCAGTCGCCCACTCACCCAGTCACTCACTCACGCATTCGCCCACCCACCCAGTCACTCACTCATCCAGTCACTCACTCACCCAGTCACTAACTCACCAGTCACTCACTCGCCCAGTCACCCACTCACCCAGTCACTCACTCGCCCAGTCACTCACTCACCCAGTCACTTACTCACCCAGTCACCCAGTCGCCCTCTCACCCAGTCACTCACTCACCCAGTCAGTCACTCACCAGGTCAATCACTCGCCCAGTCACTCACTCAACCAGTCACTCACTCACCCAGTCTCTCACCCAGTCTCTCACTCACTCAGTCACTCACCCAGTCACTCACTCACCAAATCTCTCACTCACCCACTCACTCACCCAATCACTCATTCACCGAGTCACTCACTCACCCAGTCACTCACTCAGTCACTCACCCAATCACTCACGTACCCAGTCTCTCACTCACTCAGTCACTCACTCACCCAGTTACTCACACACCCAGTGACTCACTCACCCAGTCACTCACTCACCCAGTCTCTCACTCACTCACCCAGTCACTCACTCATACAGTCACTCACCTAGTCACTCACTCACCCAGCCTACGACTCAACCAGTCACTCACTCACCCAGTCACTCACTCACTCAGTCACTCACTTACCCAGTCACTAACTCACCCAGTCTCTCACTCACTCAGTCACTCACTCTCCCAGTCATTCACTCAGCCAGTCACTAACCCAGTCACTCACTCACCCAGTCTCTCAATCACACAGTCACTCACTCACCCAGTCACTCACTCATACAGTCACTCACCCAGTCTCTCACTCATGCAGTCACTCACTCACTTAGTCACTCACTCACCCAGTCACTCACTCACACAGTCACTTACCCAGTCACTTACTCACCCAGTCTCTCACTCACCCAGTTGCGCACTCACCCAATCACTCACTCACCCAGTCACTCACTCACCCAGTCACTCAATCACCCAGTCACTAACTCACCCAGTCACTCACTCGCCCAGTCACCCACTCACCCAGTCACTCACTCGCCCAGTCACTCACTCGCCCAATCACTCACTCACCCAGTCACTCACTCACCCAGTCAGCCAGTCACCCATTCACCCAGTCACTCACTCACTCACCCAGTCGCCCACTCACCCAATCACTCACTCGCCCAGTCATTCACTCGATCCGTCACTCACTCGCCCGGTCACTCACTCACACAGTGACTTACCCAGTCACTTACTCACCCAGTCTCTCATTCACCCAGTCGCGCACTCAGCCAATCACTCACTCACCCAGTCACTCACTCACCCAGTCACTCACTCACCCAGTCACTAACTCACCCAGTCACTCACTCGCCCAGTCACCCACTCACCCAGTCACTCACTCGCCCAGTCACTCACTCACCCAGTCACTCACTCACCCAGTCAGCCAGTCACCCATTCACCCAGTCACTCACTCACTCACTCACCCAGTCGCCAACTAACCCAATCAATCACTCGCCCAGTCATTCATTCGATCAGTCACTCACTCGCCCAGTCACTCACTCATCCAGTCACTCACCCAGTCACTCACTCACCCAGTCTCTCACTCACCCATTCACTCACTCACCCAGTTACCTACTGACCCAGTCACTCATTCACCCAGTCAATCACTCACTCAGTCAATCACTCACCCAGTCACTCACCCCCCCTAGTCTCTCACTCACCCAGTCTCTCATACACCCAGTCACTCACTCACCCAGCCTCTCACTCACCCATTCACTCACTCACCCAGTTACCTACTGACCCAGTCACTCATTCACCCAGTCAATCACTCACTCAGTCACTCACTCACCCAGTCACTCACCCCCCCTAGTCTCTCACTCACCCAGTCTATCACTCACCGAGTTACTCACTCACCCATTCACTCACTCACCCAGTCTCTCACTCACCCATTCACTCACCCTTTCTCTCACTCACCCAGTCTCTCACTCACACAGATACCCACTCACCCAGTCTCTCACTCACCAAGTCACATACTCACCCAGTCACTCACCCAGTCTCTCACTCACTCAGTCACTCACCAAGTCACTCACTCAATCAGTCTCTAACTCACCCAGTCGGTCACTCACCCAGTCGCCCACTCACCCAGTCATTCACTCACGCATTCGCCCACCCACCCAGTCACGCACTCGCCCAGTAACCCACTCACCCAGTCACTCACTCGCCCAGTCACTCACTCACCAAGTCACTTACTCACCCAGTCACCCAGTCGCCCTCTCACCCAGTCACGCACTCACCCAGTCAGTCACTCACCAGGTCACTCACTCGCCCAGTCACTCACTCAACCAGTCACTCACTCACCCAGTCTCTCACCCAGTCTCTCACTCACTCAGTCACTCACCCAGTCACTCACTCAACAAGTCTCTCACTCACCCAGTCACTCACTCACCCAGTCTCTCACTCACTCACTCACCTAATCACTCACTCACCGAGTCACTCATTCAGCCTGTAACTCACTCACCAAGTCAATCACTCAGTCACTCAATCACCCAGTCACTCACTTACCCAGTCTCTCACCCACTCAGTCACTCACTCACCCAATCACTCACTCACCGAGTCACTCACTCACCCAGTCACTCACTCAGTCGCTCACCCAATCACTCACTTACCCAGTCTCTCACTCACTCAGTCACTCACTCACCCAGTTACTCGCTCACCCAGTGACTCACTCACCCAGTCACTCACTCACCCAGCCTCTCACTCACTCACCCAGTCACTCACTCATACAGTCACTCACCTATTCACTCACTCACACAGTCTCTCGCTCACCCAGTCACTCACTCACCCAGTCACTCGCACACCCAGTCACTCACCCAGTCACCCTCTCACCCAGTCACTCACTCACTCAGTCACTCACTTACCCAGCCACTCACTCACCCAGTCTCTCACTCACTCAGTCACTCACTCTCCCAATCATTCACTCACCCAGTCACTAACCCAGTCACTCACTCACCCAGTCTCTCAATCACACAGTCACTCACTCACCCAGTCACTCACTCATACAGTCACTCACCCAGTCTCTCACGCACGTAGTCACTCACTCACTTAGTCACTCACTCAACCAGTCACTCACTCACACAGTCACTTACCCAATCACTTACTCACCCAGTCTCTCACTCACCCAGTCGTGCACTCACCCAATCACTCACTCACCCAGTCACTCACTCACCCAGTCACTCAATCACCCAGTCACTAACTCACCCAGTCACTCACGCGCCCAGTCACCCACTCACCCAGTCACTCACTCGCCCAGTCACTCACTCACCCAGTCATTCACTCACCCAGTCAGCCAGTCACCCATTCACCCAGTCACTCACTCACTCACCCAGTCTCCCACTCACCCAATTACTCACTCGCCCAGTCATTCACTCGATCAGTCACTCACTCGCCCAGTCACTCACTCACCCAGTCACTCACTCACCCAGTCTCCCATCCAGTTTCTCAATCACCCAGTCACTCACTCATCCAGTCACTCACTCACCCAGTCACTCACTCACCCAGTCTCTCACTCACCCATTCACTCACTCACCCAGTTACCTACTGACCCAGTCACGCATTCACCCAGTCAATCACTCACTCAGTCACTCACTCACCCAGTCACTCACCCCCCCTAGTCTCTCACTCACCCAGTCTCTCATACACCCAGTCACTCACTCACCCAGTCTCTCCCTCACCCATTCACTCACTCAATCAGTTACCTACTGACCCAGTCACTCATTCACCCAGTCAATCACTCACTCAGTCACTCACTCACCCAGTCACTGACCCCCCCTAGTCTCTCACTCACCCAGTCTATCACTCACCGAGTCACTCACCCATTCTCTCACTCACCCAGTCTCTCACTCACCCAGATACCCACTCACCCAGTCTCTCACTCACCCAGTCACATACTCACCCAGTCACTCACCCAGTCTCTCACTCACTCAGTCACTCACCAAGTCACTCACTCAATCAGTCTCTCACTCACCCAGTCGGTCACTCACCCAGTCGCCCACTCACCCAGTCACTCACTCACGCATTCGCCCACCCACCCAGTCACTCACTCATCCAGTCACTCACTCACCCAGTCACTAACTCACCAGTCACTCACTCGCCCAGTCACCCACTCACCCAGTCACTCACTCGCCCAGTCACTCACTCACCCAGTCACTTACTCACCCAGTCAACCAGTCGCCCTCTCACCCAGTCACTCACTCACCCAGTCAGTCACTCACCAGGTCACTCACTTGCCCAGTCACTCACTCACCCAGTCACTCACTCACCTAGTCTCTTACCCAGTCTCTCACTCACTCAGTCACTCACCCAGTCACTCACTCACCAAGTCTCTCACTCACCCAGTCACTCACTCACCCAGTCTCTCACTCACCCACTCACTCACCCAATCACTCACTCACCGAGTCACTCATTCAGCCTGTAACTCACTCACCAAGTCAATCACCCAATCACTCACTCACCGAGTCACTCACTCACCCAGTCACTCACTCAGTCACTCACCCAATCACTCACTTACCCAGTCTCTCAGTCACTCACTCACCCAGTTACTCGCTCACCCAGTGACTCACTCACCCAGTCACTCACTCACCCATCCTCTCACTCACTCACCCAGTCACTCACTCACTCAGTCACTCACCTAGTCACTCACTCACCCAGTCTACGACTCACCCAGTCACTCACTCACCCAGTCACTCACTCACCCAGTCACTCACTCACCCAGTCACCAGTCACTCACCCAGTCTCTCACTCACTCAGTCACTCACCAAGTCACTCACTCACCAAGTCTCTCACTCACCCAATCTCTCACTCACCCAGTCACTCACTCACCCAGTCACTCACTCAGTCTCTCACCCAGTTAACCACTCATCCAGTCACTCACTAACCCAGTCTTTCACTCACCCAGTCACTCACTCACCCAGTCACTCACTCACCCAGTTACTCACCCAGTTACTCACTTACCCAGTCTGTCACTCACTCAGTCACTCACTTACCCAGTCACTCACTCACCCAGTCTCTCACTCACACAGTCACTCACTCACCCAGTCACTCACTCATACAGTCACTCACCCAGTCTCTCACTCACACAGTCACTCACTCACTTAGTCACTCACTCACCCAGTCACTCACTCACACAGTCACTTACCCAGTCACTTACTCACCCAGTCTCTCACTCGCCCAGTCGCTCACTCACCCAGCCAATCACTCACTCAGTCACTCACTTACCCAGTCACTCACTCACCCAGTCACTCACTCACTCGGTCACTCACTCTCCCAGTCATTCACTCACCCAGTCACTAACCCAGTCACTCACTCACCCAGTCTCTCAATAACACAGTCACTCACTCACCCAGTCACTCACTCATACAGTCACTCACCCAGTCTCTCACTCACGCAGTCACTCACTCACTTAGTCACTCACTCACCCAGTCACTCACTCACACAGTCACTTACCCAGTCACTTACTCACCCAGTCTCTCACTCACCCAGTCGCTCACTCACCCAATCACTCACTCACCCAGTCACTCACTCACCCAGTCACTTACTCAACCAGTCACTAACTCACCCAGTCACTCACTCGCCCAGTCACCCACTCACCCAGTCACTCACTCGCCCAGTCACTCACTCATCCAGTCACTCACTCACCCAGTCAGCCAGTCACCCATTCACCCAGTCACTCACTCACCCAGTCACTCACTCACCCAGTCACTCACCCAGTCTGTCACTCACCCAGTTAACCACTCATCCAGTCACTCACTCACTCAGTCCCTCAATCACCCAGTCATTCACCCAGTCTCTATCTCACCCAGTCACTCAGCCAGTCACTCACTCACCCAGTCTCTCACTCACCCAGTCTCTCACTCATCCAGTCGCTCACCAGTCACTCACTCACCAAATCACTCACTCTCCCAGTAACTCACCCATTCAATCACCCTCGCAGACTCTCACTCACCCAGTTACTCACCCAGTCACTCACTCAACCAGTCTGTCACTCACTCAGTCACTCACTTACCCAGTCACTCACTCCCCCAGTTTCTCACTCACACAGTCACTCACTCACCCAGTCACTCACTCATACAGTCACTCACCCAGTCTCTCACTCACGCAGTCACTCACTCACTTAGTCACTCACTCACCCAGTCACTCACTCACACAGTCACTTACCCAGTCACTTACTCACCCAGTCTCTCACTCACCCAGTCGCGCACTCACCCAATCACTCACTTACCCAGTCACTCACTCACCCAGTCACTCACTCACCCAGTCACTAACTCACCCAGTCACTCACTCGCCCAGTCACCCACTCACCCAGTCACTCACTCGCCCAGTCACTCACTCACCCAGTGATTCACTCACTCACCCAGTGATTCACTCACCCAGTCAGCCAGTCACCCATTCACTCACTCACCCAGTTACCTACTGACCCAGTCACTCATGCACCCAGTCAATCACTCACTCAGTCACTCACTCACCCAGTCACTCACCCCCCCCTAGTTTCTCACTCACCTAGTCTATCACTCACCGAGTCACTCACTCACCCATTCACTCACTCACCCAGTCTCTCACTCACCCAGTTACCTACTGACCCAGTCACTCATTCACCCAGTCACTCACCCCCCCTAGTCTCTCACTCACCCAGTCTATCACTCACCGAGTCACTCACTCACCCATTCACTCACTCACCCAGTCTCTCACTCACCAATTCACTCACCCAGTCTCTCACTCACCCAATCTCTCACTCACCCAGATACCCACTCACCCAGTCTCTCACTCACCCAGTCACATACTCACCCAGTCACTCACCCAGTCCCTCACTCACTCAGTCACTCACCAAGTCACTCGCTCAATCAGTCTCTCACTCACCCAGTCGGTCACTCACCCAGTCGCCCACTCACCCAGTCACTCACTCACGCATTCGCCCACCCACCCAGTCACTCACTCATCCAGTCACTCACTCACCCAGTCACTAACTCACCAGTCACTCACTCGCCCAGTCACCCACTCACCCAGTCACTCACTCGCCCAGTCACTCACTCACCCAGTCACTTACTCACCCAATCACCCAGTCGCCCTCTCACCCAGTCACTCACTCACCCAGTCAGTTACTCACCAGGTCACTCACTCGCCCAGTCACTCACTCACCCAGTCACTCACTCACCAAATCTCTTACTCACCCACTCACTCACCCAATCACTCATTCACCGAGTCACTCACTCACCCAGTCACTCACTCAGTCACTCACCCAATCACTCACGTACCCAGTCTCTCACTCACTCAGTCACTCACTCACCCAGTTACTCACACACCCAGTGACTCACTCACCCAGTCACTCACTCACCCAGTCTCTCACTCACTCACCCAGTCACTCACTCATACAGTCACTCACCTAGTCACTCACTCACCCAGTCTACGACTCAACCAGTCACTCACTCACCCAGTCACTCACTCACTCAGTCACTCACTTACCCAGTCACTAACTCACCAAGTCTCTCACTCACTCAGTCACTCACTCTCCCAGTCATTCACTCAGCCAATCACTAACCCAGTCACTCACTCACCCAGTCTCTCAATCACACAGTCACTCACTCACCCAGTCACTCACTCATACAGTCACTCACCCAGTCTCTCACTCACCCAGTCACATACTCACCCAGTCACTCACCCAGTCTTTCACTCACTCAGTCACTCACCCAGTCTCTCACTCACCCAGTCACTCACTCACCCAGTCACTAACTCACCCAGTCACTCACTCGCCCAGTCACCCACTCACCCAGTCACTCACTCGCCCAGTCACTCACTCACCCAGTGATTCACTCACCCAGTCAGCCAGTCACCCATTCACTCACTCACCCAGTTACCTACTGACCCAGTCACTCATTCACCCAGTCAATCACTCACACAGTCACTCACTCACCCAGTCACTCACCCCCCCTAGTTTCTCACTCACCTAGTCTATCACTCACCGAGTCACTCACTCACCCATTCACTCACTCACCCAGTCTCTCACTCACCCAGTTACCTACTGACCCAGTCACTCATTCACCCAGTCACTCACCCCCCCTAGTCTCTCACTCACCCAGTCTATCACTCAACGAGTCACTCACTCACCCATTCACTCACTCACCCAGTCTCTCACTCACCAATTCACTCACCCAGTTTCTCACTCACCCAGTCTCTCACTCACCCAGATACCCACTCACCCAGTCTCTCACTCACCCAGTCACATACTCACCCAGTCACTCACCCAGTCTCTCACTCACTCAGTCACTCACCAAGTCACTCGCTCAATCAGTCTCTCACTCACCCAGTCGGTCACTCACCCAGTCGCCCACTCACCCAGTCACTCACTCACGCATTCGCCCACCCACCCAGTCACTCACTCATCCAGTCACTCACTCACCCAGTCACTAACTCACCAGTCACTCACTCGCCCAGTCACCCACTCACCCAGTCACTCACTCGCCCAGTCACTCACTCACCCAGTCACTTACTCACCCAGTCACCCAGTCGCCCTCTCACCCAGTCACTCACTCACCCAGTCAGTCACTCACCAGGTCACTCACTCGCCCAGTCACTCACTCAACCAGTCACTCACTCACCCAGTCTCTCACCCAGTCTCTCACTCACTCAGTCACTCACCCAGTCACTCACTCACCAAATCTCTCACTCACCCACTCACTCACCCAATCACTCATTCACCGAGTCACTCACTCACCCAGTCACTCACTCAGTCACTCACCCAATCACTCACGTACCCAGTCTCTCACTCACTCAGTCACTCACTCACCCAGTTACTCACACACCCAGTGACTCACTCACCCAGTCACTCACTCACCCAGTCTCTCACTCACTCACCCAGTCACTCACTCATACAGTCACTCACCTAGTCACTCACTCACCCAGTCTACGACTCAACCAGTCACTCACTCACCCAGTCACTCACTCACTCAGTCACTCACTTACCCAGTCACTAACTCACCCAGTCTCTCACTCACTCAGTCACTCACTCTCCCAGTCATTCACTCAGCCAGTCACTAACCCAGTCACTCACTCACCCAGTCTCTCAATCACACAGTCACTCACTCACCCAGTCACTCACTCATACAGTCACTCACCCAGTCTCTCACTCATGCAGTCACTCACTCACTTAGTCACTCACTCACCCAGTCACTCACTCACACAGTCACTCACCCAGTCACTTACTCACCCAGTCACTTACTCACCCAGTCACTCACTCACCCAGTCACTCACTCACCCAGTCACTCAATCACCCAGTCACTAACTCACCCAGTCACTCACTCGCCCAGTCACCCACTCACCCAGTCACTCACTCGCCCAGTCACTCACTCACCCAGTCACACACTCACCCAGTCAGCCAGTCACCCATTCACCCAGTCACTCACTCACTCACCCAGTCGCCCACTCACCCAATCACTCACTCGCCCAGTCATTCACTCGATCCGTCACTCACTCGCCCAGTCACTCACTCACACAGTGACTTACCCAGTCACTTCCTCACCCAGTCTCTCACTCACCCAGTCGTGCACTCACCCAATCACTCACTCACCCAGTCACTCACTCACCCAGTCACTCACTCACCCAGTCACTAACTCACCCAGTCACTCACTCGCCCAGTCACCCACTCACCCAGTCACTCACTCGCCCAGTCACTCACTCACCCAGTCACTCACTCACCCAGTCAGCCAGTCACCCATTCACCCAGTCACTCACTCACTCACCCAGTCGCCCACTAACCCAATCACTCACTCGCCCAGTCATTCACTCGATCAGTCACTCACTCGCCCAGTCACTCACTCATCCAGTCACTCACCCAGTCACTCACTCACCCAGTCTCTCACTCACCCATTCACTCACTCACCCAGTTACCTACTGACCCAGTCACTCATTCACCCAGTCAATCACTCACTCAGTCAATCACTCACCCAGTCACTCACCCCCCCTAGTCTCTCACTCACCCAGTCTCTCATACACCCAGTCACTCGCTCACCCAGTCTCTCAATCACCCATTCACTCACTCACCCAGTTACCTACTGACCCAGTCACTCATTCACCCAGTCAATCACTCACTCAGTCACTCACTCACCCAGTCACTCACCCCCCCTAGTCTCTCACTCACCCAGTCTATCACTCAACGAGTCACTCACTCACCCATTCACTCACTCACCCAGTCTCTCACTCACCAATTCACTCACCCAGTTTCTCACTCACCCAGTCTCTCACTCACCCAGATACCCACTCACCCAGTCTCTCACTCACCCAGTCACATACTCACCCAGTCACTCACCCAGTCTCTCACTCACTCAGTCACTCACCAAGTCACTCGCTCAATCAGTCTCTCACTCACCCAGTCGGTCACTCACCCAGTCGCCCACTCACCCAGTCACTCACTCACGCATTCGCCCACCCACCCAGTCACTCACTCATCCAGTCACTCACTCACCCAGTCACTAACTCACCAGTCACTCACTCGCCCAGTCACCCACTCACCCAGTCACTCACTCGCCCAGTCACTCACTCACCCAGTCACTTACTCACCCAGTCACCCAGTCGCCCTCTCACCCAGTCACTCACTCACCCAGTCAGTCACTCACCAGGTCACTCACTCGCCCAGTCACTCACTCAACCAGTCACTCACTCACCCAGTCTCTCACCCAGTCTCTCACTCACTCAGTCACTCACCCAGTCACTCACTCACCAAATCTCTCACTCACCCACTCACTCACCCAATCACTCATTCACCGAGTCACTCACTCACCCAGTCACTCACTCAATCACTCACCCAATCACTCACGTACCCAGTCTCTCACTCACTCAGTCACTCACTCACCCAGTTACTCACACACCCAGTGACTCACTCACCCAGTCACTCACTCACCCAGTCTCTCACTCACTCACCCAGTCACTCACTCATACAGTCACTCACCTAGTCACTCACTCACCCAGTCTACGACTCAACCAGTCACTCACTCACCCAGTCACTCACTCACTCAGTCACTCACTTACCCAGTCACTAACTCACCCAGTCTCTCACTCACTCAGTCACTCACTCTCCCAGTCATTCACTCAGCCAGTCACTAACCCAGTCACTCACTCACCCAGTCTCTCAATCACACAGTCACTCACTCACCCAGTCACTCACTCATACAGTCACTCACCCAGTCTCTCACTCATGCAGTCACTCACTCACTTAGTCACTCACTCACCCAGTCACTCACTCACACAGTCACTCACCCAGTCACTTACTCACCCAGTCACTTACTCACCCAGTCACTCACTCACCCAGTCACTCACTCACCCAGTCACTCAATCACCCAGTCACTAACTCACCCAGTCACTCACTCGCCCAGTCACCCACTCACCCAGTCACTCACTCGCCCAGTCACTCACTCACCCAGTCACACACTCACCCAGTCAGCCAGTCACCCATTCACCCAGTCACTCACTCACTCACCCAGTCGCCCACTCACCCAATCACTCACTCGCCCAGTCATTCACTCGATCCGTCACTCACTCGCCCAGTCACTCACTCACACAGTGACTTACCCAGTCACTTCCTCACCCAGTCTCTCACTCACCCAGTCGTGCACTCACCCAATCACTCACTCACCCAGTCACTCACTCACCCAGTCACTCACTCACCCAGTCACTAACTCACCCAGTCACTCACTCGCCCAGTCACCCACTCACCCAGTCACTCACTCGCCCAGTCACTCACTCACCCAGTCACTCACTCACCCAGTCAGCCAGTCACCCATTCACCCAGTCACTCACTCACTCACTCACCCAGTCGCCCACTAACCCAATCACTCACTCGCCCAGTCATTCACTCGATCAGTCACTCACTCGCCCAGTCACTCACTCATCCAGTCACTCACCCAGTCACTCACTCACCCAGTCTCTCACTCACCCATTCACTCACTCACCCAGTTACCTACTGACCCAGTCACTCATTCACCCAGTCAATCACTCACTCAGTCAATCACTCACCCAGTCACTCACCCCCCCTAGTCTCTCACTCACCCAGTCTCTCATACACCCAGTCACTCGCTCACCCAGTCTCTCAATCACCCATTCACTCACTCACCCAGTTACCTACTGACCCAGTCACTCATTCACCCAGTCAATCACTCACTCAGTCACTCACTCACCCAGTCACTCACCCCCCCTAGTCTCTCACTCACCCAGTCTATCACTCACCGAGTCACTCACTCACCCATTCACTCACTCACCCAGTCTCTCACTCACCCATTCACTCACCCTTTCTCTCACTCACCCAGTCTCTCACTCACACAGATACCCACTCACCCAGTCTCTCACTCACCAAGTCACATACTCACCCAGTCACTCACCCAGTCTCTCACTCACAGTCACTCACCAAGTCACTCACTCAATCAGTCTCTAACTCACCCAGTCGGTCACTCACCCAGTCGCCCACTCACCCAGTCACTCACTCACGCATTCGCCAACCCACCCAGTCACTCACTCGCCCAGTAACCCACTCACCCAGTCACTCACTCGCCCAGTCACTCACTCACCAAGTCACTTACTCACCCAGTCACCCAGTCGCCCTCTCACCCAGTCACGCACTCACCCAGTTAGTCACTCACCAGGTCACTCACTCGCCCAGTAACTCACTCAACCAGTCACTCACTCACCCAGTCTCTCACCCAGTCTCTCACTCACTCAGTCACTCACCCAGTCACTCACTCAACAAGTCTCTCACTCACCCAGTCACTCACTCACCCAGTCTCTCACTCACTCACTCACCTAATCACTTACTCACCGAGTCACTCATTCAGCCTGTAACTCACTCACCAAGTCAATCACTCAGTCACTCAATCATCCAGTCACTCACTTACCCAGTCTCTCACCCACTCAGTCACTCACTCACCCAATCACTCACTCACCGAGTCACTCACTCACCCAGTCACTCACTCAGTCGCTCACCCAATCACTCACTTACCCAGTCTCTCACTCACTCAGTCACTCACTCACCCAGTTACTCGCTCACCCAGTGACTCACTCACCCAGTCACTGACTCACCCAGCCTCTCACTCACTCACCCAGTCACTCACTCGCCCAGTCACCCACTCACCCAGTCACTCACTCGCCCAGTCACTCACTCACCCAGTCACACACTCACCCAGTCAGCCAGTCACCCATTCACCCGGTCACTCACTCACTCACCCAGTCGCCCACTCACCCAATCACTCACTCGCCCAGTCATTCACTCGATCCGTCACTCACTCGCCCAGTCACTCACTCACACAGTGACTTACCCAGTCACTTACTCACCCAGTCTCTCACTCACCCAGTCGCGCACTCACCCAATCACTCACTCACCCAGTCACTCACTCACCCAGTCACTCACTCACCCAGTCACTAACTCACCCAGTCACTCACTCGCCCAGTCACCCACTCACCCAGTCACTCACTCGCCCAGTCACTCACTCACCCAGTCACTCACTCACCCAGTCAGCCAGTCACCCATTCACCCAGTCACTCACTCACTCACCCAGTCGCCCACTAACCCAATCACTCACTCGCCCAGTCATTCACTCGATCAGTCACTCACTCGCCCAGTCACTCACTCATCCAGTCACTCACCCAGTCACTCACTCACCCAGTCTCTCACTCACCCATTCACTCACTCACCCAGTTACCTACTGACCCAGTCACTCATTCACCCAGTCAATCACTCACTCAGTCAATCACTCACCCAGTCACTCACCCCCCCTAGTCTCTCACTCACCCAGTCTCTCATACACCCAGTCACTCACTCACCCAGTCTCTCAATCACCCATTCACTCACTCACCCAGTTACCTACTGACCCAGTCACTCATTCACCCAGTCAATCACTCACTCAGTCACTCACTCACCCAGTCACTCACCCCCCCTAGTCTCTCACTCACCCAGTCTATCACTCACCGAGTCACTCACTCACCCATTCACTCACTCACCCAGTCTCTCACTCACCAATTCACTCACCCAGTTTCTCACTCACCCAGTCTCTCACTCACACAGATACCCACTCACCCAGTGTCTCACTCACCAAGTCACATACTCACCCAGTCACTCACCCAGTCTCTCACTCACACAGTCACTCACCAAGTCACTCACTCAATCAGTCTCTAACTCACCCAGTCGGTCACTCACCCAGTCGCCCACTCACCCAGTCACTCACTCACGCATTCGCCAACCCACCCAGTCACTCACTCGCCCAGTAACGCACTCACCCAGTCACTCACTCGCCCAGTCACTCACTCACCAAGTCACTTACTCACCCAGTCACCCAGTCGCCCTCTCACCCAGTCACGCACTCACCCAGTCAGTCACTCACCAGGTCACTCACTCGCCCAGTAACTCACTCAACCAGTCACTCACTCACCCAGTCTCTCACCCAGTCTCTCACTCACTCAGTCACTCACCCAGTCACTCACTCAACAAGTCTCTCACTCAACCCAGTCACTCACTCACCCAGTCTCTCACTCACTCACTCACCTAATCACTCACTCACCGAGTCACTCATTCAGCCTGTAACTCACTCACCAAGTCAATCACTCAGTCACTCAATCATCCAGTCACTCACTTACCCAGTCTCTCACCCACTCAGTCACTCACTCACCCAATCACTCACTCACCGAGTCACTCACTCACCCAGTCACTCACTCAGTCGCTCACCCAATCACTCACTTACCCAGTCTCTCACTCACTCAGTCACTCACTCACCCAGTTACTCGCTCACCCAGTGACTCACTCACCCAGTCACTCACTCACCCAGCCTCTCACTCACTCACCCAGTCACTCACTCATACAGTCACTCACCTATTCACTCACTCACACAGTCTCTCGCTCACCCAGTCACTCACTCACCCAGTCACTCGCACACCCAGTCACTCACCCAGTCACCCTCTCACCCAGTCACTCACTCACTCAGTCACTCACTTACCCAGCCACTCACTCACCCAGTCTCTCACTCACTCAGTCACTCACTCTCCCAGTCATTCACTCACCCAGTCACTAACCCAGTCACTCACTCACCCAGTCTCTCAATCACACAGTCACTCACTCACCCAGTCACTCACTCATACAGTCACTCACCCAGTCTCTCACTCACGCAGTCACTCACTCACTTAGTCACTCACTCACCCAGTCACTCACTCACAGTCACTTACCCAGTCACTTACTCACCCAGTCTCTCACTCACCCAGTCGTGCACTCACCCAATCACTCACTCACCCAGTCACTCACTCACCCAGTCACTCAATCACCCAGTCACTAACTCACCCAGTCACTCACGCGCCCAGTCACCCACTCACCCAGTCACTCACTCGCCCATTCACTCACTCACCCAGTCATTCACTCACCCAGTCAGCGAGTCACCCATTCACCCAGTCACTCACTCACTCACCCAGTCGCCCACTCACCCAATCACTCACTCGCCCAGTCATTCACTCGATCAGTCACTCACTCGCCCAGTCACTCACTCACCCAGTCACTCACTCACCCAGTCTCCCATCCAGTTTCTCAATCACCCAGTCACTCACTCATCCAGTCACTCACTCACCCAGTCACTCACTCACCCAGTCTCTCACTCACCCAGTTACCTACTGACCCAGTCACTCATTCACCCAGTCAATCACTCACTCAGTCACTCACTCACCCAGTCACTCACCCCCCCTAGTCTCTCACTCACCCAGTCTCTCATACACCCAGTCACTCACTCACCCAGTCTCTCACTCACCCATTCACTCACTCACCCAGTTACCTACTGACCCAGTCACTCATTCACCCAGTCAATCACTCACTCAGTCACTCACTCACCCAGTCACTGACCCCCCCTAGTCTCTCACTCACCCAGTCTATCACTCACCGAGTCACTCACTCACCCACTCACTCTCTCACCCAGTCTCTCACTCACCCATTCACTCACCCATTCTATCACTCACCCAGACTCTCACTCACCCAGATAACCACTCACCCAGTCTCTCACTCACCCAGTCACATACTCACCGAGTCACTCACCCAGTCCCTCACTCACTCAGTCACTCACCAAGTCACTCACTCAATCAGTCTCTCACTCACCCAGTCGGTCACTCACCCAGTCGCCCACTCACCCAGTCACTCACTCACGCATTCGCCCACCCACCAAGTCACTCACTCATCCAGTCACTCACTCACCCAGTCACTGACTCACCAGTCACTCACTCGCCCAGTCACCCACTCACCCAGTCACTCACTCGCCCAGTCACTCACTCACCCAGTCACTTACTCACCCAGTCAACCAGTCGCCCTCTCACCCAGTCACTCACTCACCCAGTCACTCACTCACCCAGTCTCTTACCCAGTCTCTCACTCACTCAGTCACTCACCCAGTCACTCACTCACCAAGTCTCTCACTCACCCAGTCACTCACTCACCCCGTCTCTCACTCACCCACTCACTCACCCAATCACTCACTCACCAAGTCACTCATTCAGCCTGTAACTCACTCACCAAGTCAATCACCCAATCACTCACTCAGCGAGTCACTCACTCACCCAGTCACTCACTCAGTCACTCACCCAATCACTCACTTACCCAGTCTCTCACTCACTCAGTCACTCACTCACCCAGTTACTCGCTCACCCAGTGACTCACTCACCCAGTCACTCACTCACCCAGCCACTCACTCACTCACCCAGTCACTCACTCACTCAGTCACTCACCTAGTCACTCACTCACCCAGTCTACGACTCACCCAGTCACTCACTCACCCAGTCACTCACTCACCCAGTCACTCACTCACCCAGTCACCAGTCACTCACCCAGTCTCTCACTCACTCAGTCACTCACCAAGTCACTCACTCACCAAGTCTCTCACTCACCCAGTCTCTAACTCACCCAGTCACTCACTCACTCAGTCACTCAATCACCCAGTCACTCACTCAGTCTCTCACTCACTCAGTCACTCACCAAGTCACTCACTCACCAAGTCTCTCACTCACCCAGTCTTTCACTCACCCAGTCACTCACTCACCCAGTCACTCACTCACCCAGTTACTCACCCAGTTACTCACTCACCCAGTCTGTCACTCACTCAGTCACGCACTTACCCAGTCACTCACTCACCCAGTCTCTCAATAACACCGTCACTCACTCACCCAGTCACTCACTCATACAGTCACTCACCCAGTCTCTCACTCACGCAGTCACTCACTCACTTAGTCACTCACTCACCCAGTCACTCACTCACACAGTCACTTACCCAGTCACTTACTCACTCAGTCTCTCACTCACCCAGTCGCTCACTCACCCAATCACTCACCCAGTCACTCACTCACCCAGTCACTTACTCAACCAGTCACTAACTCACCCAGTCACTCACTCGCCCAGTCACCCACTCACCCAGTCACTCACTCGCCCAGTCACTCACTCATCCAGTCACTCACTCACCCAGTCAGCCAGTCACCCATTCACCCAGTCACTCACTCACTCACCCAGTCGCCCACTCAACCAATCACTCACTCGCCCAGTCATTCACTCGATCAGTCACTCACTCGCCCAGTCACTCACTCACCCAGTCACTCACTCACCGAGTTTCTCACGCAGTTTCTCAATCACCCAGTCACTCACTCACCCAGTCACTCACTCACCCAGTCTCTCACTCACCCATTCACTGACTCACCCAGTTACCTACTGACCCAGTCACTCATTCACCCAGTTAATCACTCACTCAGTCACTCATTCACCCAGTCACTCACCCCCCCTAGTCTCTCACTCACCCAGTCTCTCATACACCCAGTCACTCACTCACCCAGTCTCTCACTCACCCATTCACTCACTCACCCAGTTACCTACTGACCCAGTCACTCATTCACCCAGTCAATCAGTCACTCACTCACCCAGTCACTCACCCCCCCTAGTCTCTCACTCACCCAGTCACTCACTCACACAGTCACTCACTCAGTCACTCACTTACCCAGTCTCTCACTCACTCAGTCACTCACTCACCCAATCACTCACTCACCGATTCACTCACTCACCCAGTCACTCACTCAGTCACTCACTCACCCAGCCACTCACTCACCCAGTCTCTCACTCACTCAGTCACTCACTCACCCAGCTGCTCGCCCACCCAGTTACTCACTCACCCAGTCACTCACTCACTAAGTGTCTCACTCACTCACCCAGTCACTCACTCATACATTCACTCACCCATTCACTCACTCACCCAGTCTACCACTCATCCAGTCACTCACTCACCCATTCACTCACTCACCCAGTCTCTCACTCACTCAGTCACTCACTCACCCAGTCACTCGCACACCCAGTCACTCACCCAGTCTCTCACTCACTCAGTCACTCAACAAGTCACTCACTCACCAAGTCTCTCACTCACCCAGTCTCTCACTCACCCAGTCACTCACTCACCAAGTCACTAACTCACCAGTCACTCACTCGCCCAGTCACCCACTCACCAAGTCACTCACTCGCCCAGTCACTCACTCACCCAGTCATGCACTCGCCCAGTCACTCACTCACCCAGTCACTCACTCACCCAGTCACTCACTCGACCAGTCACTCACACACCCAGTCACTCGCACACCCAGTCACTCACCCAGTCTCCCACTCACTCAGTCACTCACCAAGTCACTCACTCACCAAGTCTCTCACTCACCCAGTCTCTCACTCACCCAGTCAATCACTCACTCAGCCTCTCACTCACCCAGTCTCTCACTCACCCAGTCGCTCACCCAGTAACTCACTCACCAAATCACTCACTCACCCAGTAACTCACCCAGTCAATCACTTACCCAGTCACTCACCCAGTCACTCACTCATCCAGTCAATCACTCACTCAGTCACTCACTTACCCAGTCACTCACTCAACAAGTCTCTCACTCACTCAGTCACTCACCCTCCCAGTCACTCACTCACCCAGTCACTCACCCAGTCACTCACTCACCCAGTCACTCACTCACCAAGTCTCCCACTCACACAGTCACTCACTCACCCAGTCAGTCACTCACCCAGTCCCTCACCCACCGCCTAGTCTTTCACTCACCCACTCACTCACCCAATCACTCATTCACCCAGTCACTCACTCACCCAGTCACTCACTCAGTCACTCACTCACCCAGTCTATCACTCACCCAGTCTCTCACTCACTCAGTCACTCAATCACCCAGTTGCTCGCTCACCCAGTCACTCACTCACCCAGTCACTCACTCACCCAGTCTACCACTCATCCAGTCATTCACTCACCCATTCACTCACTCACCCAGACTCTCACTCACCCAGTCACTCACTCACCCAGTCACTCGCACACCCAGTCACTCACCCAGTCTCTCACTAACTCAGTCACTCACCAAGTCACTCACTCACAAAGTCTCTCACTCACCCAGTCTCTCACTCACCCAGTCACTCACTCACCCAGTCACCCACTCACCCAGTCACTCACTCACCCAGTCTCTCACTCACCCAGTCACTCACCCAGTCTCTCACTCACGCAGTTAGCCATTCATCCAGTCACTCACTCACTCAGTCATTCAATCACCCAGTCACTCACCCAGTCTCTCGCTCACTCAGTCACTCACCAAGACACTCACTCACCAAGTCTCTCACTCACCCAGTCTCTCACTCACCCAGTCACTCACCTAGTCTTTCACTCACCCAGTTAACCACTCATCCAGTCCCCTACTCACTCAGTCACTCAATCACCCAGTCACCCAGTCTCTAACTCACCCAGTCACTCAGCCAGTCACTCACTCACCCAGTCTCTCACTCACCCAGTCTCTCACTCACCCAATCGCTCACCCAGTCACTCACTCACCAAATCACTCACTCACCCAGTCACTCACTCACCCAGTCTCCCACTCAACCAGTCACTCACTCACCCGGTTACTCACTCACCCAGCCTCTCACTCACCCAGTCACTTATTCACCCAGTCACTCATCCAGTCTCTCACTCACTCAGTCACTCACCAAGTCACTCACTCACCAAGTCTCTCACTCACCCACTATATAACTCACCCAGTCACTCACTCACCCAGTCACACACTCACCCAGTCACTCACTCACCCAGTCTTTCACTCACCCATTCACTCACCCATTGTCTCACTCACCCAGTCTCTCACTAACCCAGTTGCTCACTCACCCAGTCGCCCACTCACCCAGTCGCTCACTCACGCATTCGCCCACTCACCCAGTCACTGACTCATCCAGTCCCGCACTCACCCAGTCACTCACTCACCCAGTCACCCAGTCGCCGACTCACCCAGTCACTCACTCACCCAGTCACCCACTCGCCCAGTCACGCACTCACCCAGTCACTCACTCACCCAGTCTCTCACCCAGTCTCTCACTCACTCAGTCACTCACCCAGTCACTCATTCACAAGTCTCTCACTCACCCAGTCACTCACTCACCCAGTCACGTACTCACACAGTAACTCACTCACCCAGTCACTCACTCAGTCACTCACTTACCCAGTCTCTAACTCACTCAGTCACTCACGCACCCAATCACTCACTCACCGATTCACTCACTCACCCAGTCACTCACTCAGTCACTCACTCACCCAGTCACTCATTCAACCAGTCTCTAACTCACTCAGTCACTCACTCACCCAGTTGCTCGCTCACCCAGTCACTCACTCACCCAGTCACTCACTCACCCAGTCTCTCACTAACTCACCCAGTCACTCACTCATACAGTCACTCACCCATTCACTCACTCACCCAGTCTACCACTCATCCAGTCACTCACTCACCCATTCACTCACTCACCCAGTCTCTCACTCACCCAGTCACTCACTCCCCCAGTCACTCGCACACCCAGTCACTCACCCAGTCTCTCACTCACCCAGCCTCTCACTCACCCAGTCACTCACCTAGTCTTTCACTCACCCAGTTAACCACTCATCCAGTCACTCACTCACTCAGTCACTCAATCACCCAGTCACCCAGTCTCTCACTCACCCAGTCACTCAGACAGTCACTCACTCACCCAGTCTCTCACTCACCCAGTCTCTCACTCACCCAATCGCTCACCCAGTCACTCACTCACCAAATCACTCACTCACCCAGTCACTCACTCACCCAGTCTCCCACTCAACCAGTCACTCACTCACCCGGTTACTCACTCACCCAGCCTCTCACTCACCCAGTCACTTATTCACCCAGTCACTCACCCAGTCTCTCACTCACTCAGTCACTCACCAAGTCACTCACTCACCAAGTCTCTCACTCACCCAGTATATAACTCACCCAGTCACTCACTCACCCAGTCACACACTCACCCAGTCACTCACTCACCCAGTCTCTCACTCACCCATTCACTCACCCATTCTCTCACTCACCCAGTCTTACACTAACCCAGTTGCTCACTCACCCAGTCGCCCACTCACCCAATCGCTCACTCACGCATTCGCCCACTCACCCAGTCACTGACTCATCCAGTCCCGCACTCACCCAGTCACTCACTCACCCAGTCACCCAGTCGCCGACTCACCCAGTCACTCACTTACCCAGTCACCCACTCGCCCAGTCACGCACTCACCCAGTCACTCACTCACCCAGTCTCTCACCCAGTCTCTCACTCACTCAGTCACTCACCCAGTCACTCACTCACAAGTCTCTCACTCACCCAGTCACTCACTCACCCAGTCACGTACTCACCCAGTAACTCACTCACCCAGTCACTCACTCAGTCACTCACTTACCCAGTCTCTAACTCACTCAGTCACTCACGCACCCAATCACTCACTCACCGATTCACTCACTCACCCAGTCACTCACTCAGTCACTCACTCACCCAGTCACTCATTCAACCAGTCTCTAACTCACTCAGTCACTCACTCACCCAGTTGCTCGCTCACCCAGTCACTCACTCACCCAGTCACTCACTCACCCAGTCTCTCACTAACTCACCCAGTCACTCACTCATACAGTCACTCACCCATTCACTCACTCACCCAGTCTACCACTCATCCAGTCACTCACTCACCCATTCACTCTCTCACCCAGTCTCTCACTCACCCAGTCACTCACTCCCCCAGTCACTCGCACACCCAGTCACTCACCCAGTCTCTCACTCACCCAGTCTCTCACTCACCCAGTCACTCAACTAGTCTTTCACTCACCCAGTTAACCACTCATCCAGTCACTCACTCACTCAGTCACTCAATCACCCAGTCACCCAGTCTCTCACTCACCCAGTCACTCAGACAGTCACTCACTCACCCAGTCTCTCACTCACCCAGTCTCTCACTCACCCAATCGCTCACCCAGTCACTCACTCACCAAATCACTCACTCACCCAGTCACTCACTCACCCAGTCTCCCACTCAACCAGTCACTCACTCTCCCGGTTACTCACTCACCCAGCCTCTCACTCACCCAGTCACTTATTCACCCAGTCACTCACCCAGTCTCTCACTCACTCGGTCACTCACCAAGTCACTCACTCACCAAGTCTCTCACTCACCCAGTATATAACTCACCCAGTCACTCACTCACCCATTCTCTCACTCACCCAGTCTCTCACTAACCCAGTTGCTCACTCACCCAGTCGCCCACTCACCCAGTCGCTCACTCACGCATTCGCCCACTCACCCAGTCACTGACTCATCCAGTCCCTCACTCACCCAGTCACTCACTCACCCAGTCACCCAGTCGCCGACTCACCCAGTCACTCACTCACCCAGTCACCGACTCACCCAGTCACGCACTCACCCAGTCATTCACTCACCCAGTCTCTCACCCTGTCTCTCACTCACCCAGTCACTCACTCACCAGGTCACTTACTCACCCAGTCACTCACTCACCCAGTCACTCACTCAGTCACTCACTTACCCAGTCTCTAACTCACTGAGTCACTCACGCACCCAATCAATCACTCACCGATTCACTCACTCACCCAGTCACTCACTCAGTCACTCACTCACCCAGTCACTCATTCAACCAGTCTCTAACTCACTCAGTCACTCACTCACCCAGTTGCTCGCTCACCCAGTCACTCACTCACCCAGTCACTCACTCACCCAGTCTCTCACTAACTCACCCAGTCACTCACTCATACAGTCATTCACCCAGTCACTCACTCACCCAGTCTCTCACTAACTCACCCAGTCACTCACTCATACAGTCACTCACCCATTCACTCACTCCCCCAGTCACTCGCACACCCAGTCACTCACCCAGTCTCTCACTCACCCAGTCACTCACCTAGTCTTTCACTCACCCATTTAACCACTCATCCAGTCACTCACTCACTCAGTCACTCAATCACCCAGTCACCCAGTCTCTCACTCACCCAGTCACTCAGCCAGTCACTCACTCACCCAGTCTCTCACTCACCCAGTCTCTCACTCACCCAATCGCTCACCCAGTCACTCACTGACCAATTCACTCACTCACCCGGTCACTCACTCACCCTGTCTCCCACTCAACCAGTCACTCACTCACCCGGTTACTCACTCACCCAGCCTCTCACTCACCCAGTCACTTATTCACCCAGTCACTCACCCAGTCTCTCACTCACTCAGTCACTCACCAAGTCACTCACTCACCAAGTCTCTCACTCACCCAGTATATAACTCACCCAGTCACTCACTGACCCAGTCACACACTCACCCAGTCACTCACTCACCCAGTCTCTCACTCACCCATTCACTCACCCAGTCTCTCACTCACCCAGTCTCTCACTCACCCAGTTGCTCACTCACCCATTCGCCCACTCACCCAGTCGCTCACTTACGCATTCGCCCACTCACCCAGTTACTCACTCATCCAGTCCCTCACTCACCCAGTCACTCACTCACCCAGTCACCCAGTCGCCGACTCACCCAGTCACTCACTCACCCAGTCACCCACTCGCCCAGTCACGCACTCACCCAGTCACTCACTCACCCAGTCTCTCACCCAGTCTCTCACTCACTCAGTCACTCACCCAGTCACTCACTCACAAGTCTCTCACTCACCCAGTCACTCACTCACCCAGTCACTTACTCACCCAGTCACTCACTCACCTAGTCACTCACTCAGTCACTCTCTTACCCAGTCTCTCACTCACTCAGTCACTCACTCACCCAATCACTCACTCACCGATTCACTCACTCACCCAGTCACTCACTCAGTCACTCACTCACCCAGTCACTCACTCACCCAGTCTCTAACCCACTCAGTCACTCACTCACCCAGTTGCTCGCTCACCCAGTCACTCACTCACCCAGTCACTCACTCACCCAGTCTCTCACTCACTCACCCAGTCACTCACTCATACAGTCACTCACCCATTCACTCACTCACCCAGTCTACCACTCATCCAGTCACTCACTCACCCATTCACTCACTCACCCAGTCTCTCACTCACTCAGTCACTCACTAACCCAGTCACTCGCACACCCAGTCACTCACCCAGTCTCTCACTCACTCAGTCACTCAACAAGCCACTCACGCACCAAGTCACTCACGCACCAAGTCTCTCACTCAACCAGTCACTCACTCACCCAGTCACCCACTCACCCAGTCACTCACTCACCCAGTCTCTCACTCACCCAGTCACTCACCCAGTCTCTCACTCACCCACTTAGCCACTCATCCAGTCACTCACTCACTCAGTCACTCAATCACCCAGTCACTCACCCAGTCTCTCACTCACTCAGTCACTCACCAAGACACTCACTCACCAAGTCTCTCACTCACCCAGTCTCTCACTCACCCAGTCACTCACTCACCCAGTCTCTCACTCACCCAGTCTCTCACTCACCCAGTCACTCACTCACCCAGTCACCCACTCACCCAGTCATTCACTCACCCAGTCTCTCACTCACCCAGTCACTCACCCAGTCTCTCACTCACCCAGTTAACCACTCACCCAGTCTCTCACTCACTCAGTCACTCACCCAGTCACTCACTCACAAGTCTCTCACTCACCCAGTCACTCACTCACCCAGTCACTCACTCACCCAGTCACCCACTCACCCAGTCAGTCACTCATCCAGTCCCTCACCCACCGCCTAGTCTCTCACTCACCCACTCACTCACCCAATCACTCATTCACCCAGTCACTCAGTCATCCAGTCACTCACTCAGTCCCTCACTCACCCAGTCTGTCACTCACTCAGTCACTCACTCACCCAATCACTCACTCACCGATTCACTCACTCACCCAGTCACTCACTCAGTCACTCACTCACCCAGTCTCTCAATCACTCAGTCACTCACTCACCCAGTTGCTCGCTCACCCAGTCACTCATTCACCCAGTCACTCACTCACCCAGTCTCTCACTCACTCACCCAGTCACTCACTCATACAGTCACTTACCCATTCACTCACTCACCCAGTCTACCACTCATCCAGTCACTCACTCACCCATTCACTCACTCACCCAGTCTTTCACTCACCCAGTCACTCACTCACCCAGTCACTCGCACACCCAGTCACTCACCCAGGCTCTCACTCACTCAATCACTCAACAAGTAACTCACTCACCAAGTCTCTCACTCACCCAGTCTCTCACTCAACCAGTCACTCACTCACCTAGTCACCTACTCACCCAGTCACTCACTCACCCAGTCTCTCACTCACCCAGTCACTCACCCAGTCTCTCACTCACCCAGTTAGCCACTCATCCAGTCACTCACTTACTCAATCACTCAATCACCCAGTCACTCACCCAGTCTCTCACTCACTCAGTCACTCACCAAGACACTCACTCACCAATTCTCTCACTCACCCAGTCTCTCAGTCAACCAGTCACTCACTCACCCAGTCACCCACTCACCCAGTCACTCACTCACCCAGTCTCTCACTCACCCAGTCACTCAGCCAGTCTCTCACTCACCCAGTTAGCCACTCATCCAGTCACTCACTCAGTCACTCAATCACCCAGTCACTCACCCAGTCTCTCACTCACTCAGTCACTCACCAAGACACTCACTCACCAAGTCTCTCACTCACCCAGTCTCTCACTCACCCAGTCACTCACTCACCCAGTCTCTCACTCACCCAGTCTCTCACTCACCCAGTCACCCACTCACCCAGTCACTCACTCACCCAGTCTCTCACTCACCCAGTCACTCACCCAGTCTCTCACTCACCCAGTTAACCACTCACCCAGTCTCTCACTCACTCAGTCACTCACCCAGTCACTCACTCACTCAGTCACTCAATCACCCAGTCACCCAGTCTCTCACTCACCCAGTCACTCAGACAGTCACTCACTCACCCAGTCTCTCACTCACCCAGTCTCTCACTCACCAAATCGCTCACCCAGTCACTCACTCACCAAATCACTCACTCACCCGGTTACTCACTCACCCAGCTTCTCACTCACCCATTCACTTATTCACCCAGTCACTCACCCAGTCTCTCACTCACTCAGTCACTCACCAAGTCACTCACTCACCAAGTCTCTCACTCACCCAGTATATAACTCACCCAGTCACTCACTCACCCAGTCACACACTCACCCAGTCACTCACTCACCCAGTCACTCACTCACTCAGTCACTCAATCACCCAGTCACCCAGTCTCTCACTCACCCAGTCACTCAGACAGTCACTCACTCACCCAGTCTCTCACTCACCCAGTCTCTCACTCACCAAATCGCTCACCCAGTCACTCACTCACCAAATCACTCACTCACCCGGTTACTCACTCACCCAGCCTCTCACTCACCCATTCACTTATTCACCCAGTCACTCACCCAGTCTCTCACTCACTCAGTCACTCACCAAGTCACTCACTCACCAAGTCTCTCACTCACCCAGTATATAACTCACCCAGTCACTCACTCACCCAGTCACACACTCACCCAGTCACTCACTCACCCAGTCTCTCACTCACCCATTCACTCACCCATTCTCTCACTCACCCAGTCTCTCACTAACCCAGTTGCTCACTCACCCAGTCGCCCACTCACCCAGTCGCTCACTCACGCATTCGCCCACTCACCCAGTCACTGACTCATCCAGTCCCTCACTCACCCAGTCACTCACTCACCCAGTCACCCAGTCGCCGACTCACCCAGTCACTCACTCACCCAGTCACCCACTCGCCCAGTCACGCACTCACCCAGTCACTCACTCACCCAGTCTCTCACCCAGTCTCTCACTCACTCAGTCACTCACCCAGTCACTCACTCACAAGTCTCTCACTCACCCAGTCACTCACTCACCAGGTCACTTTCTCACCCAGTCACTCACTCACCCAGTCACTCACTCAGTCACTCACTTACCCAGTCTCTAACTCACTGAGTCACTCACGCACCCAATCAATCACTCACCGATTCACTCACTCACCCAGTCACTCACTCAGTCACTCACTCACCCAGTCACTCATTCAACCAGTCTCTAACTCACTCAGTCACTCACTCACCCAGTTGCTCGCTCACCCAGTCACTCACTCACCCAGTCACTCACTCACCCAGTCTCTCACTAACTCACCCAATCACTCACTCATACAGTCACTCACCCAGTCACTCACTCACCCAGTCTCTCACTAACTCACCCAGTCACTCACTCATACAGTCACTCACCCATTCACTCACTCCCCCAGTCACTCGCACACCCAGTCACTCACCCAGTCTCTCACTCACCCAGTCACTCACCTAGTCTTTCACTCACCCATTTAACCACTCATCCAGTCACTCACTCACTCAGTCACTCAATCACCCAGTCACCCAGTCTCTCACTCACCCAGTCACTCAGCCAGTCACTCACTCACCCAATCTCTCACTCACCCAGTCTCTCACTCACCCAATCGCTCACCCAGTCACTCACTCACCAATTCACTCACTCACCCGGTCACTCACTCACCCTGTCTCCCACTCAACCAGTCACTCACTCACCCGGTTACTCACTCACCCAGCCTCTCACTCACCCAGTCACTTATTCACCCAGTCACTCACCCAGTCTCTCACTCACTCAGTCACTCACCAAGTCACTCACTCACCAATCTCTCACTCACCCAGTATTTAACTCACCCAGTCACTCACTGACCCAGTCACACACTCACCCAGTCACTCACTCACCCAGTCTCTCACTCACCCATTCACTCACCCAGTCTCTCACTCACCCAGTCTCTCACTCACCCAGTTGCTCACTCACCCATTCGCCCACTCACCCAGTCACTCACTCACGCATTCGCCCACTCACCCAGTTACTCACTCATCCAGTCCCTCACTCACCCAGTCACTCACTCACCCAGTCACCCAGTCGCCGACTCACCCAGTCACTCACTCACCCAGTCACCCACTCGCCCAGTCACGCACTCACCCAGTCACTCACTCACCCAGTCTCTCACCCAGTCTCTCACTCACTCAGTCACTCACCCAGTCACTCACTCACAAGTCTCTCACTCACCCAGTCACTCACTCACCCAGTCACTTACTCACCCAGTCACTCACTCACCTAGTCACTCACTCAGTCACTCTCTTACCCAGTCTCTCACTCACTCAGTCACTCACTCACCCAATCACTCACTCACCGATTCACTCACTCACCCAGTCACTCACTCAGTCACTCACTCACCCAGTCACTCACTCACCCAGTCTCTAACCCACTCAGTCACTCACTCACCCAGTTGCTCGCTCACCCAGTCACTCACTCACCCAGTCACTCACTCACCCAGTCTCTCACTCACTCACCCAGTCACTCACTCATACAGTCACTCACCCATTCACTCACTCACCCAGTCTACCACTCATCCAGTCACTCACTCACCCATTCACTCACTCACCCAGTCTCTCACTCACTCAGTCACTCACTAACCCAGTCACTCGCACACCCAGTCACTCACCCAGTCTCTCACTCAATCAGTCACTCAACAAGCCACTCACGCACCAAGTCACTCACGCACCAAGTCTCTCACTCAACCAGTCACTCACTCACCCAGTCACCCACTCACCCAGTCACTCACTCACCCAGTCTCTCACTCACCCAGTCACTCACCCAGTCTCTCACTCACCCACTTAGCCACTCATCCAGTCACTCACTCACTCAGTCACTCAACCACCCAGTCACTCACCCAGTCTCTCACACACTCAGTCACTCACCAAGACACTCACTCACCAAGGCTCTCACTCACCCAGTATCTCACTCACCCAGTCACTCACTCACCCAGTCTCTCACTCACCCAGTCTCTCACTCACCCAGTCACTCACTCACCCAGTCACCCACTCACCCAGTCATTCACTCACCCAGTCTCTCACTCACCCAGTCACTCACCCAGTCTCTCACTCACCCAGTTAACCACTCACCCAGTCTCTCACTCACTCAGTCACTCACCCAGTCACTCACTCACAAGTCTCTCACTCACCCAGTCACTCACTCACCCAGTCACTCACTCACCCAGTCACCCACTCACCCAGTCAGTCACTCATCCAGTCCCTCACCCACCGCCTAGTCTCTCACTCACCCACTCACTCACCCAATCACTCATTCACCCAGTCACTCACTCATACAGTCACTCACTCAGTCATTCACTCACCCAGTCTGTCACTCACTCAGTCACTCACTCACCCAATCACTCACTCACCGATTCACTCACTCACCCAGTCACTCACTCAGTCACTCACTCACCCAGTCTCTCAATCACTCAGTCACTCACTCACCCAGTTGCTCGCTCACCCAGTCACTCATTCACCCAGTCACTCACTCACCCAGTCTCTCACTCACTCACCCAGTCACTCACTCATACAGTCACTTACCCATTCACTCACTCACCCAGTCTACCACTCATTCAGTCACTCACTCACCCATTCACTCACTCACCCAGTCTTTCACTCACCCAGTCACTCACTCACCCAGTCACTCGCACACCCAGTCACTCACCCAGGCTCTCACTCACTCAATCACTCAACAAGTAACTCACTCACCAAGTCTCTCACTCACCCAGTCTCTCACTCAACCAGTCACTCACTCACCTAGTCACCTACTCACCCAGTCACTCACTCACCCAGTCTCTCACTCACCCAGTCACTCACCCAGTCTCTCACTCACCCAGTTAGCCACTCATCCAGTCACTCACTTACTCAATCACTCAATCACCCAGTCACTCACCCAGTCTCTCACTCACTCAGTCACTCACCAAGACACTCACTCACCAATTCTCTCACTCACCCAGTCTCTCAGTCAACCAGTCACTCACTCACCCAGTCACCCACTCACCCAGTCACTCACTCACCCAGTCTCTCACTCACCCAGTCACTCAGCCAGTCTCTCACTCACCCAGTTAGCCACTCATCCAGTCACTCACTCAGTCACTCAATCACCCAGTCACTCACCCAGTCTCTCACTCACTCAGTCACTCACCAAGACACTCACTCACCAAGTCTCTCACTCACCCAGTCTCTCACTCACCCAGTCACTCACTCACCCAGTCTCTCACTCACCCAGTCTCTCACTCACCCAGTCACTCACTCACCCAGTCACCCACTCACCCAGTCACTCACTCACCCAGTCTCTCACTCACCCAGTCACTCACCCAGTCTCTCACTCACCCAGTTAACCACTCACCCAGGCTCTCACTCACTCAGTCACTCACCCAGTCACTCACTCACAAGTCTTTCACTCACCCAGTCACTCACTCACCCAGTCACTCACTCACCCAGTCACCCACTCACCCATTCAGTCACTCACCCAGTCCCTCACCCACCGCCTAGTCTCTCACTCACCCACTCACTCACCCAATCACTCATTCACCTAGTCACTCACTCACCCAGTCACTCACTCAGTGACTCACTCACCCAGTCTCTCACTCACTCAGTCACTCACTCACCCAATCACTCACTCACCGATTCACTCACTCATCCAGTCACTCACTCAGTCACTCACTCACCCAGTCACTCACTCACCCAGTCTCTCACTCACTCAGTCACTCACTCACCCAGTTGCTCGCTAACCCAGTCACTCACTCACCCAGTCACTCACACACCCAGTCACTCACCCAGTCTCTCACTCACTCAGTCACTCACCAAGTCACTCACTCACCAAGTCTCTCACTCACCCAGTCTCTCACTCACCCAGTCACTCACTCACACAGTCACCGACTCACCCAGTCACTCACTCACCCAATCTCTCACTCACCCAGTCACTCACCCAATCTTTCACTCACCCAGTTAACCACTCATCCAGGTACTCACTCACTCAGTAACTCAATCACCCAGTCACCCAGTCTCTCACTCACCCAGTCACTCAGCCAGTCACTCACTCACCCAGTCTCTCTCTCACCCAGTCTCTCACTCACCCAATCGCTCACCCAGTCACTCACTCACCAAATCACTCACTCACCCAGTCACCCACTCACCCAGTCACTCACTCACCCAGTCTCTCACTCACCCAGTCACTCACCCAGTCTCTCATTCACCCAGTTAAACACTCACCCAGTCACTCACTCACCCAGTCACTCACTCACACAGTCTCCCACTCACACAGTCATTCACTCACCCAGTATATCTCCCAGTCTCTCACTCACCCAATCACTCACTCACCCAGTCACTCACTCACCCATTCACTCACTCACCCAGTCACTAACTCACCCAGTCACTCACTCGACCAGTCACCAACTCACCCAGTCACTCAATCGCCCAGTCACTCACTCACGCAGTCACTCACTCACCCAGTCACCCAGTCACCCATTCACCCAGTCACTCAATCACCCAGTCGCCCACTCGCCCAATCACTCACTCGACCAGTCACTCACTCGCCCAGTCACTCACTCGCCCAATAACTCACTCACCCACTCACTCACTCACCCAGTCTCTCACCCATTTTCTCAATCACCCAGACACTCACTCACCCAGTCACTCTCGAACCTAGTCTCTCATTCAACCATTAATCACTCACCCAGTTACCTACTCACCCAGTCACTCATTCACCCAGTCAGTCACTCTCTCAGTCACTCACTCATCCAGTCACTCAGCCCCCTAGTCTCTCACTCACCCAGTCTCTCTCTCACCCAGTCTCTCACTCACCCAGTAACTCACTCACCGAGTCACTCACACACCGAGTCACTCATTCACCCAGTCACTCACTCACCCAGTCACTCACCCAGTAACTCCCTCACCCAGTCACTCACTCACCCAGTTACTCACTCACCCAGTCACTCGCTCACACAGTCACTCACTCACCCAGTCACTCACTCACCGAGTCTCTCACTCACCCATACTCTCACTCACTCACCCAGTCACTCACTCACCCAGTCACTTACTCACCCAGTCACTCACCCAGTCACTCACTCACCCAGTCTCTCACTCACTCAGTCACTCACCAAGTCACTCACTCACCAAGTCTCTCACTCACCCAGTCTATAACTCACCCAGTCACTCACTCACCCAGTCACCCACTCACCCAGTCACTCACTCACCCGGTCTTTCACTCACCCATTCACTCAACCAGTCTCTCACTCACCCAGTCACTCACTCACCCAGATACCGACTCACCAGTCTCTCACTCACCCAGTCGCATACTCACCCAGTCACTCACCCAGTCTCTCACTCACTCAGTCACTCACCAAGTCACTCACTCACCCAGTCTCTCACTCACCTCGTCGCTCACTCACCCACTCACCCAGTCACTCACTCATCCAGTCAATCACTCACCCAGTCACTAACTCACCAGTCACTCACTCGCCCAGTCACTCACTCACCCAGTCACTCACTCACCCAGTCGCCCACTCACCCAGTCACTCACTCACCCAGTCACCCACTCACCAAGACTCTCACTTACGCAGTCTCTCACTCACCCAGTCACTCACTCACCCAGTCACCCACCCACCCAGTCACTCACTCACCCAGCCTCTCACTCACCCAGTCACTCACCCAGTCTCTCATTCACCCAGTTAACCACTCACCCAGTCACTCACTCACCCAGTCTCTCACTCACTCAATCACTCACTCATTCAGTCACTCAATCACCCAATCACTCAACCAGTCTCTCACTCACCCAGTCACTCAGCCAGTCACTCACGCACCCAGTCTCTCACTCACCCAGTCTCTCACTCACCCAGTCGCTCACCCAGTGACTCACTCACCAAATCACTCACTCACCCAGTAGCTCACCCAGTCAATCACTCACTCAGACTCTCACTCACCCAGTTACTTACCCAGTCACTCACTCACCCAGTCTGTCACTCACTCAGTCACTCATACTCCCAGTCACTCAATCACCGAGTCACTCACCCAGTCACTCACTCACCCAGTCACTCACTCACTCAGTCACTCACTTACCCAGTCACTCACTCACCCAGTCTCTCACTCACTCAGTCACTCACTCACCCAGTCACTCACTCACCCAGTCACTCACCCAGTCACTTACTCACCCAGTCACTCACTCACCCAGTCTCCCACTCACACAGTCACTCACTCACCCAGTACATCACCCAGTCACTCACTCACCCAGTCACTCACTCATACAGTCACTCACCCAGTCTGTCACTCACCCAGTCACTCACTCACTTAGTTACTCACTCACCCAGTCACTCACTCACACAGTCACTTACCCAATCACTTACTCACCCAGTCTCTCACTCACCCAGTCGCTCACTCACCCAATCACTCACTCACCCAGTGACTCACGCACCCAGTCACTAACTCACCCAGTCACCCACTCACCCAGTCACTCACTCACCCAGTCTCTCACTCACCCAGTCACTCACCCAGTCTCTCATTCACCCAGTTAACCACTCACCCAGTCACTCACTCACCCAGTCACTCACCCAGTCTCTCACTCACTCAGTCACTCACTCATTCAGTCACTCAATTACCCAGTTACTCACCCAGTCTCTCACTCACCCAGTCACTCAGCCAGTCACTTACTCACCCAGTCTCTCACTCACCCAGTCTCTCACTCACCCAGTCACTCACTCACCCAGTCACCCACTCACCCAGTCACTCACTCACCCAGTCTCTCACTCACCCAGTTACTCACCCAGTCTCTCATTCACCCAGTTAAACACTCACCCAGTCACTCACTCACCCAGTCACTCACCCAGTCTCTCACTCACTCAGTCACTCACTCATTCAGTAACTCAATCACCCAGTCACTCACCCAGTCTCTCACTCACCCAGTCACTCAGCCAGTCACTTACTCACCCAGTCTCTCACTCACCCAGTCTCTCACTCACTCAGTCACTCTCCCAGTCACTCACTCACCCAGTCACTCACCCAGTCACTCACTCACCCAGTCACTCTCTCACTCAGTCTCCCACTCACACAGTCATTCACTCACCCAGTACATCACCCAGTCACTCACTCACCCAGTCACTCACTCATACAGTCACTCACCCAGTCACGTACTCACCCAGTCTCTCACTCAACCAGTCGCTCACTCACCCAATCACTGACTCACCCAGTCACTCACTCACCCAGTCACTCACTCACCCAGTCACTAACTCACCCAGTCACCCACTCGCCCAGTCACCCACTCACCCAGTCACTCAATCGCCCAGTCACTCACTCACGCAGTCACTCACTCACCCAGTCACCCAGTCACCCATTCACCCAGTCACTCAATCACCCAGTCGCCCACTCGCCCAATCACTCACTCGACCAGTCACTCACTCGCCCAGTCACTCACTCGCCCAATCACTCACTCACCCAGTCACTCACTCACCCAGTCTCTCACCCATTCTCTCAATCACCCAGACACTCACTCACCCAGTCACTCTCGAACCTAGTCTCTCACTCAACCATTCATCACTCACCCAGTTACCTACTCACCCAGTCACTCATTCACCCAGTCAGTCACTCTCTCAGTCACTCACTCATCCAGTCACTCAGCCCCCTAGTCTCTCACTCACCCAGTCTCTCTCTCACCCAGTCTCTCACTCACCCAGTCACTCACTCACCGAGTCACTCACTCACCGAGTCACTCATTCACCCAGTCACTCACTCACCCAGTCACTCACCCAGTAACTCCCTCACCCAGTCACTCACTCACCCAGTTACTCACTCACCCAGTCACTCGCTCACCCAGTCACTCACTCACCCAGTCACTCACTCACCGAGTCTCTCACTCACCCATACTCTCACTCACTCACCCAGTCACTCACTCACCCAGTCACTCACTCATACAGTCACTCACCCAGTCTGTCACTCACCCAGTCACTCACTCACTTAGTCACTCACTCACCCAGTCACTCACTCACACAGTCACTTACCCAATCACTTACTCACCCAGTCTCTCACTCACCCAGTCGCTCACTCACCCAATCACTCACTCACCCAGTGACTCACGCACCCAGTCACTAACTCACCCAGTCACTCACTCGCCCAGTCACCCACTCACCCAGTCACTCACTCGCCCAGTCATTCACTCACAAAGTCTCTCACCCATTCTCTCAATCACCCAGACACTCACTCATCCAGTCACTCACTCACCCAGTCACTCTCTAACCGAGTCTCTCACTCAACCATTCATCACTCACCCAGTTGCCTACTCACCCAGTCACTCATTCACCCAGTCAGTCACTCTCTCAGTCACTCACTCACCCAGTCACTCAGCCCCCTAGTCTCTCGCTCACCCAGTCTCTCTCGCACCCAGTTTCTCACTCACCCAGTCACTCACTCACCGAGTCACTCACTCACCGAGTCACTCATTCACCCAGTCACTCACTCACCCAGTCACTCACCCAGTCACTCACTCACCCCGTCACTCACTCACCCAGTCACTCGCTCACACAGTCACTCACTCACCCAGTCAATCACTCACCGAGTTTCTCACTCACCCATTCTCTCACTCACTCACATAGTCACTCATTCACCCAGTCACTTACTCACCCAGTCACTCACCCAGTCACTCACTCACCCAGTCTCCCACTCAACCAGGCACTCACTTACCCGGTCACTCACTCACCCAGTCTCTCACTCACCCAGTCACTTATTCACCCAGTCAATCACCCAGTCTCTCACTCACTCAGTTATTCACCAAGTCACTCACTCACCAAGTCACCCAGTCACTCACTCAACCAGTCTCTCACTCACCCAATCACTCACCCAGTCTCTCACTCACCCAGTCACTCACTCACCCAGATACCCACTCACCAGTCTTTCACTCACCCAGTCACATACTCACCCAGTCACGCACCCAGTCTCTCACTCACTCAGTCACTCATTCATTCAGTCACTCAATCACCCAGTCACTCAACCAGTCTCTCACTCACCCAGTCACTTAGCCAGTCACTCACTCACCCAGTCTCTCACTCACCCAGTCTCTCACTCACCCAGTCGCTCACCCAGTGACTCACTCACCAAATCACTCACTCACCCAATAGCTCACCCAGTCAATCACTCACCCAGACTCTCACTCAACCAGTTACTCACCCAGTCACTCACTCACCCAGTCTGTCACTCACTCAGTCACTCATACTCCCAGTCACTCAATCACCCAGTCACTTACCCAGTCACTCACTCACCCAGTCACTCACTCAGTCAGTCACTCACTTACCCAGTCACTCACTCACCCAGTCTCTCACTCACTCAGTCACTCACTTTCCCAGTCACTCACCCAGTCTCTCACTCACTCAGTCACTCACTCTCCCAGTCACTCACTCACCCAGTCACTCACCCAGTCACTCACTCACCCAGTCACTCACTCACCCAGTCTCCCACTCACACAGTCACTCACTCACCCAGTACATCACCCAGTCACTCACTCACCCAGTCACTGACTCACCCAGTCACTCACTCACACAGTCACTTACCCAGTCACTTACTCACCCAGTCTCTCACTCACCCAGTCGCTCATTCACCCAATCACTCACCCAGTCTCTCACTCAGTCATTCACTCACCAAATCACTCACTCACTCACCGATTCACTCACTCACCCAGTCTCTCACTCAGTCACTCACCCAGTCACTCACTCACCAAGTTTCTCACTCACCCAGTCTCTCACTCACCCAGTCACTCACTCACCCAGTCACCCACTCATCCAGTCACTCACTCACTCAGTCACTCAATCACCAGTCACTCACCCAGTCTCTCACTCACTCAGTCACTCACCAAGACACTCACTCACCAACTCTCTCACTCACCCAGTCTCCCACTCACCCAGTCACTCACTCATCCAGTCACCCACTCACCCAGTCACTCACTCACCCAGTCTCTCACTACACCAGTCACTCACCCAGTCTCTCACTCACCCAGTTAACCACTCATCCAGTCACTCACTCACTCAGTCACTCAATCACCCAGTCACTCACCCAGTCTCCCACTCACCCAGTCTCTCACTCACCCAATCGCTCACCCAGTCACTCACTCACCCAGTCTCTCACTCACTCACCCAGTCACTCACTCACCCAGTCTCTCACTCACTCAGTAACTCACTCATTCAGTCACTCAATCACCCAGTCACTAACTCACCCAGTCTTTCACTCACTCAGTCACTCACTCACCCAGTCCCTCACTCACCCAGCCACTCACTCACGCAGTCACTAACTCACCCAGTCACTCACTCACATAGTCACTGACCCAGTCACTCACTGACCCAGTTACCCATTCTCCCAGTGACTCACTCGCCCAGTCACTCACTCGCCCAGTCACTCACTCGCCCAGTCACTCACTCACCCAGTCACTCATCCAGTCTCTCACCCAGTCTCTCACTCACCCAGTCACTCACTCACCCAGTCACTCTCTCACCCAGTCTCTCACTCACCCAGGCACTCACTCACCACGTTACCTAATCACCCAGTCTCTCACTCACCCAGTCACTCACCCAGTCACTCACTCACCCAATCACTCACTCACCGATTCACTCATTCACCCAGTCACTCACTCACCCAGTTACTCGCTCACCCAGTCACTCACTCACCCAGTCACTCACCCAGTCTCTCACTCACTCACCCAGTCATTCACTCATACAGTCACTCACCCAGTCACTCACTCGCCCAGTCACTCACTCGCCCAGTCACTCACTCACCCAGTCACTCATCCAGTCTCTCACCCAGTCTCTCACTCACCCAGTCTCTCACTCACCCAGGCACTCACTCACCCAGTTACCTACTCATCTTGTCACTCATTCACCCAGTCAGCGACTCACTCAGCCACTCACTCACCCAGTCACTCACCCCCCTAGTATCTCACTCACCGAGCCTCTCACTCACCCAGTCACTCACCCAATCACTCACTCACCGAGTCACTCATTCACCCATTCACTCACTCACCCAGTCACTCACTCGGTCACTCACTCACCCAGTCACTCACCCAGTCACTCACTCACCCAGTCAGTGACTCACCCAGTCACTCACTCACACAGTCTCTCACTCACCCAGTCACTCAATCACCCAGTCACTCACTCACCCAGTCTCTCACTCGCCTAGTCGCCCAATCACTCACTCACCCAGTCTCTCACTCACACAGTCATTCACCCAGTCACTCAATCACGCAGTCACTCACTCGCCCAGTCTCTCACTCCCACAATCACTCACTCACCCATTCACTCACTCACTCACCCAGTCACTCACCCAGTCTCTCACTCACTCAGTCACTCACCAAGACACTCACTCACCAAGTCTCTCACTCACCCAGTCTCTCACTAACCCAGTCACTCACTCACCCAGTCACCCACTCACCCAGTCACTCACTCACCCAGTCTCTCACTCACCCAGTCACTCACCCAGTCTCTCACTCACCCAGATAACCACTCATCCAGTCTCTCACTCAGTCAGTCACTCAAGCACCCAGTCACTCACCCAGTCTCTCACTCACCCAGTCACTCTGCCAGTCACTCACTCACCCAGTCTCTCACTCACCCAATCGTTCACCCAGTCACTCACTCACCAAATCACTCACTCACCCAGTCACTCACTCACCCAGTCTCTCACTCACTCACCCAGTCACTCACTCACACAGTCTCTCACTCACCCAGTCACTCACTCACATAGTCACTGACCCAGTCACTCACTCACACAGTTGCCCACTCGCCCAGTCACTCACTCGTCCAGTCACTCACTCGCCCAGTCACTCACTCACCCAGTCACTCACTCACCCAGTCTCTCACTCACCCAGTCACTCACTCACCCAGTTACCTACTCACCTTGTCACTCATTCACCCAGTCAGCGACTCACTCAGCCACTCACTCACACAGTCACTCACCCCCCTAGTATCTCACTCACCCAGCCTCTAACTCACCCAGTCACTAACCCAATCACTCACTCACCGAGTCACTCATTCACCCAGTCACTCACTCACCCAGTCTCTCACTCGCCTAGTCGCCCAATCACTCACTCACCCAGTCTCTCACTCACACAGTCATTCACCCAGTCACTCACTCACGCAGTCACTCACTCACTCAGTCACTCACTCACCCAGCCAATCACTCACTCACCCATTCACTCACTCACTCACTCACCCAGTCACTCACTCACCCAGTCGCTCACTCACCCAGTCACTCACCCAGTCTCTCACTCACCCAGTCACTCACTCACTCACCCAGTCACTCACTCGCCCAGTCACTCACTCGCCCAGTCACTCACTCTCCCAGTCGCCCAGTCACTCACTCACCCAGTCACTCACTCACCCAGTCACTC
Organism: Petromyzon marinus; assembly: GCF_048934315.1. NCBI lineage: Eukaryota > Metazoa > Chordata > Hyperoartia > Petromyzontiformes > Petromyzontidae > Petromyzon > Petromyzon marinus. Next base: position 8,320,884 of record NC_133720.1, read on the forward strand.
ACTCGCCCAGTCTCTCACTCACACAGTCACTCACTCACCCAGTCACTCGCTCACCCAGTCGCTCACTGGCCCAGTCACTCACTCACCCAGTCACTCACTCACCCAGTCTCTCACTCACTCAGTCACTCACTCACCCAGTCACTCACTCGCCCAGTCACTCACTCACACAGTCACTCACTCACCCAGTCACTCACTCACCCAGTCTCTCACTCACTCAGTCACTCACTCACCCAGTCAATCACTCACCCAGTCACTCACTCAGTCACTCACTCACCCAGTCATTCACCCAGTCACTCACTCACCCAGTCACTCACTCAACCAGTCAATCACTCACCCAGTCACTCACTCGCCCAGTCACTCACTCACACAGTCACTCCCTCACCCAGTCACTCACCCATTCGCCCACTCGCCCAGTCACTCACTCACCCAGTCGCTCACTCACACAGTCATTCACTCATCCAGTCACTCACTCACCCAGTCACTCACTCACCCAGTCACTCACTCACCCAGTCTCCAACTCACCCATTCTCTCACTCACCCAATCGCTCACCCAGTCACTCACTCACCAAATCACTCACTCACCCGGTCACTCACTCACCCAGTCTCTCACTCACTCACCCAGTCACTCACTCACCCAGTCTCACTCACTCAGTCACTCACTCACCCAGTCTCTCACTCACCCAGTCACTCACTCACACAGTCACTCACTCACCCAGTCACTCACTCACCCAGTCACTCACTCACATAGTCACTGACCCAGTCACTCACTGACCCAGTTACCCACTCTCCCAGTGACTCACTCGCCCAGTCACTCACTCGCCCAGTCACTCACTCTCCCAGTCACTCATCCAGCCTCTCACCCAGTCTCTCACTCACCCAGTCACTCACTCACCCAGTCTCTCACTCACCCAGTCACTCACTCACCCAGGCACTCACTCACCAAGTTACCTACTCACCCATTCACTCATTCACCCAGTCAGTCACTCACTCATCCAGTCACTCATCCAGTCACTCACCCCCCCCTATTATCTCACTCACCCAGTCTCTCACTCACCCAGTCACTCACCCAGTCACTCACCCAGTCACTCACTCACCGAATCACTCACTCACCGAGTCACTCATTCACCCAGTCACTCACTCACCCAGTTACTCGCTCACCCAGTCACTCACTCACCCAGTCACTCACCCAGTCTCTCACTCACTCACCCAGTCATTCACTCATACAGTTACTCACCCAGTCACTCACTCACCCAGTCTACCACTCAACCAGTCACTCACTCACCCGGTCACTCACTCACCCATTCACTCACTCACCCAATCTCTCACTCACCCAGTCACTCACTCACCCAGTCACTCACTCACCCAGTCTCTCACTCACCCAGTCACTCACTCACCCAGTTACCTACTCACCTTGTCACTCATTCACCCAGTCAGCCACTCACTCAGCCACTCACTCACCCAGTCACTCACCCCCCCTAGTATCTCACTCGCCCAGTCTCTCACTCCGACAATCACTCACTCACCCATTCACTCACTCACTCACCCAGTCACTCACTCACCCAGTCGCTCACTCACCCAGTCACTCACCCAGTCTCTCACTCACCCAGTCACTCACTCACTCACCCAGTCACTCACTCGCCCAGTCACTCACTCGCCCAGTCACTCACTCGCCCAGTCGCCCACTCGCCCAGTCACTCACTCACCCAGTCACTCACTCACCCAGTCACTCACTCGCCCAGTCTCTCACTCACACAGTCACTCACTCACGCAGTCACTCGCTCACCCAGTCGCTCACTCGCCCAGTCACTCACTCACCCAGTCACTCACTCACCCAGTCTCTCACTCACTCAGTCACTCACTCACGCAGTCAATCACTCACCCCGTCACTCACTCAGTCACTCACTCACTCACCCAGTCACTCACTCGCCCAGTCACTCACTCACACAGTCACTCACTCACCCAGGCTCTCACTCACTCAGTCACTCACTCGCCCAGTCACTCACTCACCCAGTCCCTCACTCACCTAGGCTCTCACTCACTCAGTCACTCACTCACCCAGTCATTCACCCAGTCACTCACTCACCCAGTCACTCACTCAACCAGTCACTCACTCACCCAGTCACTCACTCGCCCAGTCACCCACTCATACAGTCACTCCCTCACCCAGTCACTCACCCATTCGCCCACTCACCCAGTCACTCACTCACACAGTCATTCACTCATCCAGTCACTCACTCACCCAGTCACTCACTCACCCAGTCACTCACTCATCCAGTCGCCCACTCGCCCAGTCACTCACTCACCCAGTCACTCACTCACACAGTCATTCACCCAGTCACTCACCCAGTCACTCACTCGCCCAGTCTCTCACTCACACAGTCACTCACTCGCCCAGTCTCTCACTCCCACAGCCACTCACTCACCCAGTCACTCACTCACTCAGTCACTCACTCACCCAGTCACTCACTCGGCTATTCGCCCAGTCACTCACTCACCCAGTCTCTCACTCACACAGTCATTCACCCAGTCACTCACCCAGTCACTCACTCGCCCAGTCTCTCACTCACACAGTCACTCACTCGCCCAGTCTCTCACTCCCACAGCCACTCACTCACCCAGTCACTCACTCACCCAGTCGCCCACTCGCCCTGTCACTCACTCACCCAGTCACTCACTCACCCAGTCTCTCACTCACACAACAACAACAACCGCCATTCGCCACTAAGTGGCGGTGACGTCACCACGACGCTTGTGCCAGGCTATGTGCACCATGAGGCCACGTGAAGTGTCGAACGCCCGCTGGCAGGAGGTCACGGGGCAGACCCAAGTGCCTCGGGTCGACTTACTGAGATGACTGTGATGACTGGCTGATGCACCACCTGTGCCCCCTACTGTGCCAACCTGCTGTGCTTTAGCCACCCGGCGCTCCACTCGTTGTTGTGAGCGTCGCTCCTCCGCCCTCCGTTGTTGTTGGAGGGCGACTGCCTCCAACTTCCCAGTAGCGTCCTTCACGAGCCTCTTCCACAGATGCCGATCTTGACACCGCCGGTACCAGTCATCGGCAAGTCCACTCAGCTCCACGTCCTCCTGTACCACATCACTCCATCTCTTCTCTAGCCCGTGCCGCGCCCGTTTAGCCCCCTCGATCCGGCCGAACACACACATACACACACATTAACACACACGTACACACTGGTGTGCTGGGGTATGGACGTAGCGAGGGGGTATACTGGACGTGGTGTGCTGGGGGTGAAAATGTCCTCACCGGGAGACCGGGTCCTCTTACCTTATTGATGTTTCAACAGCGCCTTCACCAAAAGTCCCTTTACAGCGATGTTAATTATAGCTGCAGGCGGCGTGATGATTTTGAATGAAGAGCTGTGTTATTGTAAGCGATGTAGCTGGGATGGCAGTAACACAAAGAGGGATTGATGGGGCAGAGGTTCGCATTGAGGTCTGGGCGCAGCTGGGGGGGGGGGGGGGGGGGTGGGGGCGACAGAGAGCTGGAGGTCTGAGAAGTAAGGGGAAGACAAAGGGGGACGGGGAGGGGCTGGAGCCGGCAGGGAGAAGGGGGCATCGAGTCGCCCGCACTGACGATGATGCACGTGGAGCGGTAGCGACGGACGAGGGGACTGACCGCCTGCCTGTCACTCGCTCGCCGTTCGGTGAGAGAGTGACCGGAGCGAGTGGCTGGGCGAGTGGGCGAGTCGGTGAATGAGTGACTGGGTGAGTGAGAGACTGTGTAAGTGAGTGACTGGGCGAGTGAGAGACTGGGCGAGTGAGTGACTGGGTGAGTGAGTGACTGTGGGAGTGAGAGACTGGGTGAGTGAGTGACTGGGCGACTAGGCGAGTGAGTGACTGGGTGAGTGAGTGACTGGGTGAGAGAGTGACCGGGCGAGTGGGCGACTGGGCGAGTGGGCGATTAGATGAGTGAGTGACTGGGTGAGTGAGTGACTGGGTGAGTGAGAGACTGGGTGAGTGAGTGACTGGGTGAGTAACTAGGTGAGTGAGCGACTGGGTGAGTGAGTGACTGGGTGACTGAGTGACTGGGCGAGTGAGTGACTGGGTGAGTGAGTGAGTGACTGGGTGAGTGAGTGACTGTGTGAGTGAGAGACTGGGCGAGTGAGTGACTGGGTGAGTGAGTGACTGGGTGACTGAGTGACTGGATGAGTGAGTGACTGGGCGAGTGGGCGACTGGGTGAGTGAGTGACTGGGTGGGACGGGCAACTCTGTCGTGGACAGTGCTGTGGGGGGAGGTCCAATTTTGATTGGCTCCTCCCCTCATGGCGTCTGTGTCCACCACAGGGCTAAATGGGAGCTCTGGACGGGTGCGAGGGGCTGGTAACCTCTCCACCTTCAGTTAATTACCACTAAACCACGAGTTAAACTGAAATATGTAACTAATAAGCTTGTGCCGGAGGCCCTGGGGGGCCAGGCGTCTATGAAGTCTCCTGGCCAAACCCCAAATGGCGGAGCCAGGAGATTGAATCTCTACCCACGGGGCTCCTCCAGAAATAACGAAAAGCCACTACTGGTGGCCACGTGGAATGTTCGAACGCTCACTGCGGAAGAGAGGCTGCCACTCCTCTGTCGGGAGCTGGACCGGTACCGCCTGGATCTCTGTGGCATTCAGGAGGTCCGGTGGACCACCATGAGGGGTGGACAGTCCTCTACTCGGGGCTGCAGACTGCCAAACAACAGGGTGTAGCTCTTCTTTTGAACAAAAGAATGAAGGGGGCGTGGGAGCGTGGCGGTGAGGTGTGGGAAGCTGTAAGTCCCAGGCTACTTTTGGCTCGCCTTCCCATCAACCGGAGGCGAGGAATGGTGGTCGTGGTTACTTATGCCCCCACCGAAGATGAACATCCATGGAGGGATGCAGGCAAAGCCGATGAGTCAGATGCCTTCTATGACCTCCTGTCACAGGTGCTGGCTAAAGTGGCCCCTCGGGATAGAGTCATCATGTTGGGTGACTTCAATGCCCGAGTTGGTCATGATACTGGCACCTGGTCTGGAGTGATTGGAGGGCATGGGCCAGATCAGCTCAATAACAACGGTAGGAGGCTGCTAGATTTTTTTGCAGCCCATGGGCTTGTAATTACCAACACGCTGTTCCGGCATCGGCGCATCCACACAACATCATGGATGCATGCTGGGTCCAAGCAAGAACATCTGCTGGACTACATAGTGACGGACCAGCGGATGCGAGCCCATGTCCTTGACACCAGGACCTACCGTGGAGCTGATCTGCCCTCTGACCATCGACTAGTCATCTGTAAGATTGCGCCTGCCATTCTTCCACTCCGGTGGTGGGTGTACACCCAGGACCCCATTCCAACCTAAAGTGGCCTGGTCTCAGTTATCTGATGAAAGTTGCAAGCGAGAATTTCATCATCGCTTGCGGCTGGGATTGGCATCGTCCCCGACTCCTCCTGATGTCGAGGGTAAATGGGCGAGGTTTAGGACTGTGACTCATGCAGCTGCAATGGCTGCTTTGGGTACGTGGCCCAGACCTCCCCAGAGACCCCGGCTGACAGAGGAGGTGTTCAGGATGGTTGAGAAAAAGCGACAGGCCCACTGTCATCGGCTACAGAATCCCACGTCAGAGAATGAGGAGGCTTACCGCAGCCTTCGCTCGGAGATTCGGAGAGCCGTGAGGCGCTGCAAGGATGGGTGGTGGTCGCGGGTTGCTGAGGAGATGGAGTCTGCCTCAGTGGCCCGTGATCACAAATCCCTATTTAACTCCAGCAAAAAAGTAACCTGCAGCGCCACACCTATTACCATCATTAGGGGAAAAAACGGTGATCCAATCTCCGACCCCCAGGAACAGGTTTGCAGATTTGCTGAGCATTTCTGTGAGGTCCTGGGAGAGGGAAAATCCCTCAGCCAGGAAAACATCGTGGCACAAAGTGAGGATGACCCTGCTGAGGCTGCGGTGCCTCAAATATTGGAAGAAGTCACCCCCTGTGAGTGGCTGGCTGAGGTGCCATCTGTTGAGGAAGTACTGAAGGCGATCCGGAGTCTGAGACCAGGAAAGGCAGCGGGCAGAGATGATCTCCCAAACGAAATGCTGAGGGAGGGCGGCGTTTGTGCACAGACTACCCTATATGACATCATAACAACAGTCTGGACCACTGGACGTGTTCCGCAGGATTGGAAGGATGCCCTGGTGGTCCCCCTTTTTAAGAAGGGGGACCGCACAGACTGTAACAACTACAGGGGCATCTCACTCCTCAGTGTGCCGGGAAAGGTCCTGGCAAGGATTATTCAGCATCGCCTTGCCAGGCACGCTGAGGAGAGGCTTGCGGAGCCCCAATGCGGTTTCAGGAAAGGGCGGTCCTGCACAGATGCCATATTTTGTCTGTCTGCTACAGCAGAGGTGTAGGGAATTCCAACAAGACCTACATCTCTGCTTTATTGACCTGGTCAAGGCCTATGATACCATCAGTAGGCCTGGGCTCTGGGTTGTTCTTCGTGCTTTTGGAGTACCTGACCCTCTGCTCACGATCATTAAGGACCTTCATGATGGTGAGCGGGCCCGGGTAAAACTAAAGAATCAATAATTTCTTAGTCATTGTTTGTTTAGAACTATATATGCACGTGACTAACGTGCGTGTGCCACACATGATATGTGTGTGTGTGGCACACACATGTGTGTGTGTGTGTGCGCCACACACACATGTCATGTGTGTAGGATTGTGTACGCGACACGTGTCTGCGTCATGGACCGTCGGTGAGGTCAGCACAGTCAAGCCACGTGATTCCCTGCTCACAATCAGCAATGCCGCATTGATGACCGTCTGCTCACTGGTGGAATGTCCACGTTCTCATGGCGGGAGCAAGCACAATATATATAGCCACGTGACAAGCGCTCATTTTTGTGCTCTGAAAGAGGACCATTGCCCGAAACGTCGCCCCTTTTCATCGTGACACTCTTTTATTTAACTCGCCCTGCTGTCCGTTTATAGTCTTTCAAATCGTTGGCGCTCTGATATCTGCGGATCTACGAAGTCTTTAACGAGCTGAAATGTTGCACACAGAGAGACTTTGACGGGGTCTCGCGTCTCACCGTGATTCCAGATTTCATTTAGAGAACCGGTCCACGTATCGCCGGTCTGTGTGTTTTTTTTTTACTTACATTTTTAATTGCACGATTTCAAATATATTACAATTATCCGGACAATAATGAACTATTGTTATTGTCTGGATTGAGACCTTAAAATTTCACATTATGTTGCGGCTTTAATCTCCAAACACGCCGGTGATGATGCTGTGCTAGTGACGAATTGGCCACGTTCTGTTTTACGTGACAGACCTTACTAGTTGGCTGTGTCGGGTGGTGGAGGGTTTTAGCGACACATTTATTTATTTACGCGATCTGACCCCCCCCCCCCCAAAAAAAAAGTTGTATTGTGGATATACAAATTACGTTTACAAGATTAACATTAAAATAAGTGAGGTAACAAAACGAGTTTTTTTTTCAATGCACACTTTCATTTGCACTCAAAAGTAGAAAATTAATTATTTTGACCCCAGAATGAATTAAAGTGAATGTGCTCAATAAAAGTGGGTGGCTCGCATCAATAAAATTAAATGTATCGAAAGGAAACCACCCACTCTTATTAAGCACATCAAATTTGATTAACTCTGTGGTAAAAAATAATAAACATGATACTTTTGAGTGCGTTGAAAAATGTGTTTGTTTACACATGCCACTGCAGACTTCGCCACAAAAGTGGTACCCGTTTTATCGACCGCCGGATGGGATGATGGGCTCGGGTGAACCTCTCTCCCGGGCCAGGACGTGACCTCGCAAACTCCCACGATCGCTGGGCCTCTCCCTCTGCCCGCAGGGCCACGTGGCTCACAGTAACAACACGACGACAAAGATGTCCCTCCCTCCCTCTGCAACACCAAACCGCGTGTGTCGCCTCAACAAAGTTGACCTCCTCCTTCTCCTCCTTCGCCTGGGGTGCATCTCGCGAGACGTGGCCAGATTTGTAGTCTTTAGGTCTTGTAGATAGGTTTAAATACAATATTATTATTTTTTTAAACTACGTTTTGTAGTATTTTTTTGGAACCTATCTACGTGACTTTGCCGAAAGACCCAAAGAATAATTAATTCCTGCAGTCACGAAAGCTTTAAGTCAACATTTACGGCCAGATTTTTTTTTTAGCAAACACAAACTAAGCGCGCGCACGTCAGTAACAACTTCACCTTGTCTCATCAAATCCGACGACGTATTTATTAACATTCTACAATTGATAAACCCACTTTGTATTGATTAACATTCTACAATTGATAACCCGACGTTGTATTTATTAACATTCTACAATTGATAAACCCACTTTGTAATTATTAACATTCTACAATTGATAACCCTACTTTGTATTTATTAACACTCTATAATTGATAACCCCACGTGGTATTTATTAATATTCTGCAATTGATAACCCCACGTGGTATTTATTAATATTCTACAATTGATAAACCCACGTATTTATTAACATTCTACAATTGATAACCCGACGTTGTATTTATTAATATTCTACAATTGATAACCCCACGTTGTATTTATTAATATTCTACAATTGATAAACCCACGTATTTATTAACATTCTACAATTGATAACCCGACGATGTATTTATTAACATTCTACAATTGAGAACCCCACGTGGTATTTATTAACATTCTACAATTGATAACTCCACTTTGTATTTATTAATATTCTACAATTGATAACCCCACGTGGTATTTATTAACATTCTACAATTGATAACCCCACGTGGTATTTATTAACATTCTACAATTGATAACTCCACTTTGTATTTATTAATATTCTACAATTGATAACCCCACGTGGTATTTATTAATATTCTACAATTGATAACCCCACATTGTATTTATTAACACTCTACAATTGATAACCCCACGTTGTATTTATTAATATTCTACAATTGATAACCCGACGATGTATTTATTAATATTCTACAATTGATAACCCGACGTTGTATTTATTAACATTCTACAATTGATAACCCGACGATGTATTTATTAATATTCTACAATTGATAACCCACGTTGTATTTATTAACATTCTACAATTGATAACCCGACGATGTATTTATTAATATTCTACAATTGATAACCCGACGTTGTATTTATTAACATTCTACAATTGATAACCCGACGATGTATTTATTAATATTCTACAATTGATAACCCCACGTTGTATTTATTAACATTCTACATTTGATAACCCCACGTGGTATTTATTAATATCCTACAATTGATAACCCCACGTTGTATTTATTAACATTCTACAATTGATAACCCCACGTTGTATTTATTAATATTCTACAATTGATAACCCCACGTTGTATTTATTAACATTCTACAATTGATAACCCCACATTGTATTTATTAATATTCTACAATTGATAACCCCACGTTGTATTTATTAACATTCTACAATTGATAACCCCACATTGTATTTATTAATATTCTACAATTGATAACCCCACGTTGTATTTATTAACATTCTACAATTGATAACCCCACGTTGTATTTATTAACATACTACAATTGATAACCCCACGTTGTATTTATTAATATTCTACAATTTATAACCCCACGTGGTATTTATTAATATTCTACAATTGATAACCCCACGTGGTATTTATTAATATTCTACAATTGAAAACCCGACGTTGTATTTATTAACATTCTACAATTGATAACCCCACGTGGTATTTATTAATATTCTACAATTGATAACCCCACGTGCTATTTATTAATATTCTACAATTGAAAACCCGACGTTGTATTTATTAACACTCTACAATTGATAACCAATGCCAGGCTGCGGTAAATGTTAAGAACCACTGATCCTCCAAGTGCTGTTAGCAAGCGCCTATGAAGGCCAACACAAACCCTCTGCCTGGCGGCAAGGCACCGACACGGACACCCCTTCCGCCTTTGTCTTCCTCCCGAGCGGATGTTTCACGCAATGCACCAGGTGGTGATGTGAAGGCCGAGCCGACCGAGGCGGTGGTGTGGCGGTGCATGGTGTAGAAATTTACGGTAGAATTTCACTTTTGTGTAGATGAATCAGAATCTTTGATTGTTGCTGCAGGGAGGAATCCAATGAGCTGTGAACGTTTTTGTTCATTCCTCAGATGCCCCCCGACCCCCCCTCCTCTCCTCCCAGGCACGGGCGGGTTATCAGCAACTTACAACAGCGAACAAAAAATACGAGCGCACGATATAGGAATGCGAAATCGAGACGTTCGGTGAGCAAGTCACTCGACATCAACGAATTACATTTAGATTTAAAAGCTTTCGTGACTGCAGGGATTCATATTATTGGTTCTTTGGGTAAAGTCGCGTATTATTTTATTGTTTCCCTTATACGTGACTTTAGCGAAAGAGCCAAGAATATCAAGAAATCAATGGAATAATTATACGAGCACCATTTATTAAGGCAGCGCAAACAAACAGCAACAACAAATTCTAGATTTGAAGCATTCGTGACTGCAAGGATCCATACTCTTTGGTTCTATACCAAACCCACAGCGAGATAACAGAAAATCGGCACACCCCATCGATCCCACACACGTGTAAACGATCGGAGTCGCGAATGACAATCGCGAACGTCACTGTCGCGTCTAGCAACACGAATCTTCATGCTTCGGTGAAACGTTTAGTTTCTAATTATCTTAGATTGTGTTGTTGTTTTTTTCATTCCACGCGTTTCCATTCACGGGCCGAACATCGGCGGGCGAGCGAATGAATCTCAGACGCGTCTGTGCGGTTGACTCAGCCTGGCGAAGTGTGTTCACAACAACTCTTTGGTTCTATTGGGTAAAGTCACGTAGGTGAAAATAAAATAACAAAAAATCACGACGTTTCGGCCACAACACAAGCGGCCTTCATCCAGATGCGGCCTTCATCTGTGTTGTGGCCGAAACGTCGTGATTTTTTGTTATTTTATTTTCACCTACGTGACTTTACCCAATAGAACCAAAGAGTATGGATCCTAGCAGTCACGAAAGCTTCAAATCTATAATTATGTTCACAACAACCCGCCTAACGTGCGTGGGGAGAGAGGGGGGAGAGGATATTTTTTTAAAAAGCACGCGCGTTCTGTACGCATCACGTGCACATTGGCCACTCCACGTAGGTAGAAAAATAATAAAATTAAACAAAAAAATTAAAAAATCACGACGTTTTCGACAGCTGGATTGTTATTTTTTTTGGTCCGCCTGAGGTCGACCGCTTGTGTCCAACTGCGATCGAAACGTCGTGATTGTATCATCATCATCATCATTATTTTTTGTTCTATTTTATTATTTCCCAATAACCTACGTGAAGACTTCACCGAAAGCATCAAATTTAGTTTAGATCCCCCCCCCCTGTCACGACAGCTTCAAATCGAGACTCCCCCCCTTTCACCTCCGCGCGCGACTAAACTAGACGTACTCTTTGGTTCTATTGGGTAAAGTCATGAAAATGATTTTTTGTTATTTTATTTTCACCTACGTGACTTTACCCAATAGAACCAAAGAGTATGGATCCTAGCAGTCACGAAAGCTTCAAATCTAAACTAGACGTCGCAGCGGAAACAACGTCGACACATCCCGCCAGCGTCTCGTCGGCAGCTGCAAGGGTTTCAACAGACTCTCCCCACCGGGCTTTGGACACTCGGCGCCTTTCATCAGCGAGCGGCTCGCGGTGTAACAGCGTGCGGGTGTAGGCGCGATATTAGCGGATCGTACGAGCAAAGGGGCTTAGGAAACGGCACGAGGCTAAAACCGGCTCCGCCTGTGTTCGTAACGAGACCCACGTCATCAGGATGCCCACGACGTTTTGCGATCAGGGCCTCCGCCGCTGGGAGGCCCCGGGGTGTCTCCCAGCGTCGCCGGTGGACCGCGTGGAGTGAGTGAGACGCTGAATCCGATGCAAAGCGCGCTATTGAAACCCGCTACTACTTGCTGTTGCCGTGTTGTGACAGCGATGTTGGTGTGTGTGGGGGGTGGTGGTGGTGGCAGTGCCTGATGAAGCCAGTGCTGGGCCTGTAGCGCATGATGTTATAAAGGGGCCCTGAATACAACAAAAACGTGAACACACTTAAACATTAAAACACACGGTTTTGTAACTTGCATAGTAAAGTCATTGTATTTTTTTCATTTGCTATGAAGTCAGATAATAAGACAAATCGCTCACCTTAAACACCCAGTCGTACGTTAAGGTTGAAGGCGTTATAGTACTGTAGTGATAGAGCAAGTGCAGAATCACTGAACCGGAATTGATCGCTTGAAAGCGTTTAGCGCGGGGCCCTAGAAAGTGCGGGACCCGTAGCTACTACTACACATGTAGTAGTAGCTACTACACATGTAGTAGTAGCTACTACACATGTAGTAGTAGCTACTACTACATATGTAGTAGTGTGTAACTACTACTACACGTGTAGCTACACGTGTAGTAGTAGCTACTACTACACGTGTAACTACTACTACACGTGTTGCTACTACATGTATATACGTGAAACAACAACAACGAAAAGCACACGTGACATATTCGTCAACAATAATACCTTAAAACATCGACATATTTAAAAAACAAAAAACAGGCGACGTTTCGGGCAACGGCCCTTTTATTAAAAAGCGCGTGCGCTTCGTGCGCTCGTCGATCGTACTATCGCAACAGGCGACGTTTCGGGCAACAGCCCTGCTTCAAAGCGCCACGTGCGCGGGCCTCGTGCGCTGTGTCGATCGGAAAACCCGACCGCGACTTAAAGTTGTCGCCTTCGTCATCGCCATCGCCGTCGTCATCGTAACAACAACAATAACAACAACAATCGTCGCTTCAAGCAGCAATGTGCGTTGCGCCGAAGCCAACGGTGGCCTCGACTCACGTGTTGGTGGGGTGTGGCGATCGCCTGCACTGCCACCCCGAACCCCGACCCACCCGAGTTCGATTCCCGCTCGCGAGGCCGGCGGCTTGGGGTTCGCGTGACGAGTTCGCTTCCCGCGGGCGTGGCCGGAGGCGGGCGTTGAATTTCTTTCGCGCCGTACGTGGGAGCTGGGGAGGGTGACAACAACCGAGACGACCACGTGACGAAGGAGACTCACCGCACGGCGGCACGTGCAGCGTCGATCCTTCGCGACCAATTCATCACGGATTCTTCATCGGAAGTTTGGGTCGGATCGCCCTTCTCCACCCGGACGCAAGCGAATTGATTGAGTCGCCAACGTGACGAACACACGCTGGAGCCCATTTATTACGGCAACAACAATAATCACGTGCCATATATTGTTCACCACGTGACTATTGTATTAGTTGTTGGTTTTTTTGCGTGGGGTGGGGTGGAGGAAGGCGAACGACGCAACATGTTGCTTACACGGCGAGCTGACTCGACAATCGATTGTGTGTGTGTGTACGTGTACGTGGAACTTCTCTCGCACCGTACGTAGACAAACCGCGCTCAACGGAGGTGCGGCGGCAGTGAAAGACAGCAAGCGAATCACACCCGATGACGACCCCCTTTGTGTTACGGTCGAAACGTCGTGAGAATTTTTATTGTTTTATATATATTTTTAAATTATTTTATTGTTTCCCTTCAACGTGACTTTACCGAAAGAGCTAAGAATAACAACAAAGCAGTTGTGATCAAAAGAATGTTCAACCGAGGTGATGATTTAAAAGTGCGCGGCTCCCAGCGGCTTCCTAATGTCGGAGGGAGGAGCGTTCCAGACGGCCGCAGAAGCGCGTCCGTGAATGCGCGCGATGATGCGGTGACCGCCGCCGCCACCGCCGCCTTTGTTCGATGGCCACGGCCTCATTCGTTTTGCAAGATGTAACACATTCTCCTGCGGAGGGAGCTGGTAGGAACGTCGGGTTGCTCGGTCAATGGGCAGGGTCACACGGCGGCACCACGTGGTGTATTCTGCACAATATGCCCGACTGTGAGGGCGGGCACAAGCAGGCGTGAGTAGGTTAAACGTTGAGTTTTATAAGGGCACCACGGGGTGACCAGCCCCTCCCCACCCAGCCCCCCCCCACCCAGCCCCACCCCTCCCATATTTGCCTGCACGACGGACGGACGGACACAATAATCCCCTGTGGGCTGGTGGTGGTGGTGGTGTAACCAGGAGGTTCCTACACAGGATGAAGCAGCAGACGGTTAGGCAGATGCGTATAGACTGCGTGACACGTGACCCGTTACATAGACATCGATGCGCCATGAGCTAGGGTCATTGCCCAAAGCGTTACGCATTGCATACGTTTCCTTGGTTACGGCAACAGTAAGGAGTACGCGTTACGATGTGGGGGATTTCTCTATCCCCTAAGTGCACAGATTCCTCGATAGGCATATAGGACGATTGCACGCAATGGCTACTACTACTACTACACGTGTAGCTACTACAAAGAGTTACGGCTCACTGCCATGCGGCGTATAAGCGGCACTTGGATAAGTGAAGGCGAACGTGAGCACGCACGGTGCACATGCACGCGGCGGCTTGGGATAATCGTTCGTCCAGCGGTGGATTGAGCGTGACCGCTGACGATGATGCACGTAATCAGACACATACGACGTGGAGATACGTGCAGATGTGTGGGTGCGTGATTATAAAGTGCAGTCGCGAGGCGGGATCATGTAAATATATGGGAGCAGGGTGCTTTCATGGTCAGAACGTTTCTCATGTACGGACAGACAGACTGCTGATGTCGCAAAGGCTCATGATGACCGTGTCTGTACAGAACGATTCTGTTGACTCAGCCCATCATCATCATCCGTCCATGGTCGATAAAAAAGTATAACTTTGTCGAGGTGGGTGGGTGGGGTGGGAGAATTCAATAGCGATTGCCCTATAGATAGATCGACTCTCCCCGGCCATAGAAATGTGGAATTTCCACCGCTGACTCAGGGCTGTACTTAACGAGTTAAGCACTTATTTTTCTTGTTGTCCTATAGATAGATAGATCGACTCTCCCCGGCCATGGGAATGTGGAATTTCCACCGCTGACTCAGGGCTGTACTTAACGAGTTAAGCACTTATTTTTCTTGTTCTCCTATAGATAGATAGATCGACTCTCCTCGGCCATGGGAATGTGGAATTTCCACCGCTGACTCAGGGCTGTACACAACGAGTACTGTTTTGTTGTATTAAATCTGTAAGAAAAAATAACGTATATATAAAACCTTCAGAAGGCCGCGCGGGGCTGACGGGATGTATACAAAAAAAAAGTTATATTTAATGGGTGGACAGACGGATGTGCTGCCATACACATGAATGTTTGGCACACACAACGAGATGTGAACGACACGCGATTACTTAGAGCCCTTTGTCAATACGCTGCTTCGTAAAGGCTTCCCCACCACGTGTTGCTTTTGGCCATACTTCACCTTTGCTGGCGAAGGGCGACGAACGCGGCACGTCGTCCCCACTCGCCGCCGGCGTGAGCCGCGGCCCGAACAGTCCCAACTCACAGTCCGCCTGGATCGATGGCGCGGGGGGGGCGCGCTAACCACTGCGCCACCGCTCCTCCCCCCCCCGTTAGAATATGCCGTGAGATGAATACTCCATCCTCGCACGTGCGTAACGCAGTGCGTTGTTGCCCGCTTGTCTATTTGTTAAACTCCGAGTGAGTGTGAGTGTGTGAGAGAGTGTGCGTGTGTGTACGTGGGGAGCGGTGGTGCAGCGGTTAGCGCTACGCTGCGCTATGAACCCGGCGACCCGGGTTCGATTCCCGCTCACGGCCAGCACCCAGTGACGATTATCTTGCACCGGTCCTGGGGACTCCCCTAGCTCGACTCAGCCTCGAATGAGTACCCGGTGCGGTGTGTAAACATCGTCACTGGGGACGATGTTTACTACACGTGTAGCTACTACTAATAAGAGCTACTACTACACGTGTAGATATTATTATGTATGAGCTACTACTACATATGTAGTAGTAGCTACTACTACACGTGTAGTAGCGACTACTACTACACGTGCAGTAGTAGGAGGTTGGGTGCTGGGGCCCTACATATGTAGTAGCTACTACTACACGTGTAGTAGCTACTACTACACGTGTAGTAGTAGCTACTACACGTGTAGTAGTAGCTACTACACGTGTAGTAGTAGTAGCTACTACTACATATGTAGAATTCCGCTCTTAAATTCCTCCCCGCGTACCGATCGCCGTGGATCTCCCCCCCACCCCCCACGCACCACCAATGACGCCTCCTCCTCCCCCTCCTCCTCATCCTCCCCCTCCTCCTCCTCTTCCTCCTCCTCCCCCTTCTCCTCCTCCTCCTCCTCCCCCTCCTCCTCGTCGCGTGTTGCAGGGCGCCCAGTACGAGCAGCTCAAGGAGTGCCCGGCGATGTCGCACCCGGTGTTCGCGCCGCACCCGGCCCTGCACCACTTACCACCGCACTACTACTCTCCCTACGGGCCTCAGGGCCCCACCGGCGGCCCCCACGGCGCCGCCGTGGTGGGGAGCGACTCTGGCGGGCGACTCGGCAGCAAGGCGGCCACGCGCGAGAGCACCAGCACGCTCAAGGCGTGGCTCAGCGAGCACCGCAAGAACCCGTACCCCACCAAGGGCGAGAAGATCATGCTGGCGCTCGTCACCAAGATGACGCTCACGCAGGTGTCCACGTGGTTCGCGAACGCGCGCCGGAGGCTCAAGAAGGAGAGCAGAGGCGGTGGTGGCGGTGGCGGTGGTGGTGGTGCGGGTGGGTCGGTTGCGGGCGAGGTTGGGTGCTGGGGCCCGCCGGGTGGAGGTCTTGGCGGTGGTGGCGGTGGTGGTGGCGGCGGTGGCGGCGATTCGTTTCACAACCGGGGCGACGCGAGAACGGACTCTGAGGAGGAGGTGGACCTGCAGAGCGTGGAGGTGGCGAGGCGCCGCCGGCCGCTCGCGACTTCTCCCAGCGGCAGCGCTGAGGTCGACGTCGTCGACGAGGACGACGCCGCTGCTGACGGCGACTGCGCCCGTGACGTCGATGGCCTCGACGAGGTGGACGATGCTCGCGATGGCGAGGTGGTGAGAGAGCAGGAGGATGAGGAGGAGGATGAGGAGGAGGATCACCTTGAGAACAAGAAAAGGGCCATGGAGGCAGCTGCTGCTGATGATGATGATGGTGATAATGGTGATGCTGATGATGATGGACGTGGCGGCGGTGGCGGCGTAGCGGATCTCAGCAACCGGAGGGGCGAGCACGTGGGCACACGGGAACGGCGCGACAGCCACGAAGCCACAGCGCTGCCCTTACCCCTGCCCTTACCCCTGCCCTTGACTCTGCCCTTGACCGTGCCCTTGAGCGTGCCCTTGAGCGTGCCCCTGAGCGTGCCCTCGGCAGCCGCCCCCAACTCGTCAGCCGCCGTCACGGCAGCCGCGACGCAGAACTCAACTCCCAAACCCAAGATCTGGTCACTGGCCGAGACTGCCACGAGACCAGACAACCACCCAAGGATGCAACAACAACAACAACAGCAGCAGCAGCACCACCACCACCATCAGCAACATCACCATCAGCAACAGCAACATAGCCACCACCATCATCATCAGCATCAGCATCCAGAACACTCGCTGGCTCTGAGGTTGCGTGCCCGCCTGCAGATGGATCAGCAGATGCACGCTCTCTCGTGCCACACAGGCTCGTGCGCGTCGGGGTGCGTGAAATGAGGCCCCCCCCTGCGATTCACACAACCGGGGGAGGGGGGGGGCGGGGGGAGCGGTGGCACGGCGGTTAGCGCGCCGCGCTCACGGAAACCGGTCGCAGGTGGCGGTTCTTCCAGCCCGGTCAACTCGCGCGCGAGATGTGTAAACATCGGCAGGCATTGGGGAGAGACAAAGGCGGCCGGGCGTGGTGCTGGCCACCCACAACCCTCGCGTGTCGTGCCGCCCTTCGTAGGTGCTCGCTAACAGCACTTGCTCCAACAGCCTGTGAAAGGCTACACGGGGGATCTTTGTTACACTATTATTATTATTATCATGGTACTGTGTGTTCCGGATTATAAGACGCACCTTTTCCCTGTTATCGTTGAGGCTGCGGAAGAACGCGTGCTCTCTGCCGGAGTGCGGCTATCCACTCTCTCGCTATCGTCTGGTCTCTATGTTTGTTTTTAATGTTGATATGAAGAAGGCCCATTGCCCGAAACGTCGCCAAATATGTTTTTTTTATTTTATTTTCGAGACCAACGAGTTGAGTTGGTTTGTTTGTTGTTGTTGATCGTACGGGAGGTGCACGTGTGGCCAGAGTTGTGTCACTTTGCTGTCACCATGGCAACACCTTGAGAATGCCTCTTGTGATCCAGAGAACACGGTACATCATTACTATCTCTCCCCCCCACCACCACCACCATCACCCCCACCACCATCACCCCCACCACCATCACCCCCCCCACCATCCCCCCACCACCATCACCCCCACCACCATCACCCCACTACCATCACCCCCCCACCATCACCCCCACCACCATCACCCCCACCATCCCCCCCCCACCACCATCACCCCACCACCATCACCCCCCCCACCATCACCCCCACCACCATCACCCCCCCCCCCACCATCCCCCACCCCCCATCCCGCCCACCATCCCCCCCACTACACCTCCCACCCATCCCCCCCACCATCCCCCCCACTACACCTCCCCCCCCACCACCCACCCCCCGAATCGTGTCGCGTTGTCGCGTTCGCCGTCACGTGATGGAGTCAGAGGATCTGAGTGCCCCACTGTCTCATCCGCGAAACTGTTACACCTCGTATAAGCAGCACCACCACCAACAACAACAACACTCTCGTCACCATCATCATCATCATCACCACCACCAACAACAACAACACACTCTCGGCACCATCGCCATCATCATCATCACCACCACCACCAACAACAACAACACACTCTCGTCACCATCGCCATCATCATCATCACCACCAGCAGCATCATAACTTGGCAGCATCATCATCATGGGTCAAAGCAGTGCACCACCTTGAGAGGGTTATTCCGCGAATCGTTCTGACTGTGACCGATTGGAGGTTGATGTTTCGATGAATAAACATTGTGAAGGGAATGACGCTGTCACTGTGGCTGAACATTCGTAACGACGTGGTTGGGAATGGTGGCTCAGTGATTTGCACGCCGCGTTATGAGCCCTGCGGGCCTGAGTTCAATTCCTGTCCGCGACTGGCAAGTAATACCCAACCCGGGACGGACCAGGGTGGTGAAGTATGGTCAAACGTAATGCGGGCCTTCACATCCAGCAAGTGCGGTGACGAAACGAAGGGCCGCGTGATGAGACGTCCACCCGCCTAGCGGGCAGCGCGTTCGCCACTTGTTACGGAGGGTCGCGGTTCGGATCCGACAGGCCACCCCGGCCCACGGCCCGGCCCACGGCCCGGCCCACGGCATGGCCCACGGCCCACGGCCCGGCCCACGGCCCATGGCCCGGCCCACGGCCCGACCCACGGCCCGGCCCACGGCCCACGGCCCAGCCCACGGCCCACGATCGTTTAATCAGTTGTCGGACTGGGAGTATAAATCGCGCCCCAGGCGTTTTGTAACGACGCAGCGGGCCCCAGAATCACGGGTCACCCGTGGTGTTTGTTTGGCGGCAGGGGGTAGGGAGGGCTAGGTCCAAAATAACAAAGGGGCCAGGTGAGGAATGAATCTTTGGGGCTGCTGAATATGCGGGGACTTACATTGCCAACCGAGAGCGTAAATAAGCAACGAAGCGTACACAGAGCTAATCAATAATATTTTTAATTTTACAAAAAACTTTTACTCTGATCACTTTATTGCAATTTCCCCACGCAGACCGTAATGGTGTCCGACCCCACGGCCCTATGGGCCCAGTCCCTGGGGGCCCCGGCGCCAACACCCCCTAAAAGTGCGTGCCCGTTGCGAATTGTCAATTCCTAATTACGGAGAGACGAGGGCGCGCTTCGTCACCTGTAAACAGCGCGATCGCGAGAAGCCCTAACGGGCCCGTGAGCCCACGGGGGTTTCAGCGTCGCCTTAAGCTCGGACCGAGTCCGCGGTTATCAAGTGGAGTTTTAGTTTGGCCGGGTGAGAATTCACGAGGCCACGAGGAGTATGCGTGGGGTGACCTGGTGGGGGGGGGGGGGGGGGCATCAGTCAGCCGGTAGGGGATGCGACGATTCCCGCTGTGTGCGTGTAGTCCCAACTGGGATGACACGGCTAAGAGATGTTAACTCCATCGCCTGGTATGCAGGAGGTCGTGGGTTGGATCCCTACCCTGACCATGCCTGCTGCTGTATATTTGGAATTTGCGGTGTCTCTCTCTCTCTCACCATCATCACGGTGTCTAGGAGATGTTAACTCCCTCGCCCGGTACGCAGGAGGTCGTGGGTTCGATCCCTACCCTGACCATGCCTGCTGCTGTATATTTGGAGTTTGCGGTGTCTCTCTCCCCCCCTCCCCCCCCGTGGATATTTCTCCGGTATGCTCCGGTTTTCCCGTGCACATTCAGAATGAACGTCACGCGTTTCGAGTATTTGGCTACTTGCTATAATGTCCACGCGATGTTAATTAGCCACTTCGTTGAGCTATCATTTGTGGCCACATCGCTTCTGAAAAGTAGCTATATAGCTGAGTGGGCCTTACCTGCTAAAATAAAAAATATATATACGTCCTATTTTTTTTTATATACATCTAGAGTACTTCACGGTGTCATTTTTAAAAAAAAAACTGCCTCTTGCGAATGTCGCCACGGGATCTCGAACAGTCCCACTGGCGAGCGAAGCAGAGAGGCGCATGGCGGTCCTACAACTCCGGTTCGAGACGCGGTATTAACCAGGGCGGCCGCTGGGAATTTCGAGCCGTGGGCCCTCTGCAATCTCGTCGACAAGGAGCGCGGCCGCCGACAGTGACGTCCACAGACGTCACGCGTCTCGTGCCACCTTCCCCACCCCCGTGGTGTCACGTGTGCAGGAGGGAGAGTGCAATGCATGCTGGGGGACAGCGGACAGCACTGTTTACATTCGCCCTGTAAATACAGCAACCACACCTCCACACTGGCACTCACCTGCACACTCACTCACCTCCACACTCACCACACTCACCTCCACACTCACTCACTCACCTCCACACTCACCTCCACACTCACCACACTCACCACACTCACTCACTCACCTCCACACTCACCACACTCACCTCCACACTCACCACACTCACTCACTCACCTCCACACTCACTTCCACACTCACCACACTCACCTCCACACTCACCACACTCACTCACCTCCACACTCACCTCCACACTCACCTCCACACTCACCACACTCACTCACCTCCACACTCACCACACTCACCTCCACACTCACCACACTCACTCACTCACCTCCACACTCACTTCCACACTCACCACACTCACCTCCACACTCACCACACTCACTCACTCACCTCCACACTCACCACACTCGCCTCCACACTCACCACCCTCACTCACTCACTCACCTCCACACTCGCCTCCACACTCAGCACACTCACTCA
This sequence comes from Petromyzon marinus, assembly GCF_048934315.1. Taxonomy (NCBI): domain Eukaryota; kingdom Metazoa; phylum Chordata; class Hyperoartia; order Petromyzontiformes; family Petromyzontidae; genus Petromyzon; species Petromyzon marinus. The sequence goes on from NC_133720.1 coordinate 8,342,389, forward strand.
CCTCCACACTCACCTCCACACTCACCACACTCGCCTCCACACTCACCACCCTCACTCACTCACTCACCTCCACACTCACCTCCACACTCACCACACTCACCTCCACACTCACCACACTCACCTCCACACTCACGACCACACTCAGCCCACAGCTCTACACTCACCACGCTCACTCACCTCCACACTCACCTCCACACTCACGACCACACCACACTCACCTCCACACTCACCACAACAACAACAACCGCCATTCGCCACTAAGTGGCGGTGACGTCACCACGACGCTTGTGCCAGGCCATGTGCACCCTGAGGCCACGTGAAGTGTCGAACGCCCGCTGGCAGGAGGTCACGGGGCAGACCCAGGTGCCACGGGTCGACTGACTGAGATGACTGGCTGATGCACCACCTGTGCCCCCTACTGTGCCAACCTGCTGTGCTTTAGCCACCCGGCGCTCCGCTCGTTGTTGTGAGCGTCGCTCCTCCGCCCTCCATTGTTGTTGGAGGGCGACTGCCTCCAACTGCCCAGTAGCATCCTTCACGAGCCTCCTCCACAGAGGTCGATCTTGACACCGCTGGTACCAGTCATCGGCAAGTCCACTCAGCTCCACGTCCTCCTGTACCACATCACTCCATCTCTTCTCTAGCCCGTGCCGCGCCCGCTTAGCCCCCTCAATCCGGCCGAACAAAAGCTGTTTCGGCATGCGGTGGCTGGGCATGCGGGCTACATGACCCAGCTATCGCAGCCTTGCCCGCCGGAGGAGCTCACCGATGGGACCTTGCCCAGATCTTTCAAGGATTTGTGAGCTCCTCACACAATCCAGTCTGGTTAAACCCAGGATGGATCGTAGGCAGGCCAGCCTAAATGTTTCTAACCGGCGAAGATGTTCCATTAGGGGGGTCCACGTTTCGCAAGCGTAGAGAAGGGAGGGAATGACCGTGGCCGAGAAGACCTGAAGCTTAGTGCGGAGCGACAGACCAGGTAGCTTCCACACAGCGTTACGCAACCGATGAAAAGATATTGCCGCTCGACTGATTCGGAGTGAGACCTCTGCTGTTAAACTGGAGCCAGTCATAAGCACACTGCCCAGGTATGGGAAACTCTCCACTCTCTCCACAACTGCCCCATCACCGATTGGGAGTTGTGGGGGTGGAGTGTCCGATGGTACAAAATACCCAGGCAGGTGCTTAGTTTTGGTGGGGCTGATGGTAAGGCCCCACCACACTCACTCACTCACCTCCACATTTGCCTCCACACTCAGCACCCTCACCTCCACACTCACCTCCACACTCACCTCCACACTCACCACACTCCCACCTGCAGACTCACCACGCAACACCTCTACACACACTCACCTCTTCACTCGCACTCACTCACCACACCCCCACCTGACACCACGCGCTGCGGTTTGCGGTTCGAAAAAACCTGTCCGCCCTGGTTAACACTGCGAGTGCATTGACCATTAAATAACACCACGCTTCAGAGCGGACCTTCCGTGACGTTTTCTCGATTTAAAACCAAAACAGAGCAGGACATTGTCACGGTCCAGTTTCGCCAGAAGGTGGAGGGAAAAAAACACTCGAAAATTTACGTAATATCACCCCCCCCCCCCGCTCCATCTCACACCGCTCCATCTCACCACACCGCTCCATCTCACCACACCGCTCCATCACCTCACACCGCTCCATCTCACCACACCGCTCCATCTCACCACACCGCTCCATCATCTCACCACACCGCTCCATCTCACCACACCGCTCCATCATCTCACCACACCGCTCCATCTCACCACACCGCTCCATCTCACCACACCGCTCCATCTCACCACACCGCTCCATCATCTCACACCGCTCCATCTCACACCGCTCCATCTCACCACACCGCTCCATCATCTCACACCGCTCCATCTCACCACAGTGCTCCATCATCTCACCACACCGCTCCATCTCACCACACCGCTCCATCTCACCACACCGCTCCATCAACTCACCACACCGCTCCATCTCACCACACCGCTCCATCTCACACCGCTCCATCTCACCACACCGCTCCATCTCACCACACCGCTCCATCTCACACCGCTCCATCTCACCACACCGCTCCATCATCTCACCACACCGCTGCTGCTGTTACTCTTCCCACTCCCTCCCCCCGGGCGACACCGATGTCCGGCAACACCCGCCCCACTATGAGATGTTAACTACCTCGCCTGGTGTACAGGAGGTCGTGTGGGTTCGATCCCGACCCTGATGCCTGCTGCTGTATATTTCTCTCGCTCTCTCTCTCCCCGTGGTCGCGTGGATTTTCCCTCCGGGTCCTCCCGGATTTTCCCTACACATTTAGAGTCAACGTGACGCTTTGAGATGATTTGGCTGCTGTACATTTCGCCTCGACGAGCCACTTCTCGTGCAGCTCGTGTTAGTGATAGCCAGGTCGCTCGTGACAAAGAGCCATACAGCTCAGTGGCTGGTTCTACGTTCGCGTTTGTTGAAAATAAAAAAAATAATGAAATATAAAGAGCATCACCATCGTCCAACAAGCAAGGGGGCAATACAGCGACCTTCGTAATCATTTCCTCCACGTAAAAAAACAAAGATGTTTTTTCTACATATCCCATCAGCGCCACGACCTGCTGTGGCGCGCGCATCAATGCAGCAGCGTTTGGCTTTGAGGACAAGCTCAAAACTCTGGACCGGATTCCACATTCATCGTCTCAGCCGCAAAGTTCATGGAGGCTCGCCCCCACCGATGCTGTTGAACCGTCAGGTTTTACATGGGCCAAGGATAACCTCCTCCCTCCACGTCGCCTACCCTGCTCTCTGTCTCTTTGTCTGTCTCTGTCTCTTTGTCTGTCTATCTGTCTGTCTCTCTGTCTCTCTCGCTGTCTCCCTGTCTGTCTCGCTGTCTCTCTGTCTGTCTCTTTGTCTCTCTGTCTGTCTCTCTGTCTCTCTCTGTCTCTCTGTATGTCTCTCTGTCTCTCTCGCTGTCTATCTGTCTGTCTCTTTGTCTCTCTGTCTGTCTCTCTGTATGTCTCTCTGTCTCTCTCGCTGTCTCTCTGTCTGTCTCTCTGTCTCTTTGTCTGTCTCTCTGTCTCTCTCGCTGTCTCTCTGTCTGTCTCTCTGTCTCTTTGTCTGTCTCTCTGTCTCTCTCGCTGTCTCTCTGTTTCTCTCGCTGTCTCTCTGTCTATCTGTCTGTCTCTTTGTCTCTCTGTCTGTCTCTCTGTCTCTCTCTCTGTCTCTCTGTATGTCTCTCTGTCTGTCTCTCTGTCTCTCTGTCTATCTGTCTGTCTCTTTGTCTCTCTGTCTGTCTCTCTGTCTCTCTCTGTCTCTCTCGCTGTCTCTCTGTCTGTCTCTCTGTCTCTCTGTCTGTCTCTCAGTCTATCTCGTTGTCTCTCTCGCTGTCTCTTTGTCTTTCTCTCTGTATGTCTCTCTGTCTGTCCCTCTGTCTCTCTGTCTATCTCTCCGTCTGCCTGGTGGTAGTGGATGTGGTGATTGTGGTGGTATTGGATGTGGTGGTGGTGGTGGTGGTGGCAGTCGATGTGGTGGTGGTAGTGGATGTGGTGGTGGTGGGAGAAGATGTGGTGGTGGTAGTGGATGTGGTGGTGGTGGTGGGAGAAGATGTGGTGGTGGTAGTGGATGTGGTGGTGGTGGTGGCAGTCGATGTGGTCAGACAGTCTTCCCTTGATTGCTGTGTCTTGGCTCGAGATGGTGGGGGTGATGGTTGTAGTGAATGTGGTGATGGTTGTGGTGGTGGTGGTGGTTGTGGTAATTATGGTGGTTGTGGTGGTGTTCAGACAGCCTTCTCATGGTTGCTGTCTGGCCTTGAGATGGTGATGGTAGTTATGGTGAATGTGGTGGTGGTAGTTATGGTGAATGTGGTGGTGGTAGTTATGGTGAATGTGGTGGTGGTAGTTATGGTGAACGTAGTGGTGGTGTTTATGGTGAATGTGGTGGTGGTAGTTATGGTGAATGTGGTGGTGGTGTTTATGGTGAATGTGGTGGTGGTAGTTATGGTGAATGTGGTGGTGGTGTTTATGGTGAATGTGGTGGTGGTAGTTATGGTGAATGTGGTGGTGGATGTGGGTGGCGTTCAGTTTTCTCATGGTCACCGCGTCTGGCCTTGCGATGGCCTCTGGATCAACGTCCCCGCGGACCCTGGCCACTGTCATCACTTCGGGCCCACAGCTGCCGCGTCCGCTCCGCGCGCATCGCGGGCATGCGGGGATACGAACACCGCTGGGTTTTTATTAAACACAGACACGCGTGATGAATGTAATAAAAAATAAAATAAGTAAAACTACATCTGAATAATATTTCCCTTTTATCAAACACACACACACACTCACCACCACACACCACCACCACACACCACCACACACACCACCACCACACACCACCACACACAGCACTACACACACTTACCACCACACACCACCACCACGCTCACCACACACACCACCACACTCACCACACACACCACCACACACTTACCACCAAACACCACCACACACACTTACCACCACACACCACCACCACGCTCACCACACACACCACCACACACCACCATCACCATACACCACCACGAACCACCACCACACTCACCATACACCACCACCACACACCACCACCACACACCACCACCACCACACACCACCATCACCACACACCACCATACACCACCACACACACCACCACACATCACCACACACCACCACCACGTACCACCACCACACTCACCACACACACCACCACACACACCACCACCACACACCACCACGAACCACCACCACAATCATCGTCATCATCAGCAGTAGCAGCACGAGCCGTATTCTATCTACTGCTGGATGAAGGCCCTCCCCAAGCTGTCTCCCGGCGGAACGCGCTCATCTATCCGGCGTAATCATATTTTGATGTGCGTTCGCTCCGTTCGACGCATTTTACTTTATTTGTACAGGGTGGCCCAAAAGTCAGGACACATGGGGTGGGGGGAGGGGGTTATTAATATTGTCGCTGAGCTGCAATTGGCTTCCATTGTCCGAACGAGTGCATGATGAGGCCGCGCTCGTCGCAAACAAAGTTTCCACCCTCGCTGATCTGGGCAAGGAGCATGAACCACCGACATCACCCTCGCAGCAGCGGCGGGTTGTGGCTGCGAACCGTCGAACAAAGACGGTGGTGGTCACACACGCACATACACAAAGATCCCCCGTATAGCCTGCAACAGATTGTAGTGGGCAAGTGCTGTTAGTGAGAACCTGTAAAGGCCGGCACGGCACACGAGGGGGTGGGTGGCCAGCACCACGCCCGGCCGCCTTTGTCTCCCCAGTAGCGATGTTTTACACACCACACCAGGTATTCATTTGAGGCTAAGTCGACCTAGGAGAGGCCCAGGACCGGTTCAAATAATCACCAGTGGTGTTTGCCGTGAGCGGGAATCGAATCCGGTTCGCCGGGTTCCTAGCGCAGCGGAGCGCTACCCGCTACACTACCGCTCCCCACACACACACACTGACACACACACACTGACACACACACACTGACACACACACACTGACACACACACACTGACACACACACACTGACACACACACACTGACACACAGACACACACACACACTGACACACAACAACAACAACAACCGCCATTCGCCACTAAGTGGCGGTGACGTCACCACGACGCTTGTGCCAGGCTATGTGCACCCTGAGGCCACGTGAAGTGTCGAACGCCCGCTGGCAGGAGGTCACGGGGCAGACCCAGGTGCCACGGGTCGACTGACTGAGATGACTGGCTGATGCACCACCTGTGCCCCCTACTGTGCCAACCTGCTGTGCTTTAGCCACCCGGCGCTCCGCTCGCTGTTGTGAGCGTCGCTCCTCCGCCCTCCGTTGTTGTTGGAGGGCGACTGCCTCCAACTGCCCAGTAGCATCCTTCACGAGCCTCCTCCACAGAGGCCGATCTTGACACCGCTGGTACCAGTCATCGGCAAGTCCACTCAGCTCCACGTCCTCCTGTACCACATCACTCCATCTCTTCTCTAGCCCGTGCCGCGCCCATTTAGCCCCCTCAATCCGGCCGAACAAAAGCTGTTTAGGCATGCGGTGGCTGGGCATGCGGGCTACATGACCCAGCCAATGCAGCCTTTCCTGCCAGAGGAGCTCACCGATGGGACTTTGTCCAGATCTTTCAAGGATTTGTGAGCTCCTCACACAATCCAGTCTGGTTAAACCCAGGATGGATCGTAGGCAGGCCAGCCTAAATGTTTCTAACCGGCGAAGATGTTCCATTAGGGGGGGTCCACATTTCGCAAGCGTAGAGAAGGGAGGGAATGACTGTGGCCGAGAAGACCTGAAGCTTAGTGCGGAGCGTCAGACCAGTTAGCTTCCACACAGCGTTACGCAACCGATGAAAAGATAATGCCGCTCGACTGATTCGGAGTGAGACCTCTGCTGTCAAACCAAAGCCGGCCATGAGCACACTGCCCAGGTATGGGAAACTCTCCACTCTCTCCACAACTACCCCATCACCAATTGGGAGTTGTGGGGGTGGAGTGTCCGATGGTACAAAATACCCAGGCAGGTGCTTAGTTCTGGTGGGGCTGATGGTGGTAAGGCCCCATCTCTTAGTGGCACGCTCCAGTTTCAGCAGAAGCGCCTACACCGCCTCCACTGACTGAGCAGCTATTACCAAATCATCAGCATACATAACGTGGTTGAGCAATAGGGAGCCATCCCTTGACCGCACCCGGGCATCGATCAGCCTTCCATTATATCTGTACCTGATGGAAATTCCTCCGGTACAGCTATTGAAGGCTTCACGAACTACGTGGTCGAAATAGATGTTAAATAATGTGGGAGCCAGAGGACATCCCTGTCGCACCCCAATGTGTACAGAGAATGGCTCTGACTCCCGGCCACGTAGTTTTACCCGGGCCTGCTCACCATCATGAAGGTCCTTAATGATCGCGAGCAGAGGGTCAGGGACTCCAAAAGTACGAAGAACAACCCAGAGCCCAGACCTACTGATGGTATCATAGGCCTTGACCAGGTCAAAACCGCAGATATGTAGGTCTTGTTGGAATTCCCTACATCTCTGCTGTAGCAGACGGACAGAAAATATGGCATCTGTGCAGGACCGCCCTTTCCTGAAACCGCATTGGGGCTCCGCAAGCCTCTCCTCAGCGTGCCTGGCAAGGTGATGTTGAATAATCCTTGCCAGGACCTTTCCCGGTACACTGAGGAGTGAGATGCCCCTGTAGTTGTTACAGTCTATGCGGTTCCCCTTCTTAAAGAGGGGGGCCACCAGGGCATCCTTCCAATCCTGCGGAACCCGTCCAGTGGTCCAGACTGTTGTTATGATGTCATGTAGGGTAGTCTGTGCACAAACGCCACCCTCCCTCAGCATTTCGCTTGGGAGATCATCTCTGCCCGCTGCCTTTCCTGGTCTCAGACTCCGGATCACCTTCAGTACTTCCTCAACAGATGGTACCTCAGCCAGCTACTCACAGGGGGTGACTTCTTCCAATATTTGAGGCACAGCAGCCTCAGCAGGGTCATCCTCACTTTGTGCCACGATGTTTTCCAGGCTGAGAGATTTCCCCTCCCGCAGGACCTCACAGAAATGCTCAGCAAATCTGCGAACCTGTTCCTGGGGGTCGGAGATTGGATCACCGTTCTTTCCCATGGTAATAGGTGTGGCGCTACAGGTTACTTTTGTGATGGAATTAAAGAGCGATTTGTGATCGCGGGCCATTGAGGGAGACTCCATCTCCTCAGCAACCCGCGACCACCACCCATCCTTGCAGCGCCTCACGGCTCTCCGAACCTCCGAGCGAAGGCTGCGATAAGCCTCCTCATTCTCTGACGTGGGATTCTGTAGCTGATGACAGTGGGCCTGTCGCTTTTTCTCAACCATCCTGAACATCTCCTCTGTCAGCCAGGGTCTCTGGGGAGGTCTGGACCGTGTACTCAAAGCAGCCATTGCAGCTGCATTAGCCACAGTCCTAAACCTCGCCCATTTCCCGTCGACATCAGGAGGAGTGAGGGACGATGCCAACCCCAGCCGCAAGCAATAATTCAATTCTCGCTTGCAACTTTCATCAGCTAGCTGAGACCATGCCACTAAGGGTTTGTGCACGTACACACGCACGCACATACACACACGCACACACGCACACATGTACACACACGCACGTACACAAATGCACACACACATGCACACGCACGCACATACACACGCACACACGCACACACGTACACACGCACGTACACAAATGCACACACACATACACACGTACACACACGCACACACACACATACACACACGCACACACGTACACACTGTAACAGACTTCACTTGAACTTCCATGCGAAACTCAAGGGGAGTGCTGCGGTTGTGCACTAGCCAGGTACAATGGAGACGACCTCTGGGGAGAAGGTCGTGGTTGATTTCTGGCCCAAACGAGCGTCCTCATCTGCTGTCCAACAGCCCCGCAGGAGGCGTCGGTGGCAATTCCACATTGCCACGGCGGGCGTCGAATCTATTGTAAGGGGCAACAGCTGTTTT